>NC_045440.1:98605754-98944011 GCF_002776525.5 Piliocolobus tephrosceles
AAAACAAGAAATGGGGAAAGGATTCCCTATTTAATAAATGGTGCTGGGAAAATTGGCTAGCCATAAGTAGAAAGCTGAAACTGGATCCTTTCCTTACTCCTTATACGAAAATTAATTCAAGACAGTTTAGAGACTTAAATGTTAGACCTAATACCATAAAAACCCTAGAAGAAAACCTAGGTAATACCATTCAGGACATAGGCATGGGCAAGGACTTCATGTCTAAAACACCGAAAGCAATGGCAACAAAAGCCAAAATTGACAAATGGGATCTCATTAAACTAAAGAGCTTCTGCATAGCAAAAGAAACTACCATCAGAGTGAACAGGCAACCTACAGAATGGGAGAACATTTTTGCAATCTACTCATCAGACAAAGGGCTGATATCCAGAACTTACAAAGAACTCAAACAAATATACAAGAAAAAAACAAACAACCCCATCAAAAAGTGGGGAAAGGATATGAACAGACATTTCTCAAAAGAAGACATTCATACAGCCAACAGACACATGAAAAAATGCTCATCATCACTGGCCATCAGAGAAATGCAAATCAAAACCACAATGAGATACCATCTCACACCAGTTAGAATGGCAGTCATTAAAAAGTCAGGCAACAACAGGTGCTGGAGAGGATGTGGAGAAATAGGAACACTTTTACACTGTTGGTGGGATTGTAAACTAGTTCAACCATTATGGAAAACAGTATGGCGATTCCTCAAGGATCTAGAACTAGAAGTACCATACGACCCAGCCATCCCATTATTGGGTATATACCCAAAGGATTATAAATCATGCTGCTATAAAGACACATGCACACGTATGTTTATTGCAGCACTATTCACAATAGCAAAGACTTGGAATCAACCCAAATGTCCATCAGTGACAGACTGGATTAAGAAAATGTGGCACATATACACCATGGAATACTATGCAGCCATAAAAAAGATGAATTTGAGTCCTTTGTAGGGACATGGATGCAGCTGGAAACCATCATTCTCAGCAAACTATCACAAGAAGAGAAAACCAAACACCGCATGTTCTCACTCATAGGTGGGAACTGAACAATGAGATCACTTGGACTCAGGAAGGGGAACATCACACACCGGGGCCTATCACAGGGAGGGGGGAGAGGAGAGGGACTGCAATGGGAGTTATACCTCATGTAAATGACGAGTTGATGGGTGCTGACGAGTTGATGGGTGTTGCACACCAACATGGCACAAGTATACATATGTAACAAACCTGCACGTTATGCACATGTACCCTAGAACTTAAAAGTATAATGAAAAAAAAAAAATCACTTGCTTTCAAGTGCCATAAAAAAAGTAAAATTATTGTCAGACGATGCTTATCTTGTGGAACACAAGGTTCAAACTTTTACTGGTGTCTATAAGAAGCCCATGGGGAAAAGATGTTGGTTTTTCCAGAGTTTCAGTTGTAAACAAAAATGACTACATAAAGTATACTCACAGAGAAGAAGGAGGAGGAGGAGGAGGAAGAGGAGGAAGAGGAGAAGGAGTGGGAGGAAGGGGGAAGGGGAGGAAGGCGAGAAAGGGGAGGAAGCAGCAGCAGCAGCAAGAAGAAAGAAGGAGGAGGAGGAGGAGGAGAAGAAGAGAAGCAGCAGCAGCAGCTTATCATCAATATGAAATAGTAGCACAGGAAACTTAATTTTTATTTATACGCCATAGTATAATGTGAACAAGGTACTATTATATCATTTATTACAAGAAAAATAAATAATATAAGCTTCCTTTATTACTATATTTACTAGTTTCTTTTCTTTCTTTCTTTTTTTTTTATTTGAGACGGAGTTTCACTCTTGTTGCCCAGGCTGGAGTGCAGTGGTATGATCTCAGCTCACTGCAACCTCCACTTTCCAGTTTCAAGTGATTCTCTTGCCTCAGCCTCCCAAGTAGCTGGGATTACAAGCGCCTGCCACCATCCCCAACTAATTTTTGTATTTTTAGTAGAGAAGGGGTTTCACGATGTTGTCCAAGCTGGTCTCGAACTACTGACCTCATGGTCTGCCCACCTCAGCCTCTCAAAGTGCTGGGATTGCAGGTGTGAGCCACTGTGCCTGGACTAGTTTCTTACATTAATTAGTATACTATCATGAACTTACTTAAAATATACAAAATCAAATCCACCTTCAAACTATCAAGATTCACTACAAACTTTGTAAAAATATTGACTCAGTATGTGTTTAGATATTTACTTAGATAAAATTTAGGGCACTTTTTGATAATGTAGACTATGGAAACAAAAAAAAAAGTCACAAAAAAACAAGAATTTATCTATAAAGTTTTTTTTTTTTTAAGTATTTACAAGTATCCTCTTATAGGAACTCACTGCTTTTCCTAGTTCATTAATACTTAAAATTCTACGAATTTCTTGTTTCAGGTAAGCCAAGAAAGAAATAAATATCAACAGAAGGCTGGGCACAGTGGCTCACGCCTGTAATCCCAGCACTTTGGGAGGCCAAAGCGGGCAGATCACGAGGTCAGGAGATGGAGATCATCCTGGCTAACATGGAGAAACCCCACCTCTACTAAAAATACAAAAAGTTAGCCGGGTATGGTAGGGGGTGCCTGTAATCCCAGCTACTTGGGAGGCTGAGGCAGAAGAATGGCATGAACCTGGGAGGCAGAGCTTGCAGTGAGCAGAGATTGCACCACTGCACTCCAGCCTGGGCAACAGAGCAAGACTCGGTCAGAAAGAAAAGAAAGGAAAAGAAAGAAAAAAAAGAAAAGAAAAGAAAAGAAAAGAAAAGAAAAGAAAAGAAGGAAGGAAGGAAGAAATATCAACAGAGTAGTTATGAATGTAGGCTCTAGAGCTGGATAGGTTGGGTTCAAATCCCACATACTATGCATGACCTTGGTCCTTGTTACTTTACCTGTATTGAGTTTGCTATTTCCTCATCTTTAAATGGGGATGATTTTACCTACCTTATAGGGATATGAGAATTAAATAAGCTAATACATGTAAAACACTTAGAACAGAGTCTTACATTTAAAATCAATAAAAATTAGCTATTATTATCACCATGATCATCATCATCCTATAAGTAAAGATGGATTCATAATGAGAAACATAAACATATAAACACAGCTACCTAAAAAGCAAGCAATAAATTAACAATTATTTGAATGAATTAACATATTTTAAAGTATATTTGACATTCACAAATTAACAGTGGAATTTTATTATTTTATTATTTCCACCCTCTCCCCCCCAAAAAAAATCAGCTTGCACAACTAAGAAAGTAGATGCATAAGTGGCAAATCAAAAGCAAGACAGTGGTTCTCACGAATCTCAAAACAGCAGTCTCCTCCAGTAAAGGAGGAAGAGTGTGGTAGAAAAGAAACACATAGGAGGCTTACTGGATACTAACAATGTCCTATTTCTTGGTGTGCATGGAGAATACACAGGTGTTCAGTTTTAAATTCTTTGCTGTTCTGGACATGTGTAATATTCCAATGTTTTGTTTTAAAAGTTAAGGACTAAGATATCTGTAACACTGTATACTATTCACGGAAGTGAAAAATATGAAAAACTCCAAAGTTAACAAACTACTGGCTTCTCAGAAGTAATATATAAACAATCTAACGAACATAAATCATGTTTCTATCTTTTAAAAACTGCAGTAGAGGCATATATACAAATAAAGATATTCTGTGCTAGGTTTCCTTTGCTTGAAAGGTGACTACTAGATATTCCAGCTCCTCACAAGATATGGAATCTACAGCACATGCATAAGACATTATATTGAACAAGAGGAAACCTACCAGCTTCCAAGTGGCAACTATAACACGATAATAATTTGCAACACTATTAGAACATAAGACTTCTGAGTTGCACTTTCATATATATAATTAGCTAAGGAATATTCACACTTCAATGCCCACAGTTATCTCAAAACTCATCTTTTCCTCCAAAAATTTTCCTTTCTTATCTAGCTTTCTTAATAGTTATCACTATCCACCAAGTAACTCAAGACCAGAATCTAGTAAACTATTTCAATTTCGTTTTTAAATAAACCAATGTCAGGCCCATGAAAATTATCAGCAGAGAATTAAATCCTGTGATTGCAGTAGAAACTATAGGACTACAGCGAAAGCAGGAAGACCAGTAAGAAAGCTTTAGAACCTAACTGGGTACGGTGGCTCACGCCTGTAATCCCAGCACTTTGGGAAGCCAAGGTGGACGGATCACTTGAGATTAGGAGTTCAAGTCCAGCCTGGCCAAGATGGCAAAACCCCATCTCAACTAAAAATACAAAATTAGCCAGGCATGGCAGTGCATGCCTGTAGTCCCAGCCACTTAGGAGGCTGAAGCATGAGAATCGCTTGAACCCAGGAGGCAGAGGTTGCAGTGAGCCGAGATTATGCCACTGCACTCTGAGCAACAGAGCAAAGCTCTGTCAAAAAAAAAAAAGCTATTAGAACCTAGAGATGATGGTACCTATGAACTAGATGCTAGTCCGTATGGTAACAGTGATACCACTGTTATCATCTGTGGACCAGATGGCTAGGAGCAAAGGAAAAAGTGTGTCATGATGACTCCCAGGTTTCTGGCTTGAGCAACAAGAAGATGATAGTACAATTTTCCAAGAAGAGAGGCCTAAAAATAGAGAAGCAGAGGTAGTAAGTGGCCATAGGAATATTTATCAGTAACTCAATTTTGGACAAAATCAGTTTTGAGATACCTGAGACAGACACAGAGGTAAAAACGTCAAGTATGCATTGGATATTTAATTCTGAATCTTAGAGAAGTTTGGACTAGAAAATGCAAATCTGGGTATCAACAACATATGGAAAGTACTTAAATCCATGGAAAAGAATGAAATTACCTTGGGAAAAAGTTTAGGGAAAGAAATTAAGGATTGACTAATGAAACCATCAACATTTAGAAACCATTCCAAAAGCAGAAGCCAGAAAATTACTGCTCTTTCCTTCTTTCTTCATCAAAAACAAATTTACTTTAAGATCAACTCTGAGAAGTTTCAACCTCTCAAGCAAAAGCTGTCATTTTTTGTTTACCCACACTTCTACTAGTATTCTATATTAGTCTTCTTAGCATGCTAAATTATAATCATTTACTTAAATGCCTAGTTCATTGGTTCCTTAGGAAATGTTTTGGTTTTCATTGTATTCATCTGTACCTAACGTATCACCTAATATACTGAAATCATTTTTTAAAAACATGAAAAATTCACCAAAAATAAGTGAACCTATCTTCACTAACTTTTCAACATAAAAAAGACTGAAAAGTAAGTACAACATTATATATTGATATAGAAGTAAAAAAAAAAGTTGAAATTTTTTAAATGTCATTTATTTCCAAAAAATATAAAATAAAACAATAATAAGATACATAATAAAATAACACAATCTATGCATCTAAAGTCTCTGGAAGATTTTCTATTTTTCTGATTGATACAACACATTCTTTTTAATTAAAAATTAGTACCACCTTCAAAATGTATTTAGAATAGAAAAGGTTTATTCTTTTTAAAAATGTAATGTAATATAATATTTGATGTATCAGAATCATAATATATGGTACATATGAGAACAATAGGTTACATAAAATATCTTCAATCAGCTATATAAAGAACGGATTTGAAATGACAAGAATCTAAGACAATTCTAACATGACGTTAAAATTAAACCACTCCCCAAAGCGCTAGAGGTAAATCTTATGTAGCAGAGTACAACCAGTCAAGGATGAACTGATTCTGAGGAAGGCTTTGTTTCAGTTGTTCAAGAAATGGCAAACATAAAGGAAAGAAGCCAATACCTTTGCCACTAGTGTTCTCCATTGTATACAGGTAATCCATATAAAAAGCCCCAAACCGTTGCATTCCAGCTATCTCAGTGTATGTCTCCTGTCAACGAAGCAATGCAAACAGAACAAACATTGTATAAAAGAAACTTTTGAGTTTAAAGCTTGATAGGTTAGACACATACCCTTATATAGAATGTATAACAACACAAAGGATTACCAAAAGAACAGAGGTTATTCTAAGAATTTACTTCTAAGAAAGGTAATATTACATCTATTACAGACCACACAAAAAGGACATCCATAATTTTATGAGACATTTTGACCACTTTGTTAATCACATCTAGTTAATAAATAACTACAATAGACGAGATAGTACACTCCTGACCTTTATCACTATCACTAAACTGTCTAATAATGTACACTCTCAAATAGAATGAATCCTTAAATACTTCAATACACTTACATGAAACAATTCAAACACTAAAGATATACTAAAATATTCTAAATGTATGTCAATTATGCAAGTCAACATTAAGTATTTTAACAATGAAAGTAAATCTTGATAAAAAGGAGTAAAATGTAAATTATCCTATTGCACTAATCTTCAGGTAATTATCTGAATTTTTAACTGATTTCATAAATGTATTAATATTCCATAAACATATTAATATATTCTTACATTTAAAAAATACTAAGAAGCATACATAGTAAAAGGGTAAATTCCTCATTTCTTCCCATCAATCCCACATATTAAAAGTAACAAAAATTAACAGAGGTAATTCAACATGTTTCTTCCATGATTATTTTTGAAGCAGGGCATAAATAAGCAAAATATGTTTACATACTAAATAAAAGTAAAGATCTCTGTGCACTCCTCAAACATTTCTACCTGTACACGCTGTATAAATGCACTCTAAATGTTTTAATAAACAATTAGCATTCAGAAGTTATTTGAAAAGAAAGCTAGAAATCACAAGTATTCACACAATGTGTCCACCCAAACATAGCCTAGAATTTGGTTCAAATATATATTCTCTGACCTTATGATGAGTTGAATCCAAGATAAATTCTGCACGAGTACCATTATTTTCTGGGCTTCGGTAATCAAACAATGAATTTGTAAGGTATGTGAAACCTTTAGTACTCAAATTTTCACCACAAATGAAGAAACAGGCTTCCTGAAAACAAATGCAAAATTTATAACAGGAAGAAAAATCATTAGCCTGTTAAAATAAAACCTTGATTTTATGATGCCCATTTACTAGTCAAAAGAAATCACTAAAACAGAAAGATAAGGAATGCTGCTACTCCATTTTCATTGACTATTTTGGCTAAGAATATTTTAACAAACCAAAAGGAAACTCCAAATAACTGCCATAAACAAAAAAAGAAGAAACATTCATGAATTAGAAAGTAGTTGGAACTACTGTCCAGGTGTTAGGTGCTACCAACTTTCTAAACTTCCCTGAGCTGTATAATTTCTTGCAGGGGAAACACAGGGAGAAGTAGTAAAGCTCCTCTCTCAAGCCTGAGATATATATAGTCTAACAGATATCATATGGTTAAACACTTCAATAAGCACTTAATTATTCCTATATCCTATCCAAAAAAGGGTGGAGGTAAGGGACTTACAGTTTCACTTCTATTCATATTCTCTTCAAAATCTTTAATACCCATAATTCCTTTAAGGCATATGGCTCTGCAACCAACAAACCCAATCTGGCAGTCAAAGAAAGGTTCTCCCATCATAAGGGCCTATAAGAGGAAAGGAAACATTAGAACTAAGAAATTGAATTTAATAAAAATGTTAGAGGCTTTCCTCTTAGAATCTCTAAATTAGTTAAACATCTTTAGAATTACGTCATTTCTAAATTTATTCTATACTATTTATTTATACTATCTAAGGGATAGTAAACTCTATTAAAATAAGAAACATCTTCCTTGTATTTTTAAATATACTACATCTGATAAAAACACGTACTTATAAAATATTAAACAAAGAACATAATATTTAAAACTACAGGCTCAATATTGAAAGATTACCTCAACTGTAGTTCCTTCTTGTTCCCAACACAATACTTCTTTAGATTTTACTTTCTGTGGACTGTAATAACTACTCTCAGCTTGCATTTCTGTGAGCTAAGAAATATAAGAATATTAAGTAAATCAAAATTAGTATTAAAGAGCAATAAAGTGTCATTATTATGATTAATTGATTAAAACAAGGCCAATTTTAAGATTCAGGAAATTTAATTATTAAGCAAGAAAGCAGGTGCAACAAAAACAGCTGTAACAGATTATCCATGGTATAAAGGTTGAATATGCTGCTAGTCTCAACATATATAGAGAATTTAAATACTTTTTAAACTCCTTCTTAATATTGTTTTAAAAAGTGAAAGCTATGTGCAATAACAGTCCCATACTCATAAAATAATTCATGTATTCTGCCAAAAATTTACATAGAGTATAACCTCAGTTCATTTTATATTCACTAAAACATTCAACAATGTGTAGTTTCAGTCATTTCCAAGACTTCTCACTATTTGAAATAAAAAAGAAAGTGGTGATGAAATGCAAAAAGATAAAATAGGCTCTTTTTAGTTCCTATGAAGGAAACAGAATGAAGGATATTCTTTTCAAAATATGTTTCCTACTAAATCTCATAGACTCATTCAATCATGCAACAAATACTTTTTGAAGGCCAGCTAGATAAGAAGTAGGAGCAAACCTCATTGTATTGCACTCTGCTTTATTTCACTTCACAGATACTGCAATTTTTACCAATTGAAAGTCTGTAGCAACCCCGCGTTAATCAAGTCTGTCAGCACCATTTTCCCAATAGCACATGCTTACTTTGTGTCTCTGTGTCACATTTTGGTAATTCTCCCAATAATTCAAAATTTTTCATTATTATTATCTGTTATGGTGATCTGTAATCAGTGATCTTTGATGGTACTATTGGAATTATTTTGGGGCACCACGAACATGTCCATTTAAGACTGAGAACTTAATAAATGTGTGTGTTCTGACTGCTCCACTGTCTAGCTATTCCCCTCTCCCTTCTTGAGCCTCCCTATTTCCTGAGACACGACAATATTGATATTAGGCTAATTAGTAATATTACAATGGTCTAAGTATTTAAGTGAAAGGAAGAGTCCCTGTCTCTCACTTTAAATCAAAAGCTAGAAATGATTAAGCTTAGTGAAGAAGGGATGTTAAAGCCAAGACAGGCCGAAAGGTAGGCATCTTGAGCCAAACAGTTGGCCCAGTCAAGGCAAAAGAAAAAGTCTTGAAGGAAATTAAAAGCATACACACAAGTGATAAGGAAGTAAAACAGCCTGTTGATATGGAGGAATTTTAAGTGATCTGGATAGACAATCAAACCAGCCACAACACTCCTTTAAGCCAAAGCTGAATCCAGAGCAAAGCCCTAACTCTTAAATTCCATGTAGGCTAACAGACATAAGAAAGCTGCAGGAGAAAAGTCTGACAGTAGCAGAGGTCTGTTCATGAGCCTTGTGGAAAGAAGACGTCTCCATACCATAAAAGTGCAAGATAAACAGCAAGAGTTGACGTAGAAGCTGCACACAGTTACCCAGAAGACCTAGCTAAGATTTAACAAAAATGGCTACACTAATCAACAGATTTTCAACATAGACCAAAGAGCCTTCTCCTGGAAGAAGATGAGATCTGAGCTAGAGAGAAGTCAGTGCTTGGCTTCAAAGCTTCAAAAGACAGGTAGATGCTCTTGTTAGGGGCTAACATATCTGGTAACTGTAAGTTGAAGATAGAGTCCATTTACCATTCTGAAAATCCTAGGGCCCTTAAGAATCATGCTAAATCTACTCTGCTTGCGCTCTATGAATGGAATTAAAAAAAAAATGATTGAATGACAGTACATCTGTTTATGGCATGGTTTACTAAATATTTTAAGCCTATGGAAACCTACTGTTCAAAAAAAAAGGACTCTTCTTAAAATATTACTGCTCACTGACAATGCACCTGGTCACCCTACACCTCTGATGGAGATATACAAGGAGATGAATATTGTTTTTCATGCCTGCTAAAATGACATCCATTCTGCAACCCATGGATTAGGAGTAACGTTGAAGTTCAAGTCTTATTATTTAAGAAATACATTTTGTAAGGCTATAGCCACCATAGATAGTGATTCCTAGGCAAAGAAAATCAAAAACTTTTTTGAAAGGATTCACCATTCCAGATTCCATTAAGAACATTCGTGATTCATAGAAGGAGGTCAAACGATCCACATTAACAAGAGCTTGAAAGAAGTTGATTTTAACCCTCCTGGATGACTTTGAGGTGTTCGAGACTTAGGTGGAGGAAGTAACTACTAGAGAATTAGATTTAGAAGTGGAGCCTGAAGAGGATTTGCTTCTTATGGATAAATAAAGAAAGTGATTTTTGAAGATGGAATCTACTCGTGGTGAAGATGCTGGGAACACTGTTGAAATGACAATGAATTTAGAATGTTCTGTATATTTAGTCGATAAAGTAGCAGTAGTGTTTGAAAAGGACTGACTTCAATTTTGACAGAGGTTCTACTCTGAGGCCAGACACGGTGGCTCATGCCTATAATGCCAGCACTTTGGGAGGCCAAGTCAGGTGGATCACTTGAGGCCACGAGTTTGAGACCAGCCTAGCCAATGTGGTAAAACCCCATCTCTACTGAAAATACAAAAATTAGCCAAGCATAGTGGTGTATGCCTGTAGTCCCAGCTACTCGGGAGGCTGAGGTGCAAGAATTGCTTGAACCCGGGAGGCAGAGGTTGCAGTCAGCCAAAATCATACCACTACACTCCAGCCTAGGTGACAGAGAGACACTCTGTCTCAAACAAAAATAGTCCTACTCTGAGTAAAATTCAGTCAAACAGCATCCCATGCTACAGAGAAATCTTCCATGAAAGAGTCAATTAATGTGGCACACCTCACTGTTGTCTTATTTTGAGAAACTGCCTGTGCCACTCCAACCTTTAGCAACCAACACCCTGATCAGGCAGCAACCATCAATACTGAGTCAAGACCCTCCACCAGCAAAAAGTTATGACTTGCTAAAAGTGCAGATGATTGTTAGCATTTTTTAACAATAAAGTACTTTTAATTAAGGTATGTATAGTGTTTTTAGACATATTGTTGGACACTTAAACTACGGTATTGTGCAAACATAACTTTTTATGCACTGGGCAAAACAAAAAATTTCTGTGACTCGCTTTATTGCTATAGTCGCTTTATTGCAATGGCATAGAACCAAATCCACAATATCTCTGAGGTACACCTGTACTAATCTAGATACTAACAAAACAAAAAATTCTTACTCCCCAGATGCTTACAACAAATTATTTATATGTTTCAAAAATTAAATAAATTATTTTTCAAAAGTACTATTTTAAATGCAACATGGTATCCTGGTTTGAATCATGGTACAGAAAAAAGATATCATGAAATTCAATTAATGTTTAAAATTTAACAGTAATGCATCAATGACGGTTTCTTAATTTTGACAAATATGCTGTGATAACATAATAATAAGGGAAACTGGGTGAGGATTATAAGGGAACTCTCTACTATCTTTGCATCCTGTCTGTGATTCAAAATTATTCCAAAAAGAAAAGGTTACTTTTAAAAAACCGTATCCAGCCTGTGTTTGCCAATTATTTACTTCCCCTCATTCTTAGGAAACAGATATACTCATCACTTTTAAATGCAAAGTCAAAGCTCACTTTTTAAAAAAAATCAGTATTTAACTTAGGCCCAATAAAAGTTCTTGAACTAAAAGTTACAATGTTAAGCACAGTGACTTCTCTATATTGAGTATCAACTGATTATTCTCATTATTTATGATAAAGCTTTTTATATTTTATATTTTTATGTAATGTAGGCTCCTATTTCTTGGATGTTTCTAGTACTTATATATACAATGTAGCTATTTTAAAGTACAATTCTGTCATCTAGAATGATTACTGAAGTAAACTTGAATTTTTTTAAATTGATCCCTCTTCAGCTGTTTACAATTATTAAAGAGAAAAAGCAATTAATTGATTAAAAGGACTCCTGTGGTGGCTCACACCTATAATCCCAGCACTTTGGGAGGCCGAGGCAGGTGGATCACGAGGTCAGGAGATGAGATCATCCTGGCTAACACGGTGAAACCCCGTCTCTACTAAAAAAAAAAAAACAAAACATTAGCCAGGCGTGGTGGCGGGCGCCTGTAGTAACCAGCTACTCGGGAGGCTGAGGCAGGAGAATGGCATGAACCCGGGAAGCAGAGCTTGCAGTGAGCCGAGATTGCGCCACTGCACTCCAGCCTGAGCAATAGTGCGAGACTGTCTGAAAAAAAAAAGACTCGCACATTACAAGAACTATTTTAAACATTATTAGAAAAATGCTAGATTTAATTTGGCATGATTTTTGCTGGACTGATATCAACTGTTCGAAATGCTATTGTAGAAACATGATGTTGTTTTCTTAACCAAAATATGAACCAGAAATTAATTCCAAACATTCTTCAAATCCAAGCTGAACAATGAATTCTAATGCTTTCCTCCTTAATATCAAGGTATCTCCCTAAGAGAAAACTTTGAGAAACATAAATGTTCTAAAATTATAAAAAGATTTTGACAAACACTGCCCAAAAAGTCTATAAAAGTTTTATACACAAATGACTATTTTGTTTTGTTGTTGTTTGCTTTTGTGTTTTTCACACAAGGTCTTCCTCTGTCGCTCCAGCTGCAGTGCCGTAGCAAGATCATGGGTCACTGCAGCCTAAAACCTCCAGGGCTCAAGCGATCCTTCCACTTCAGTTTGCAGAGTAGCTAGGACTACAGGTGCACACTACTGAACCTGGCTATTTTTTTTTAATAAAGATGGGGTCTCACTATGTTGCCCAGATTGGATAAATGCCTATTTTGACTGATTTAGTTGAATATAATTCCTCTCAACAATCAAGTTAACAGAAATGTGTCAAAATAATTTCAAATTTAAAAGTAAACAGGCAAAAATCACCAAAAAGGACAGTACCTAACTTGCAATCCTTGACTTCCCTCAAAAACTTCTACAAAAATAAGTGTTTTATTCTGATCATCTCAAACTGAAAATGTATCTTTTTTTTCTTTTTACAAAATGTCAGACTTTTTTTTTTTTTTTAAGGAGACAAAGTCTTGTTCTGTCACCCAGGCTAGAGTACAGTGGTGCAAACAAGGCTCATGGCAGCTCAAACTCCTGGACTCAAGCAATCCTCCCACCTCAGCCTTCTAAGTTGCTAGGATTATAGACAAGCACCACCATGCCCTGCTAATTTATTTATTTATTTTTTGTACAGACAGGGTCTCACTATGTTGCCCAGGCTACATGTCAGGACTTTTGATGTTAAAAAAACTGACAATATATCCAACAATATTTGTCAACAGTTGCCTTTTTTTAATATCTTATTTTATTATGTTTTAATTTTGAAGATGAATCCTTATCTCTTTAATTTAATCAATGCTAAATCAGTGAATTACAAAAATAATATTTTCAGTAGAATTGAGAATGACATTAAGATAGTACAGCTAATATACGCATTATCTTTTGCCCAAACTTTAAAAAATTAAATCAATCAAGTTATGACACAAACTTTAGTTGAAACTTATTTTCTATTTTTCAACTTTTGTCATATTAGAAAATACTGAATTATCTTAAGCAGAAAAGTCTTTAATATTTATTTGCAATTTTTTTTTTTTTAGTAGAGACAGGGTTTCACCATGTTGGCCAGGCTGTTCTTGAATACTTGACCTCATGATCCGCCCGCCTCAGCTTCCCAAAGTGCTGGGATTATAGGCGTGAGCCACCGCGCCCAACTATTTTCAAGTATTTTATAACTTGCCATCTATTGTAGCTATAAATTGTGTAGCTTTAGTACTAATACAAAGAAAATCTACACTAAATTTAAAACCATGGTAACAGAAACATTTTTTTTCCCCACTGCTATAACCCCACAATGTAACAAGTTGCCTGGAATAATACCTATACTACTATTTCAAAAGTTTAGGTCATTTCACATGGATTTATCTCCTTTACAAAAATACAGACATGAAAGAATAAATCCACAAAAAATGAAATTGGAGAAGAAATAAAACCTGAAAAATTAGTCCATAAATTTTTGTAAACTGAAAAGCAGATGAAAAGGTGGGCAGATGTATGGATAATGGATGGATGCACATACTAATTCAAAAAATAAATATTTGTAGAAAACATACCAGGCAATTTCTAAGTGCTGAAGAAACAACAAATCTTTTTTTTTTTTTTTTTTTTTTTTTTTTGAGACAGTATCTTGCTCTGTCACCCAGGCTGGAGTGCAGTGGCACGACATTGGCTCACTGCAACCTCCGCCTCCTGGGTTCAAGCAATTCTCCTGCTTCAGCCTCCCGAGTAGCTGGCATTACAGGCATCCACCACCACACCAGGCTAATTTTTGCATTTTTAGTAGAGATGTGGTTTCACCATGTTGGCCAGGCTGGTCTCGAACTCCTGACCTCATGATCTGCACACCTCAGCCTCCCAAAGTGCTGGGATTACAGGTGTGAGCCATTACGCCCAGCCCAATAAATCTTTTAAAATTACCACTTAATAAGTTTTAGTGTAATATCAAAAGGAATATCCACCATTTTTGAAAAGGCTATTAAAATACCCCTTCCTTTCCAAATAAATATCTATGTGAGGCTAGATGTTCTTCATATACATTAATTAAAACATGTCCTAACAGACTAAATACTGAAGCAGACACGAAAATTCAGCTATCTTCTACTAAGCCAGACATTCAAGATATTTACAAAAATAAAACCAATGCATGTCCCTTACCTTTTAAAATATAGCAATTTTACTTTTACTATAAAATGATATTCACATCAACATATAATAAATTTATTTTAAAATAAATAAATACATATTTTAAGATTTCTTTTAATTTCTAATACCATAAATATGAGTAGATGTAATCTGAATAAACAAAACGCCTCAGAGTTCTCAATAATTTTTAAGAATGCAAAGGTTTCCTGGAGCCTTGAGATCAACAAGTTTGAAAACTACTGGTCTATAAGTTGCAATAAAGTTAATGAGAAATGACTGCATCCTAGAGGTACAGCTGATAGAACATGCTGACTGATTAGATGTGGTGGGAGAAGAAAAGATACTGATAAATGTTAAGCCTGAGCAAATTAGTAGATAATGTTGCAATATAATGAAAGGTAAAATAGTGGGGGTGGGGGGTGCACAACTGCAAAGAAAAATCAAGAGTTCTTTTTGTGTTAAGTATCAACCAGATATGAAAGTAGAAATATAAAATAGGCAGTTGAATTCTAGAGCTCAGGGAAAAGTGAAAAGTGGAGACACAAATTTGATAGTCTATTAGCATCTGTATCATGATCGAGTTATATCACCTTGGGAGTGTGTACACAGAAAAGATGAGAGGACCAAAGACCAAGCCCTATATGCCAACATTTAAAGGTCAGACAGAAGAGGAGAAGCACCAAAAACGACTACAAAAAAGTCCCTGGTAACCCAGACATAATTTTTTCTTTTCTTTTCTTTTTTTTTTTGAGACAAGGTCTTGCTCTGTCACCCAGGATGGAGTGGCAGTGGCATGATCTCAGCTCAGTTCAACCTCCACTCCTCCAGCTCAAGCGATCCTCTCACCTCAGCCTGGTAAGTATCTCACACTACAGGCACACGCCATCCTGCTTGGCTAATTTTTGTATTATTCTGTACAGACAGTTTCACCATATTGGCATGGCTGATCTGGAACTCCTGGGCTCAAGCGATCCGCCTGTTTTGACCTCCTAAAGTGCTGGTATTACAGGCGTGAGCCACTGTGCCCGGCAATAAAATTGTTAAAGAAAAAGAAGTATATCCCAAAGAAACTCTTCTAGATATATATGTCAGAAGAACTGTACCAGAACATTTATATCAGCATTTTTCAAAATATAGCAAAATATATGGAACAGACTGTAAGACCCATCATCCTTCTTTCTTAGACTCATAAATCAATCCCACATCATTCTACTAGTTGTCTGAAGATTTAATTTTGGATTCAGTCCCACACTACCACTGTCATAATTCTTGGTGATTTCAATATCCAGAGAGATGATCATTCCAAAAGTCTGATTTCTCAGTTTTTTGACCTTCTATTCTGCATTGATCTTGTCCTCCAGATTATTTTCACCATCACCCTAACTAAAGCAGCAGAATATGACCAGAAAATATATACAACCACGACGACTGGTATATCTTCAAATTCATGATCACTTTTGTGTAGTAGGTCCTTAGTGTCCCTAATGAACATACATATTCAAAGGCAATTACTCCTCATCCTCCCCAAGATGACAATTTTACACCTTCTTCCCCTTCCTCAAAGCTTCTCCTCCTTTCCCATGTTTACTCTGAGTTAAGAGAACTATTTAAAGAAAAAAATAATTAGAAGAGAACTTTCAAAAACCACTACCACCTTTTCTACCAAACCACTTATGTGGGTGCAAGATCACATTGCTTTCTCTCCTGCTATCATGAATGAATGACCTATTGTCCCATTAGAGGTCATCAGACTTTCCACCTCTACAAAAGGTGCCAAGCCCTCTTATCTTCTCAAGAATATTACTCCAGCAATTCTCCCCCTCTTGACTATATCAATTTTTTCCTCTCTATTAGATCACTCATATCACCAAACAAATATGCTATAATTACTCCCATCTTTCAAAAAAAAGTCTTTAGCTCCACAACCCCAACCAGCTATTTCCCCATTTCTATGCTCTTCATAACAAAACCATCTTGAAAGAGTTTTCTGTACTCTTCAACAATTACTCTACTACCATTTGCATTTTTATCTGTCCTTTTTGCATGATAAAATATACACAATAAAATTTGTAGTTTTAACCACTTGTCAGTATACAATTCAGTGGCATTTAGTACAAAATAGTGCATAACTATCCCCACCATATGTTTGCAGAGCTTTTACATCATACTAGGCAGAAACTCTACCTATTAAGCACTAACTCAACTTCCCTGTATCCTACAGCCTCTAGCAATGTCTATTCTACTGTTTCTGTGATTTTGCCTATTCTAAATATCTCATCTGTGATGGTTAATACTGATTGTCAACTTGATTGGATTGAAGGCTGCAAAGTATTGTTCTTGGGTGTGTCCTGCCAAAGGAGATTAACATTTGAGTCAGTGGACTGGGAGATGCAGACCCACCCTCAATCTGGGTGGGCACCATCTAACCAGCTGGAAGCATGGCTAGGATAAAGCAGGCAGATGAATGTGGAAGGACTAGACTTGCTGAGTCTTCTGGCCTTCATCTTTCTCCTGTGCTGGATGCTTCCTGCCCTTGAACATCAGACTCCAAGTTCTTCAGCTTTTAGACTTTGGGACTTACACCTGTGGTTTGCCAGGGGCTCTCAGGCCTTTGGCCCACACTGAAAGCTGCACTGTCAACTTCCCTACTTTTGAGGTTTGGGGACCTGGACTGATCCACCACTGGTTTCCTTGCTCCTCAACTTGCAGACATGCCTATCATGGGACTTTACCTTGTGATCGTGTGAGTCAATCTCCTTAATAAACTCCCTTTCATACATACATATAGCCTATTCTGTCTCTCTAGAGAACATCATCTAAGTGGAATCACACAATCTTTGTCCTTTTGTGTCTAATTTCACTTAGCATAGAAATTTCAAGGTTCATTCATGTTTAGCATGCGTCAGAACTTCATTCCTCTTTTTTTTTTTTTTTTTTTTTTTGAGATGGAGTTTCACTGTTGTTGCCCAGGCTGGAGTGCAATGGCGTGATCTCAGCCCACTGCAACTCTGCTTCCCAGGTTCAAGCAAGCCTCCTGAATAGCTGGGACTACAGGTACCCACCACCATGCCTAGCTTTTTGTATTTTTAGTAGAGACAGGGTTTCACCATGTTGGCCAGGCTGGTCTTGAACTCCTGACCTCATGATCCACCCACCTCAGCCTCCCGAAGTGCTGGGATTACAGGCATAAGCCACCACACCCGGTCAAAATTTCATTTTTTTTATGGCTGAATATTATTCCACTGTATGTATATACCATAATTTGTTCATTCATCCACTGATGAACATTTGGATTGTTTCCATTTTGGGAGATCACTGAAGAGAGTTACTATGAATATTTATGTACATCAATTTGTTTGAATACTAGTTTTTTATTCTTTTGAGTACATACCTAGAAATAAAATGGCTAGATTATATGGTAATTCTACATTTAATTTTTTGTGGAACCACCAAACTATATTCCACAGCAGATGCACTATTTTACATTTCTACCAGTCTTCCCATTTGCTTTTAACCAACTCCAACTAAGATTCCAACAGTGTCATATCACTGCTCTGCTCAAAATCACCAGTATTTTCCACATTGTCAAATCCAAGGATTCATTCTTACAAATAATCTATTCACTCCTCTTTAAAACATTTATGGCACTTACCTTCCAGTCTCTTGGTTTTCTGCCTACAATATTGATCACTTATTCTCAGCTTCCTTTGCTATTTCTTCCTCATCTTTCCAATTTCTTACCATCACAGTGCCCCAGAGCTTGGCTCTAGAACCTCTTTTTTCTGTTCTACATTAATTTCAGTTTTAATAAAATCATGACTATCAAATATATGCATCTAGGCAAATTTCTAACCTGAATTCTAGATTCATATATCCAACTGCCCACTGAATTACTCTACTTAAATATACAGCAGGCATCTTAAACCTACCCAAACTAAATTCCTCATCTTCATCTCAAATATAGTCTTCTCCTAATCCCAGTCATCTCAAAATGTCAGAGCTCAACTCTTCTAGTTGTTCAACAGCATCCTTGGATCATCTTTTTTTTTTTTTCATTCATGTCTCATAATAAAATCTATCAGGAAATTCTGCCTATTTGACCTTCAAAACACAATCACTTTTCATCACCTCCACTTGCTATCACTCTAGTCCAAGTCATTACCATCTCCTGCTTGAAAATTGCATTCCTATCTATTTCTTTTCCTTACTTTTGCTTCCAACACAGCAGCCACAGTGATCCAGATTAAAATATAACCCAGATCATCATATAATTCTTCTAAAAACTGGTCAAATATTGTTTACCTCACTCAGAATAAAAGACAAAGTCCCAAAAATGATCTACACAGTTTACAACTTAGGAATCACTCCAAACCTCATCACCCCTCTTATCTTTCATACCACATTCATTCACAATATCTCATAACACTATTGGCTTCCTTGCTGTTCCTTGAACTCTGGTGCCTTTACATTTGTTATTACTGGAATGTTCATTCTCAGATATCAATAAGGCTTCCTCTTTCGCAGGTCTTTGCTTTAATATTCCCTTCATAATAAGGCCTTCCCTGATGATCCCATTTTAAATTGCATAATTTCCCCTCTAGTGAAAGCACTCACTATTCCTCTTCCCACTTGATTTTTCTTTTTTTTTTTTTTTTTTTTTTTTTTTGAGACAGAGTTTCACTCTTGTTGCCCAGGCTGGAGTGCAATGGCACGATCTTGGCTCACCACAACTTCCACCTCCTGGGTTCAAGCAATTCTCCTGCCTCAGCCTCCCAAGTAACTGGGATTACAGGCATGCGCCATCACACCCGGCTAACAGGCTAATTTTTTTTTAGTAGAGATGGGATTTCTCCATGTTGGTCCGACTGATCTCGAATTCCAGATTTCAGGTGATCTGGCCACCTCGGCCTCCCAAAGTGCTGGGATTACAGGCGTGAGCCACCGCACTAGGCCCCCACTTGATTTTTCTACATAATTTCTACATAAATTCAATGAACACAATATATATGTTATTTGTTTATAATATCAACTTAACTTTGAAAAAGCAGGAATTTATATCTGTTCACTCTGGTATCTCTGGAGACAAAACAATGCCTAGACACAGCTGGCATTGAAAATATTTGTTGAATGAATTAAGATATTATTTGGGAATATTACAGGCATGGTAATAGTATTATAAAAATCCAGGAAATAAATAACTCAAAAATTAAGTTTGGGTTATATGTGAGAGGAACAGAAGGTAAAATATGATCAAAGAAGAATACATGGGGGATCAAAGCTACTAGCAATTTTGTATTTCTTTTGGCTGAGGTGCAGGGGTACTGGGATTACAGGTGTGAGCCACCATGCCTGGCATAATTTTGTATTTCTTCAAGTAAAAGGGTATTTACTTTATTATTCTTTAACCTGGTCATACACATATTTGTATATATTATATATATGTATAGATGAGAATAGATATTTTACATGCATTATTTTAATGGAGGAAGTCGTCAAATTATGTTAAATACTGCTGGAAAAATAGCTAGAAGAGGACTTAGTTAACAAATTTGTCCTGAAAAGCGAAAGAGATGAGGAAAGAGATAATTATATATAAATAATCCTTTAAAAACAAAAATTTGTTATGAGGCTGGGCGTGGGCTAACACCTGTAATCCTAGCACATTGGGAGGCCAAAGGGGGAAAAACTCTTGAGCCTAGGAGTGAGACCAGACTGGGCAACATGGCAAAACTCCATCTCTACAAAATATTTTTAAAAAGAAAAAAAAATTAGCTGGGCACAGTTGCACATGCCTGTAGTGTCCCAGCTGCTCGGGAGGCTAAGGTGAGAGAATGTCTTGAGCCCGAGAGGCACAGGTTGCAATGAGCTGTGATTGCACCACTGCACTCCAGCCTAGGCCAGACCCTGTCTCAACAAAAAAAAAAAAAAAGAGAGAGAGAGAGATTGTTATATTGTTACGAAGGCAAGCACAGAAATGAAACCGTACCTGATGGGTAAAATAATTCAAGGGAAAATTTTTGCTGTTCTTTTCTTTTTTAATGACAATATTAAGGCATGTTTGTACACCAAGTGAATGATTCAATAGGGCAAAAAACTATCTATGAAAAGACCTACTTTGAAAGTCACCGTTGCCTTTGTGCAATAAAATCCTATAGAAACAATAGGATCCTTCAAAGCCTGTGCTTTTTGCTGATGCGTGGTTGATGCAGGATCATTTCCAACAAAGTCTTCCTCGCCATCGTCATAACTCACAATTGCAGGCACAAACGACCAGGCCCATGATACCCATCCCTGTGGCTGCTCCTCATCTTGCTGTGAATGTAACTCTTGACCTTTATACTGAGTAGGATATTGCATATCTATTCTTGTTTCATCTTCAGAACCTATGAATTAAAATTACGTCACTTTAAATACGTCAAAAGGATTTAACTAACAAAACAGAAATACACATCCTTTACAATTTTTCCTCCCATATCCTTCTATTATAAGGTATAAACAAATGATACATTGATTATTATTATTTGAAACCAATAATTTAGCATTATGACTCTCAAGTTTCTGTATGTTGTACTGTATCAATCTCCTTTAGTAGGTTATGGTTAATGTGATGTGCAAAGTAGCTTATCAACTGCACATAACTTTTAACTGTATTTGATAAAGACAAATAATAAATTAATTATTTAACATCACTCATGAATGTTTTAAACCAACAACAAAAAACCTACCTCTCAAAAACAAGGCTGATATATTGAAAAACTGACTTTTCTCAGAAACATAATACCACAAAGATCCAAGAAATAGTCTTCATTTCCTGATGCATCCATGAAGGAAAAAAAAATGGCAAGTGCTTCTAGGCAAAATGCACCCCTGCCCAAACAAGAATTATCCCAAAGATGAAAGCAAACATTACAATAAAATGACTTTTATATGTAGCTAAGAAAAATAATAATGTTGGGGCCTCTTTCTTACTAGCAAGTAAGATATTATATACCTTTCCTGTTGTACAGATGAAAAAATTACAGCGAAGAAATTTTATTTGGTTACAAATTGGCAGACCAAAGATTTAGATTCCAACCACTCTTTAATTTATGCCACCTTTGTAAAGACAAACTCCATCAAAGTCCCTTAATATTATTCTAGCTATATAAACAAAAGAAGCATCATGAAATTTAGGAAAAAAAATTCATTTTTAAAAATTTCATAGGGGCCAGGAGCAGTGACTAGCACCTGTAATCCCAGCACTTTGGGAGGCTGAGATGGGCAGATCACCTGAGCTCAGGAGTTCAAGAACAGCCTCAGCAACATGATGAAACCCTGTCCTACTAAAAATACAAAAAACTGTACGGGTGTAAAATTCATAGGGGCCAGGATCAGTGACATACACCTGTAATCCCAGCACTTTGGGAGGCCAAAGTGGGCAGATCACCTGAGCTCAGGAGTTCGAGACCAGCCTGGGCAACACGGTGAAACCCTGTCCCTACTAAAAAAACAACAAAAAAAATTGTCTGGGTGTGGTGGTGTGCACCCATTATGGTCACAGCAACTTGGGAGGCTGAGGTGGGAGAATCACTTGAAGCCAGGAGGCAAGCGCTGCAGTGAGCCATGATCATACCACTGCACTGCAGCCTGGGTGACAGAGCAAGACCCTAGACCCTGTTTAAAAAAAAAAAAAAAAACACACCATAGGAAAAGTAGTCTCCAGCAGATTCACTCATATCTACTCTCCATTGATAAATCTATAAATACACATACTCTTTTAAATCTTTAAATAACATCTTTACAGGTTTTCTTATTGAAAAAGCTTTATAACTTTTTAAACTCTTATGACAGGAGACTCTTGGAACATTCTACATTTATAGGTTATGAATGTTTGCCTTCTTTCACCTGAGAAGGAAAAGGCTTAATAAGAAGTAACTAGAGTAACTAAAATAATAGTACCAAGACACTTTAGCCATTGTAGTTCAGAATAAGTTTTATATAAGTTGCAAACCCTGTTGGGCCCACTGGCTCATTCCTATAATCCCAGCACTTTGGGAGCCCGAGATGGTAGAATCACATGAAGCCAGGAGTTCAAGAACAGCCTACTACAACAAAGTGAGACCCCCACCTCGACAAAAATTAAAAAAAAAAAAAAAAATGTATCAGCCACACTCAATGTCATGCACCTGTAGTCCCAGCCACTCAGGAGGCTGAGGCTGGAGGATTGCTTGAGCCCAGGAGTTCAAGGCTGCAGTGAGCTATGATCATGCCATCATACTCCAGCCTGGGCAACAGAGTGAGACTATGTAAATAAATAAATAATAAATACATAAAGTAAAATAAAATTGTAAAAAGACACAAAAAAGCTTTAAATGGACAAGTATTTAACACATACTTCACAAAGGTAGATAAAGGCCTATAATCACATTAAAAATTCAAAATAATTAGCCATCAAAAAATGCAAATTAAAAAACCATAAGATACCACAACGCACTCATCCCAATGGCAAAAAAGTGAAAAAATACACCATTGAATGTTAGCAAGGATGCAGGCCAACTGCAACTCTCACACATTGTTGATAGGAATATAAAATGGTACAACCACATTGGAAAAAGTTATGGAAGTTTCTTTGAAAAATAAACATATAATTCCACTCTTAAGTATTTACCCAAGAGAAAGAATAGCACGTCTACGTGAAATTCGTACAAAAATATCTATGAAAGTTTTATGTATAATAGCCAAAAAAGAAAAACAGCCCCAAGTGTCCATCAACAACTGAATGGTAAAATAAACTATAGTATATTCACATGATATATTCATACAATGTATCTAGCAATGAAAAGGAAAGAATGACTGCTATATGCAACAACACAGATAAATACCAAACACACTATGCTTAATGAAAGAAACCTTTATACATATTGTTTCCATTTATATGAAATTCTAGAATCAGCAAAACTAAATCTATAGTTTTAAGGAACTTCAGAATAGTGTTTTCGCCAGGGGAGGCAGGCAGGTGAAAGGGGGATGACTAGAAAGGGGCATAAGAAACTATCTCAGCTGTTAATGACCTGTATCTTGATGAGTGTTTTGCATCACACAGGTGTATGTATTTCTCAAACTCACTGAATTTTACTTTGGAGATTTAACTTCCAAAATAAAAAAATAAAAACACCCACTTAGTAGAAACTCTATATAACAACAGGCAGCTGAGGGTTAGGGGTGAAGTGTACCAACGTTTGTAACTTAACTTGAAAGGCATCAAAAACAATCACTGTATTGATAAATAGAGAAAGGGATGTTAGATGAACCGATATGTGATGAAGCAAATGTAACAGAATATCAATAGCAGACTCTAGATGATACGTATGTGAGTGTTCACCTTATAAGAACTCTTACAGCTTTTCCATATATTTGAAATTTGTCATGTTGGAAAAAAATAAAACAAGTATCCTCTATGTGCTATGTTTGCTCCAGGTATAAGACACTGTTTCTGTCTCAGAAGTGCATTGTCTAACAAAAATTTACCCTCTAGTGTGAAATAAAGGTACATTTTATATCTATATACTCTGATTCATGTTGTTCTCTATGCTTTATTTTAAGGTAGTACGATTTTTTAATGAGATAAAGTTTAAATAGCATAAAATTCAACATTTAAAGGTGTACAATTCAGTGGGATTTTTTTTGATAGTCACAAGTTCTGCTCCCATCACCACTATCTAATTTTTGAACATTTTCATCATTCCAAAAAGAAGCCTACTTATTTGCAGTCATTCTCTCCTCCCCTCAATTTCTGGTTACTAATCTACTTCCTGCCTCTACAGAACTGCCTTTTCTGAACATTTCTAATGGAATCATAGCGTATGTGTTATCTTCTGACCGGCTGCTTTCACTTAAGATAATGCTTTCAAGGTTCATCCATGCTGAAGCCTATATCAGTATTTCATTTTTTTGTACAGCTAAATAATACTCCAATGTATGAATATACCATAATTTGATAATCCATTCATCAGTTGATAGACATTTCAACTGTGTCCAGTTTTTGGCTACTATGAATATGTTACCATGAACATTTCATATATAAGTTTTTACATGGACATATGTTATCAATTATCTTGATATATATGTAGGAATGGATGCTGGGTCAATATGGTAACTCTATATTTAACGTTTTGAAGAACTGCCATATTGTTTTCCAAAGCCACTATATACCATTTTACACTCCCAACAACTTATATGAGTTCCAATTTCTCCACAACCTCACCAATACCTGTTATTTTGTATTTTTTTTATTATAGTCATCTAGTACCTGTGAAGTGGTATGTCACTGAGGTTTTGATTTGCTTGTTTGCTATTTGTTTATCTTCTTTGGAGAAATGTCTCTTTGCCCATTTTTAATTGGTTTATTTGCCCCTAAGTTTTAAATGCCCTTCTCTTAGGGCTTTATCTATGGAAATTAATCATCTTAAAACTTTCTGAGTCTCAGGCCCAATACCAAGTTGAAATCAGTCATTCCTTTCACCTTTCTACATCAGATCATTCACAATATTTATCAAACTTTCTGCCATTCTACCATACATCATACTTAACTAACTACTGACACATCTATCTGTCCCATTTTATCTTAAAATTCTAAGGGAAAGAAATACATCAAAATGATCCCTGTATTTTCCCACATTACATATCCTTCAATGAAGTTTACATTTCATTAATAGCACTAAAATAACTCAATTTTACTTAAGTGAAGTTTTGCAGAAAAATTACCAATACTATTATGTACTAGGAAATTTTGAGGTTATACTACTTCAACTTTTATCAAATGTATATCCTGAGTCAAGCATGGTGGCTCATGCCTGTAATCCCAGCACTTTGTGACGCTGAGGGGGGCAGATGGCTTACGCCTAGGAGTTTGAGACCACCCTGGGCAACACAGCAAAACCTGTCCCTACAAAAAATGCAAAAATTAGCCAGGCATGGTGGTGCGTGCCTGTAGCCCTAACTACTAGGAAGGCTGGGGTAGAAGGATCACCTGAGCCTGGGAGGTCGAGGTTGCAGTGACCCATGATCGTGCCACTGCACTCCAGCCTGGGTGCCAGAGCAAAACCCTGTCTCATTCATAAATAAGTAAGTAGTACATTCTGAACACTTATATCTATTAGAAATATATAAGTTATTTTTAGCATATAGGAAAAAATCAGAATGTTATCCAGCATGTAGATAAAATTAAAGTAGTGTAGGCCGAGTGCAGTGGCTCGTATCCAGCACTTCAGGAGGCCAAGACGGGCAGATCACAAGGTCAGGAGTTTGAGACCAGCTTGGCCAACATGGTGAAACCCCATCTCTACTAAAAAAAATACAAAAATGAGGCAGGCGTGGTGGTGCATGTCTGTAATCCCAGCTACTTGGGAGGCTGAGGCAAGAGAATTGCCTGAACCTGAGAGGCAGAGGTTGCAGTGAGCCATGATTGCACCACAGCACTGCAGCCCAGGCAACAGAACTAGTCTCCGTCTCAAAACAAAACAAAAAAATTAAAACAGTGTAAAACAACCAAAAAACAATCAGCCCATCTCATTAGAATATGGTAAAACTCAATCTAATACATTTTTTAAAGTTTCCCAATGGTAAAATGTAAGAATAATCTTAAAGTTTTTGTTTAATAAAGTTTTACATTAATTACCTGTAATGTTTCCTAGCATATCTTTATTATGACAAGTAGGGTCCTCTATTTCGCCTTCTTTGAAACTGCCTATTTCTCCGTAGTAAAGAGCAATTCCAAGTTGCATTATACGAATAAACATAGGCAGTTGTTGATCTGTGATAGAAAGTTTCAAACTTTCTACTAAAGTATGAATCTGCATTTTGAAAAAGACAAAAACACCAACAAACGCATGTTTAAAAAGAGTACCTTTTACGTAAAGAAATGTTTTAAAGTCTTCAAATGGCATAACATAAAAGAAATGCTCCAAACATTTTAATACTTAAATCAAAACGATACTCTAAGATCTTAGGAATTAAGTAGATTTTGCTATGATGATCAATACACGTTAGCTAGAAACTATGTTAAACCAAATGATGTACATACAAATAGAATTAATAGTGAGCAGGTATACTCCCATTAGATTTCCAGATTACTGTTCCAGAAACAAAGTTAGTTATGTAACCAAATAGCTACTCTCGAACATTAAGAGAATAACAGTACTACCCCCAAAAAACAGAACAATCTGTCAAAACCAAGAACAATAAAAATTTTATGTCATTTTAGTGAAACTCTAATCATTCTTTCCAGGTTTATTAACCATAAATAATACATACATATCCTAAAACCATGTGTTAACTGGGGAAAAGACTAGTATTACAACTATGAAAGTATGTAAATAATAAAAATTTTTGTCAAATATGGAAAAACAAGTGAAATGTATGTTGAAAAACGTTTTTCAAATTTTAAATAAGATTTAAATAACAAAAGTTTTTCAAATTGTAAAGATTTAAATGACACAAAATTTATTCAACTGATAAAATGAAACAATTATAACAAAGAAATAAGATTAACTACTAGCAAATAGGATATACAGCAACCAAAGTTCTCCTTAAAGAAAGAGACATCAATGGAATATAAACACAGCTTCGGTGTAATGGTTTCCTGCTGTTATCAAAATATGGAGTAAAACCAATTAAGCCATAAAGTCAAGTCTCTTAGAAGGTTTATTTTGACTAATGTATTTGAGTGTCTATGAAAGATGAAGTAGTAGTAATGGCAATCATCGTATTTTTAGGGCTTAAAGCACATAAAAAGATTTATGTTAAGGGGGAGAAAACTGTATGGGGGGACTGTGAAATACCATATTTCGAATATAAGCACAAGTTTTTAAAAACTGACCTAATAATCATATACTGAATAAACAATGAAGAGGTAAGAAAATGGGCAATGAGTGTGGGAGGTGAGCAGGAAAGGATTATGCACATCTGCTAAAGCTTCCTTAATTTGAAATTTCTCTGCCACATTCTTTTAAATCTTGTATTGCACCAATAGCACTGGAGATAAGCAGTCAGCAAAACCAATAACAAAGAATCTGCTTAAGTATCTTTTTAAAAACTCCTTAAAATGAGTAAGATTAATACTCAGTAGAAAAATGGATAAAGAACCTGAACTGATAATACAAAGAACAAATGACCAGTGAATGTGTTTTCAAAAATCTAACTTCAGTAATAAACAGCAATTAAATTACATATCATTTGTTGTTCAACAAGTTGGCAATTTTTAAAATATGATCATATTTAAGGATAACAAGAGTATTGATGTAGGCACTCCCCCTAATGTTCATGGGAGTATAACCTGGCTAAATCTTTCTGGAAACAATTTGGCAATACAGATCACAGGACTTAAAAAAAAGATATTTGCAATTATACAAATCTTTCCTAAGGAATTACTCAGGAAATGTGGTCAAAGATCTATGCACAGAATTTCACTGCTCTAAGAAACTGCAAAGTAAATTTCTAAAAACAGGAGAAATGTTAAATAAATTACGTACCCATAGGATCTGTATCTCATAAACGTCATAATCACCAGAACATATTTATTTCACATAAAAAATGGAAAATTATAAAAAGCCAACCCAAAATATAAATGCATTCAAAATAAACATACATGAAAGATTTGAAAAGAAACAGAGGGGCCAGGCATGGTGATTCATGCCTATAATCCCAGCACTTTGGGAGGCCGAGCCAGGGGGATCACGCATGAGGTCAGGAGCTCGAGACCAGCCTGATCAACAGGGCAAAACCTCGTCTCTACTAAAAATTCAAAAATTAGCCAGGCCTGGTGGACAGCACCTGTAATCCCAGTTACTCGGGAGACTGAGGCAGGAGAATTGCTTGAACCCAGGAGGCAGAGGTTGCAGTGAGCTGAGATCATGCCATTGCACTCCAGCCTGGGGGACAAGAACAAGATTCTGTCTCAAAAAAAAAAAAAAAAGGAAGAAAAGAAATAGAGTATCTGGAACATTTTGAGAAACCTCTGTTTGTGAGGTACTTAATGAGGTCGACCATATCTATTTAATACATATTCCCTAGGATTAGGAGTTGGAAGGATGATGGGTCTAACCCAAAATGGCAAATCTCAACATTACAATAGTATTAACAAAAAACTCAGGCAGGCATGGTGGTTCATGCCAGGAATCTCAGCACTTTGGGAGGTGTAGACAGGAGAATTACTTGAAGCTAGGAGGTTCAAGACCAGCCTGAGCTGCAGAGTGAGACTCCGTCTCTACAAAAAACAATTTAAAATGAGCCAGGGATGGAGACATGCGCCTGTAGTTCTAGCTACTTGAAAGCCTGAGGCAGAAGGGTCGCTTGAGCCCAGGAGTTCAAGGTTACAGTGAAGTATGATTGTGCCACTGCACTCCAGCCTGGGTGACAGGGAGCCTCGAAGGCAAAGAAAAAAGGAAAGAGGAAAAAGGAGAGAGAGCAGAGGGGAGGGGAGAGAAAGGGAGGAGAAGGGAGGGAGAGAGGAGGGAATTAAAAAGAGAGAGAGAAAAGAAAAGAAGAAAGAAATAAAACCTCAAAAATTGATTTCATTTGAGTAAAAAACATTGATATCACATATTTGGCAACTATTATACACGTTTATTTATGTTAAGGGATTTTTTCAGTGAAATGTCATGGCTAATCAGTTGTGAGAACACAAACTTACTTATATGCCAACACTAAGTTTTTCCTCATCTATTTTTATCTTCCTCTAATATAACCACATCCCAGAACAGACCATTACACTTGCACTAATGATCAAAAAGAGTATTTTATATAGTAAACTTACATATATCCGTTACTTGCTTTCAATGTATCTTGAATTTACCTTCACATTCCCCAACTTTACTAGAAAACCCAAGGCTAAAGAAAGTAAGCCCATTTCCCTGAGACAGAGCCATCAATATTACTGAGTTAATTCTTTTCCTTGTTTATCTTTGCCAAAGAAGCTAATTCAAATATTGAAGGAAAAAGTAACAGAATATAAACAAACCAATATGCATTATGCACTGTGTGGAAAAAAGTAAAACACAGGTGACTGAGCACTACCAAGAAAAAAACATGTAGATTTTACATATTAAGTACAGGAAGGCTACATAAAATAGAAAAAAATATATTTTTAATAAAATATAATGTAACAAAAACAAACCTAGTTTTTATACAGCCATACCCAAACAGAAACAGTAGTCCATACCAGTGTTCAGACACCTAAGTCCAGCCCTTCCATCACAGAACTTTGACAGTCAGGGGCAAGTAATTCAACAATAAACATTTATTCCACATTAAAACCTAGTTAACGGGATCAGAAGTCACCAAAATCTTTTCCAAGATACAGTGATAGGCAGACAAACAATATTCAAAAAACTGTTAAATAAGACAACAATATTTATGCTTAGATACTAACCACATACATTGAAAACATACACTACATTGGAGAAAAAATTTTCACATGTATCAAAAGACACGTCCTGTTCTCACTTAGAAGTGGAAGCTAAATCTTTGGTATACATGGACATAAAGATGGGAACAACAGACAGTGTGGACTCTAAAAGGAAGGAAGGAAGGAGAGAGAACAAGCGCTGAAAAACTTCCTTTTGGGTACTATGTTCACTATCTGGGTGATGGTATCAATGGGAGCCCAAACCTCAGTATCATACAATATTATACCCTTATAACAAATCCCTTAATCTTAAATAAAAATGGAAATTAAAAAAAAGACATGTCCTGAATAACTCCCTAAGATTTTAATTACATTTTAAAAATCATAAATCAAAAGCTAAAACTTCTTGAACCAATAAACTAAAATATTAGGTTAGTATATCAAGCTTTACAAAGTCAACTAGTAAAGAGAAGTATAGATAGCAGATCATGCTGAACAGATTATAAGAACTGAAATACAGAATACTGATATGTAGTCCATTGTGGGTATAAATATACCCTTTAATATTATTTCCTCTATCTACTTGAAGAGAGAAACACTAATAAACAGCTGGACAAACTAAAAAAATAAAATTACAGTTACAGAGAAAAGTTGTCTCTAAACTCTACTAGAATATATCATACAGAAATGTATAAATACAACATAAAAATCATAAACAGAAATAAATTTTTTATAAAAACAAATGGCATATATATTTATAAGGTTAATTTCCTCATTTGTTAATAATGATTAGCATCTGCAAGAGTCAATAAACAAAATAAAGACATGCAACTTAACTACAAAAAAAAGAGATACCTACTTTAATAACAGATGGCATCTTGGAATTTAGGTTATCATATGTAAAATGAAGACGAGTTCTGAAGGAACATTTGTACAATAAAGGATCCTGGTAAAATTCTATTTTACCACTGGCATTCCGTTTATCAAGACAAACTGTACAGTCAGAAAAATTGATAACCTTTCTCAGCACCAAATCAGTTGCTAAAAAGGAAATAAAACATTTTAAGTAAAAAAGAAAATGAGCAAGGGAAAGGCAACCATTATTTATTAGTATAAATAGTAATAAAACTAATAACAGAAAATAAGATTCATGGAGTGTTTAATACATAATGCCAGACCATATGCAATGAACTTTTCATTTTATTATACAATTTAAATCTTCCAACAACTTTATGAAATAGGCACAATTCTCCCCATTTTATATATAAAGAATCAGAGACCTAATTAGCTTACCCCCCATCTGCATGGCACATTAACTACAAATATTTTTTTAATTATGAAAAATTTCACTACAGTTCTCTTACACAATGAGATAATAAAATTCTTAACAATCCATACTAAAGATAATTTTTTGAAGAAGTCATTCACTTAACATTCATTTTATATTAAAAAACTCACTGCTACTTTAAACTTGCACTATCCAATATGGTAGCCACCAGCCATATGTGGCTATTTAAAATTAAAATTATATAAAAATAAAAATTCAGTTCCTTGGTTGCACTAGCTATATTTCAAGTGCTCAACAGCTACATGTGGCTAGTGGCTACCATATTGGAGAGAGAAGATAAAAAACACTTGTATTATGACAGAAAGGTCTAGTGGAAAATACCACATTAATAAAGAAATCACCAATCAGTCTAGAGTATATTTTCAAAGGAATAAAAATAAAACACTTGATGATAAAGTATAAAAGTATGAAATGAGGCCTTTAGCAAATCAATAATTTATTTCTTAACTGATAAGCAATTCCTAGGTAAATATCAGGCCCAAATCTACTTGCCCAGTGATTTTAAGTTAGCCATGGGAATTTAAAAAACAATAAAATGTGTTTTAGTTTGGGTTACAACACTGTTTCTGAGTATATCCTGGCAACTTCTAATTAATTCAACATTTTATTTTTTAAGTTTTTAAAAAGTAGAAATTAAAGAAGATGTGTCTAAATAGTATTATTTGCAGATAAATTTCAAAGTTGTCTGTTACTTGAAAAAAATATATGACTACCATATTTCAAATGTACATATTACATGAATAATGATTTAGTTACTAATATTATATATGTACACAAATTAAGAAATTACAATAGTAGGACTAGAAATGAGAAAAAAAAAAACATAAGATATCCTGTAGGTATTTCCTTCCCTCTCTTTATGATAACAATTATCATTTTCTGAGTATTTCCTATTACTCAGATACTACACTAAGTCTTTTACATCTCTTATCTGACAATATTTATACGGTCCTGTTAAAAAATGTGAAAACTGAGGCACAGTGGTAATAGTTTGTCTACTGTTATACAGTTTATAAAGATTAGAGCTGTAATTCAAACTCTGGCAACCGTACTGCAGAGTTCATGTTCTCATCTACTGTGCTATAAGAACATAAGCTATTCAGTCCAGGCATGGTGGTTCACGCCTATAATCCCAGCACTTTGGGAAGTGGAGGCAGATTGCTTGAGGCCAGGAGTTCAAAACCAGCCTGGGCAAAGTGGTGAAACCCCATCTCTACTACAAATACAACAATTAGCTGGGTGTGGCGGCAAATGCAGAAAATCACAGCTACTCAGGAGACTGAGGCACAAGAATCGCTTGAACCCAGGGGGTAGAGCTTGCAGTGAGCCAAGATCATGCCACTGCACTCCAGCCTGGACAACAGAGTAAGACTCTCTCTTAAAAAAAAAAAAAAAAAGTTAAGTATTCATATTTCAGGGATACCCCAGACAATTATTATTCAATGAAAAGAGGAAATTACTATTTTAAAAATGTTTTTTCTTAAACATGAAATGTAACAGCAACTATATTTCAAAAACTTACAAAATGAATTATAGTTTCTGGTACTTACTTTAAAAATATGCTACAATTTAATCAGTAAAATATTATTCATCACTGAAATTAGGGCTCTTCAACTATATATGCCAATATATAGAAATATTAAAAGCATATTATTGATTGAAAACAGCAAACCTAAAATACAACATATAAGAATACTATTTTTAAAACAAGGGTAGGAAACTTATTCAAAGAAATAGAGAAAACTTCCCAAACCTGGAGAAAGCAATCAAAGAAAACCCTAAGACCTTTGGATTCACTGGCATATTCTGCCAAACATTTAAAGAACTCATACCAATATTCACAAACTATTCCAAAAAATTGAAGTGGAAGAAATTCTTCCAAAATCATTTCCATACTATCCAAAGCAATCTACGAAATCAATGCAATCCCTATCAAAATACCAATGACATTTTCACAGACATAAGAAAAAACAATCCTAAAATGTGTATGGAACCACAAAGACCCTAAATACTCAAAGCAACCCCAAGCAAAAAGAACACAGCTGGAAGCATCATACTCCCTGACTTTAAAATTTACTAAAAGCAATAATAACCAAAACAGCATGGTACTGGCACAAAAAAAGACACATAGCCCAATGGAATAAAATAGAAAAACCCAGAAATAAATCCAAGCATTTACAGCCAACTGATTTTCTACATAGGGGTCAAGAAAATACACTGAGGAAAAGAACAGTCTCTTCAAAAAATGGTGCTGGGAAAACTGGATATCTATATGCAGAACAAACCTAGACCCTTATCTCTCACTACAAAAATCAACTCGAGATAGATAAAAGACTTAAATGTAAGACCTGACATTGGTCTAGGCAAAGAATTTATGACTAAGACCTCAAAAGCATAGGCAATATCCTTTTGAATATACGTCTTTTCTACCATAAAGACACACACATGTGTATGTTCATTGCAGCACTATACACAATAGCAAAGACATGGAATCAACCTAGATGCCCAACAGTGGAATAAAGAAAATACGAGACAAAAAAATAAATAAATAAAAAGAAAAAGAAAAAAAATAAAAAGAAAATACGAGACATATACACCATGGAATACTACATAGACATAAAAAAGGATGAAATCATGTCCTTTGCAGCAATATGGATAGAGCTGGAGGGCATTATCCTAAGCAAATTAATGCAGGAACAGAAAACCAAACATCGCATGTTCTCAACTATAAGTGGGAGCTAAGCACTGAGTATACATGGACACAAAGAAGGGAACAATAAATACCAAGGCCTACTCGAGGGTGGAGGGTGGGAGGAAGGTAAGAATCAAAAGATTAACCATTAGGTACTATGCTCATTACTTGAACGACAAAATAATCTGTATACCGAATGCACGCAACACGCAATTTACCCAAGTAACAGACCTGCACATGTACCCCCTGAACCTAAAATACAACTTGGAAAGGAAAAAAAAGAAATATTAATTCTCACACATAGTATGGATGGTAATAAATTGATTTAACCATTTCAGAGAACAATTCAGCAATATAAAACATAACTGAATGTTTACATACTCAGTTATTCTTTTCCTGATCATAATTTACAGAACTCAAACACATAACGAGGAAACATAGAAAAGGATGTACATTCCAGCATTATGGGCAATGTCAGTATTTTAGAACAACTTGAATGTCAACCATATGGGAGATGATAGGATTCTGCCTCTAATAGTAGAAAAGATTAGATATTCTGAAGACCTTTATACTGAAATAAAAGTCTTGGAAATTATTTAAAAATACGTAAGGGGAAGGAATCAGTTAAAGGAGAAAGGATAGATGGCCCAAAACTATTTTACTTTTTAATCCATTATGGCAAGTAATTCGTGCAATCTGATTTGGTGTCAATTGAACATCTTATGTTTATTGGTCTTTGGGGTATACTCTTTTTTACATATTTGTTCAAGTCTCCTGTCCATTTTTCTATTGAGCTATTTTTTTCTTATTGATTTATAAAAGTTATATATTGTGGATATAAGTATGTTGCAAACTGTAAGTATCAAGAATATACATTTCCATCTGTGGCTTGTCTTTTTACCCTCATAAAGACATTATAATTCTTATTTTAATTGCAATATTTTAATACAGCCTCATACATTACTTGTTGGTATAAAAAATGGCATTACTATTATGAAAAAACTATTTGTCAGTTATCTCTGAAGCTTAACATAGGCCTAAACTATGACCCAGTAATTTCACTCCTAGGCATATACCCAACAGAAATATATGTATATGTCCACCAAAGGACATGTATGAAAATGTTCGTTATAGCATTATTCATTATAGCCAAAACTGGACATAATTAAATCTGTATCAATAGTACACTGAGCAAAAAAGTGTTTTATTCACAACATGGACCAGACCTGCAAACTCGCCATCCCCCATACATCAGGAAAGACCAGTGCAGGCAGAATCCCAACCCTTCCTCACCTGATTGTGCAGGGAGAAGAAACAGATATATACACACACAAATGAACTATTGTTACAAAAACCTGAATAAATTCCACTTACATAATATTGAGCAAAATAATCTAGGCCCAAAAATACATATGGTTCCATTCAAACAAAAATTTAAAGAGTGAAAACCCTACTATGGTGTCAGATGTCAGGAAAGTGGATGCTTTGGGGAAAGAAGGGGCAGTAGTAAGTGAGTATATGCACAACAAGCACTTCTAGGTACTGATATTGTTCAATTTCTTGAGCTTGGTAGTGGTTACATGAGTATGTTCATTTTATGGTATGTCATTTTGTTATGTGGGTTCTTTGTTTGTTTGTTTGTATGTTTGTTTGAGATGGAGTCTTGCTCTATCGCCAAGGCTAGAATGCAGTGGCAAATCTCGGCTCACCCAGCCTCCACTTCCCAGGTTCAAGCGATTCTCCTGCCTCAGCCTCCCAAGTAGCTAGGATTACAGGCACCTGCCACCATGCCCAGCTAAATTTTTTTGTATTTTTAGTAGAGATGGTGTTTCACCATGCTGGCCAGGCGGGTCTCAAATTCCTGACCTCAGGTGATGCGCCTGCCTCAGCCTCCCAAAATGCTGGGATTACAGGCGTAAGCCACCACACCCGGCCAGCTATGTGTTTTTGCTTAATGCTCTTTCTTTTTTGTATGTTATGCTTCAATTTAAAAAAATTATTTAAAAAAAAACTGAATAAAAGGGAAAATAATAGTTTCTTCCTCAGAGAGTTAAAGGGTTAAACAAGATAATTAATATAAAATATATAACACTAGCCCTGGTACTAAATAAACAGAAGATATATTTTCACTGCCTTTATCACTACCATCATCATGAGCTTTCATATGGTATCATATTTGCTTCTGAAGATACATTGGCAAGTTAGAAGCATTTTATAAATGACTCACCCAAGTTTGCACTATCAATGAATAGTGGAGAGAAGATTCCAACTAAGATCTTTCAACTCCTGATCCAGAATTCTAATTCATGATAAATAATTTCCCAAAGTAAAATTGGCATTACTTCTATATTAAAAACTATATTTCTGGCTGGGCATGGTGGCTAACGCCTGTAATCCCAGCATTCTGGGAGGCCGAGGCAGGCAGATCACTTGAGGTCAGGAATTCGAGAACAGACTGGCCAACATGGTGAAACCCCATCTCTACTAAAAATACAAAAATTAGCCAGGCATGCTGGCAGGCGCCTAGAGTCCCAGCTACTTGGGATGTTGAGGCAGGAGAATCGCTTGAACCCGGGAGGCAGAAGTTGCAGTGAGCCAAGATTGCGTCACTGCACCCCAGCCTGGGTGACAGAGCGAGACTCTGTGTCAAAAAAGTTAATTAATTAAAATAAAATTTCTTCACCAAAAATGTCAACTCACTAATTCAATCCTACATTGTCCAGTTCTATTTTTCTATTTTCCACAGCTGCTTCTTCCAGCCTTTTAATCAAATATTTCTTTCCACAGAAGATGCAAAGGGGGCATTAACAATACATAAGAAATGATGTTTGGGCCTTACCTACACTCTTCTTTATGTCATAACAAAGCTGTAACATCAGGACTCTCCTTTTGTTAAATATGAAGACTAAAGTTTAAAAAACACATAATAATAAAACTATATTCCAGTTCTGCTGCTTCCTAGTTGTATGCCTTAATCAGGCAAATTAAACACTCTTGAGACTCAATTTCACTTTGCTTTAACCCTTTAACTGGGATTGATGATGAATAAACGAATATATGACTAAATATCAAAAAGAGATAAAAAGAGGCTTCAGGACAACCAAGAAATTCCAGGCCTGGCATGGTGGCTCACACCTGTAATCCCAACACTTTGGGAGGCCAAGGCGGGTAGATCACTTGAGTCTAGGAGTTTGAGACCAGCCTGGGCAACAGGGCAAAACCCTATCTCTACAAAAAATGCAAAAATCAGCCAGGCATGGTGGTGCATGCCTGTGGTCCCAGCTACTTGGGAAGCTGAGATGGGACGATTACCTGAGCCCAGGAAGTCGAGGCTGCAGTGAGCCAAGATAACACCACTGCACTCCATCCTGGGCAACAGAATGAGACCCTTTCTCAAAAAGGGAAGGGGAAGAGGGAAGGGGGCAGGGGAGAAGCGAGGAGAGGGAAGGGAGGATGAAAGAGGGAGGGGAGGGGGGATGGTGGGGGCAAGAGGAGGAAAAGAAGAAATTCCAAATGTGCTTTGGAATACACAAGCCTAAAACATACATCAACCAGATATATTACCTTGCCTTCACCAAGCTTTGTAAATGCAACATGATGCCTTTCACCTTTCAAAAACATAAACAATTCAAACTAAATATCATTTAACTTTTATTGCTACAACCCATGGCACTATAAAATATAGCATGAACTGCATAACAATACCTAAGTCAACAACAGACCATATATCTATGACGGTTGTCCCATAAGATTACAATACTATATTTTTACTATACCTTTTCTGTTTTTAGATACACAAATACCACTGTGTTACAACTACCTGCAGTACTCAGCACAATAACATGCTGTACAGGTTTGCAGCCTAGGAGCAATAATAGCCTATACCATACACCTGAGGTGTGTACTGGCTATACCATCTAGGTTTGTGTAAGTATACTCTATGATATTTGCATAACAACAAAATCATCTAAGATGCATTTATCAGAATATGTCCTTGTTGTTAAGCAATGCATGATTGTATTATACACCACATTTGAAACAAGCATGTGGCAGGTAAGAATGAAAATTAAAAGTATTAAAAAACAAGTATAGGCCATGCATGGTGGCTCATAACTGTAATCTCAGCACTTTGGGGGGCCAAGGCAGGCAAATCGCTAGAGCTCAGGAGTTTAAGACCAACCTGGGCAAAGTGACAAAACCTTGTCACTACAAAAAAAACACAAAAATTTGGCCAGGCGCGGTGGCTCACTCCTGTAATCCCAGCACTTCGGAAGACTGAGGCGGGCGGATCACAAGGTCAAAAAATAGAGACCATCCTGGCTAACACGGTGAGACCCCGTCTCTACTAAAAATACAAAATATTAGTCAGGCATGGTAGTGGGCACCTGTAGTCCCAGCTACTCGGGAGGCTGAGGCAGGAGAATGATGTGAACCCAGGAGGTGGAACTTGCAGTGAGCCGAGATCGCACCACTGCACTCCAGCCTGTGTGACAGAGCAAGACTCTGTCTCAAAAAAAAAAAAAAAAAAAAAAAATTGCCAGGCATGGCAGCATGTGCCTGTAGTCCCAGCTACTCAAGAGACTGAGATGAGAGGATTGCTTGAGCCTGGGAGGCAGAGGTTGCAGTGAGTTAAGATCACACCACTGCACTCCAGCCTGGGCAACAGAGCCAGACCCTGTCTCAAAAATAAACAAACAAAAAAAACCACAAGTATAGATTTCTGAATTTGGAGTGTCTCCTAACCTCCTGTAATCATATGCAACATTTTGTATATGTGCATTCTTTTTCCACACTGGAGGCATGAAGATTTGATAACATTTACCAGCAAGTCAGTTGGCCCAAAGAAAGGTTAAGAGTTAAAGCAACTGTTTCAATTATGGAAAAATATACAGTATTCTTGATATTTACTCACCAGAAATATCCATGAATGCACGATCCCATAATTCACCTACTGTATAACATTCTGCAGAAGTGATGTTGACTGAAAGAACGATATCGTCTTCAACATATTTTAATATGAGATTATTTATCACAATGTTTACATTATTTACAACTCGTCTAATCAGACTCTGCACATAACCTATAAAATAGAAAAAAAAGATTTTAATTAGCCACAAATCTCTCAGTAAATAATTATTTCTTAAAATGTTATTGAACTTAATGTATGAGAAAGGTGGGTATTATTTAGCATATTTCCCAAAGAGAAACTAAAGTTCAGATAGGTTAAAAGGTTTGCCAAAGTGACACAGGTAGTAAGTAGCAGATCCAGCCCAACAAATGTAATTATCAAGAAGTTCTATAGTGAAGTATTCACATAATAAGAGAAACCACAAAGACCATATATATTTTTGATAACATAATACTAGATCCCATACAATGATTATCCTATACTTCAAGTACTTTGATTTTTGCTTATTGTATTATGTAAATATTTTCCAAAATGAAACAATGTTACTAAATGCTGATTATACAGTATATTAAAAGACGGGCTTCTTTAAGCTTAAGCTTCTTTTTAAACCAGCTACCATCAACTCTTCCTAGTTTAGCCATAAAAATATTTAAAAGTTATGCCTGGGATAGAGGAAACATGACCATCATAATGAATTCAACTCTATTTACTTACTAATATTTAATGTTAAAATAGAGTAGAAGGGAAAATATGAAGAAGAAAATGTAGACAGGAAGAGTTAAATAAATATTTTTTAAATACTACCATGAAGAAGACAGAAAAATGAAAAAACGAAAGTATGGAAGGAAGGAGAATGTATAAAAGTAGAATAAGAACACAGGGAAATAGAAACAGAAACAGAAATACTAGTTAACTCAAAACACTAAAAGTAATTAATGAACATTCTATTTCTTCATGGCTTGCTTAGAATCTCCAAATTTTTTCTTTTAATTTCATGTTACCGTGGAATACTTCATAATCTCACTTACGTTTCTCACATAAGTGTGTACATGGATACATTATTCAGTAATTTAGTTAAAAATATAAATAACACTTTATAAAAAGCATTTTAAAAGCCAGGAGAAAAAAAAATTAATCTTTTCCACTGTAAAAAGCTAACTAAAAGGTAATGCATTTCCACTATTAAAGGAAACTACTTAAAAGGTAATTAAAATTTTAGCTATTTCATGAAATAACCATATGGTTGTATTCTTTAACCCAGAATTTTACTGGACAAAACAGAATCAACTTCTGTCAGCAACTGACATTGTTAACACCTATACTAAAGCCTGCTGGGAGAAAGCTTATTTAAATCTATTCAACCATAACATGTTTGCAAAACCCAACTCCTTCATTCATTCCCAATGATGCAAATAGGAGAGAAATGTAATACAACTTAGATTCCAGGTTTTCTCCTATATTGAAACTATTAGCAGCTTTTAGAGTACCAATTATCACATGCTATAAAATTAACATTCAAAATATTAATAGATTTAAAGTAACAATTACTATTTCATGAGTAGATGCTAAAATAATTCTTAACAAATGTGACTTCCAAAAGAAATTTTAAGTATCAACATTTTAACCTTAGAATGTACATAACCCCGTATTATTACTACTCAATGCAGATTTTTAAAAATAAAAATAGGGCCGGGAGCGGTGGCTCACGCCTGTAATCTCAGCACTTTGGGAGGCCGAGGCAGGCGGATCACGCGGTCAAAAGATGGAGACCATCCTGGCTAACACGGTGAAATCCCATCTCTACTGAAAATACAAAAAAATTAGCCAGGTGTGGTGGCGGGCGCCTGTAGTCCCAGCTACTCAGGAGGCTGAGGCAGGAGGATGGCGTGAACCCAGGAGGCGGAGCCTGCAGTGAGTCGAGATCGCGCCGCTGGCACTCCAGCCTGGGCGACAGAGCAAGGCTCCGTCTCAAAAATAAATAAAAATAAAAATAAAAATAAATACGTTTCCAAGAAGTCAAGTGAGCATGACTAATATTGGTTTCTCTATTTCTCAAAAACCTGTCATGAATAGGGAACTGTTTGTTTTGTTTTGTTTTGTTTTTTTGAGACAGAGTCTCTCTCTATTGCCCAGGCTGGAGTGCAACACGATCTCGGCTCACGGCAACCTCCGCCTCCCGGGTTCAAGTGATTCTCCTTCCTCAGTCTCCTGAATAGCTAGGATTACAGGCACGTGCCACCACGTCAGGCTAATTTTTGTATTTTTTTAGTAGAGATGGGGTTTCACCATATTGGCCAGGCTGGTCTCCATCTCCTGACCTCGTGATCCGCCCACCTCAGCCTCCCAAAGTACTGGGATTGCAGGCATAAGCCACCATGCCCGGCCAATAGAGTACTCTTAAAAACCACATAAGCGTTCATGAGTTTTTATTATCTTTAAAACAGTATTGAAAATAGCACAGAAATATAATGCAAAGTAATAGAAACATAAAATACGTATTTTAACTGATAGAACACTACTGATGGATTGTTCATCTTTTTAAAAATATTTTCTGGCTGGGCATGGTGGCTCACACCTATAATCCCAGCGCTTTGGGAGGCTGAAGCAGGCAGATCGTTTGAGCTCAGGGGTTCAAGACCAGCCTGGGCAACATGGTAAAAACCCGTCTCTACAAAACTACAAAAATTAACTGGGTGTGGTGGCATGTGCCTTAGTCCCAGTTACTCGGGAGGCTAAGGCAGCAGAATCGCTTGAGCACCAGAGGCGGAGGTTTTGGTGAGCCAAAGTTGCACTATCACACTCCAGCCTGGGTGACAGGCGTGAAACCCTGTCTCAAAATAATATATATTTTTTTCTTTCCATTTTGTATTATAAAACTGACATACAAATTGAGACGAATAAGCCAATTCACCAAAGTAAAAGAAACAAATATCAAAACAACTACTTCTGTAGAAGACTATTTCTATTTCCTTATTAAAAATGCAATGTCAAAATAAGTAACAGAAACTTATCAGTGGAATAAATGACACACTGTCTCTATAATCCCTCAAAGTAACTTGCTTCTACGCAAGCTACAAGATAGTGTCAAGCAGATCTAACAGCTCTCATCACTCCATACTTAGAGACTCCCTGGAACTGTATTTGTTCAAATAACATAATAATCATCCAGGTCTACTCCACAAGCATCTGAAAATGGAAAGTCACACTAAGGATGAGAACCTACAAGATGTAATATTAGATGGCTCTAAAACAGCCTGCTGCTTATCAACCTTTCTCCAGAAATTCTTATTATCTACCTCTCCCCATACCTCATATAACCCCTTCTTCCAAACATACATCTATGTCCACAGGACCAGTTGAAAACACTAAATTTTCACTAACTTTGCTCATGTTCTTCCTCCTTTTTAGAATACTTTTTGTCCATTCACACTTCTTGTTCAGGTGCAGTATAATTTTCCTCTGCCTTATATTGTCTTCTCCAATGTCCTCCATCCTATACCTCAACATTAAAGAGAAATGCCTCTATGACTTTTCTTGGGCTTATGCTACTATTAGTCATTTGCTTGTGTATATGTTTGGTTATCTTCTCTGATAAACTGTGAAATCCTAGAGAAAAAAGATTATATCTTATTTATTTCTCTGATAGTCTTAAATGGCATGTATCAAAATTTTTTGGTTACAAAGAGACACCATCTGCAATTGATTCATCTTGATGTGGTCACTGGGAAGCCAAGTTGCTCATAATCAGAAATTTCCATGGTTGATGACTTGGTTACAGTACATAAAAACATCTTAGTCAAGTTTTTGGTGTAAAATTTATTTGAGCATTATGTAGCATCAGATAGGACATTTATGCTCAAATGGTTAAAGGTAAAATAAGTTCTTTAGAATGTTCTTGTCTTTTATGAAATGCTGAAATTGTTTCAAAATAAAAAGTTTGTTAAAAGGGCAAGAATAAAAAATCTTTATTGTCAATGTTATATAGACAGGCCCAATAAAATATTAATTAAAAACATTTATCAGATTTAGTAACTAGATAATAATTGTGGGCAATTACTGTAGGAGCTAAAAAAAAAACAGATGTGAGTTGGTGATACTATATTATTTAAGATGATCACAGAAGTTCTAGACAATGAAATAAAGGGAAAAAAGAGAAATTAGTGTATAAGTATTGCAAAGGAGGGAAAAAAGTCATTTCACAAAGATGACAGTACTTTTTACATAGAAGTTCCAAAAGAAGAGACTAAAAAATATTGAATACTGGTCAGCTAACAAAATACAAAAATTAGCTTTCCTATACAAAAAAGTGATAAAAAGAAAATGGTAAAAATGGAAATCCCAATTAGCAATAAAATGTATGAGATAGCATTTTCCACCTATAAAAGTTTAAGAGATGTTTTTTAATAATAAAAAAATAGCATTGGACTAAAAATGTGATTGGAATAAAGTATTGTTACAAACTTTTCACCAAGTAATTTAGCCATTTTATGCCGAAAACCTTAAAAGTGCTCACAGATTTTGACTCTATAAATTGGAAAGGATTTTTCCTAAAGAAATAAGCAGAGGTGTATGCAAAGACTTACCTACATATGTTTGCTAAAGCATTTTACAAAACTAAAAATAACAAATAACCTAAATATCAAACCAAAAAAAAAAAAAGGACTGGTTGAATAAACTGTAGAAGAGTTATACAACAGGATTGTATGCCATTGACTGAAATAACAATGTAAAAAATATGAATGGCCTGGAAACACGTTTTTGGCATAACAGTAAATGAAAAATTTAGGTTACAAAAAATTGTGTGTGTGTGCATATGTGTGAATGTGTGTGTGTAAAGGAAGAAAAGACTCTCTAAAAGGTTGTACACCACAATGTTAACCGATTTCAGTTCTGGGTAAGATAAAGTAAGCACTCCACCCTGTCTTTCCCAGTGACTGCAGCCATAAAACCTGGAGAGAATGTATGGAGCAGCTACTTCAGAGCTCTGAAAAAGTAAATAGTAGGCATGAGATGGGAAACAGAAACAAAAAACAGAGTGACCAAAGAAAAACAACAAATGAAATGGCAGGTGTAAATTCAAACACATCAATAATTATAATTTAATCACATTGTGGTCAGAGAGAATGATACATGATACTGATGCTTTGAAATTTCTCAAGACTTCCTTTTCAGCCAAGTCTTTGTTAATATCTGTAGATACTCAATGTGTGCATCAAAAGAAATGTATACTGTCTTACGTGCCTAGTGCAGAGTTTACATGTGTCTACTAAAACAAAATTTTTATATCCAATGATCTAATTTAGGGATTTTTTTTTCCTGATTGATTTATGACCTTTCAAAGTCAGATCGTTAGGTACATACAAAGTTAATGTGTATTTTCTGGAGAACTATATCTTTTATTATAATTTAGTATCTTTATTACCTATTTCCATTAATGTCTTTTGTCTTTAATTTTCTTATTTTTGCCTCATTTTCATACAAAGATATAGATTTATTTTTGGCTACTATTTGTCTCTTATATTATCTCCCATACTTTCATTTTTGATCTGTCTTGCCTCTGTTTTATGTGTGTGTTCAGAAGCCATACACACCTGCACATGACAACTCCCTCCTTTTAGTGCCCAACAGATATTACTTGTGGTTCATTAGAGCTCATCTTCCTTTGGTTTTGTACTGTGGTTGATAGTTTAATACAAAACTTCCTTTGGTTTTGTATTGTGGTTGATAGCTCCTATCCTAAACAGTTAATTCTTTGAGGGCAAAAATAGCCTTCAATGAGCTGTTCTAGCATATTATTCACATAGTGATACACATTTAGGGAAATAAGCAGCCTGTCTCCACTAAGCAATACTTTGAAATTCAGTCAAATTAAAATGAAATAAAGGCTCTCTAATGACCACATTTTCTGTAATAAAATATAAACATCAGCTATCTTGAAGGTTATTCACAAAATAATAGTTTGAAGCATAATCCATTTAAAAATGGATTGATACATTAATAAGAAAGAACACCTGTATGGCAGAGAAGCAGCTATCCATCAATAATTTGTGCTCCCACTTCAGGCATGTGGAATTGCTACTGAGATTTAACTTCTAAGTCATAAGTAATAGCCCTGCAAATAGTTTTCCTCAGAGGAATATGCATCACTTCCAGCCTGGGGATATTAAGAAGCAGATAGGTCTTTTCCAGGCTCTTTCTTCCTGAAAAGGCTGAAAGCAGCAGAATCCAAAGTCTGGCCTAAAAGATAGCAGAGTCTCAAGATAAAAGTAGCTTGGGCTTGGCGCAGTGGCTCACACCTGTAATCCCAGCACTTTGGGAGACCAAGGTAGGCGGATCACCTGAGGTCAGGAGTTCAAGACCAGCCTGGCCAACATGGTGAAACCCCATCTCTTCTAAAAATACAAAAATTAGCCAGGAGCAGTGACACACACTGGTAGTCCCAATTACTCATGAGGATGAGGCAGGAGAATCACCTCAACCTGGGAGGCAGAGGTTGCAGTGAGCCAAGATCATACCACTGCACTCCAGCCTGGGTGACAGAGTGAGACTCCACCTCAAATAAATGAATGAATGAACGAATGAATGAATGAAGCTTGGATTCCTGGTAGAACACTGCTTTGAACCGGTACATAAAAAAATAAAGCTTCTATTGTGATAAGCCGCTAAAAATTAGAGGTTACTTTGTCTACCAGCTAACATTATCTTAACCTGTATAATTTGTCACTGTTGCTTTTAAAAAAAAAAAAAAAGGCAAATAGGAAATGTTTGTGGTATCTCCTATAACAATTAACTATCAATTTTGACTCAGGTTCTTGAACAGTTGGAATATTCTTAAATTATTTAACATATCTTCCAACTATTACTAAACTCTCTTCAATAGTATTTTCAGAAACCAAGCCCTAAAAGGCCAAGATAGCAAGCATTTAAGCACATACACACAAACACAAACTATGTTCTCTATTTCATATTCAATATTTTCTACTGGAAATAGAAAAATCTAAGTAAATGACTATTAATTTAGTAATGTCTCTCCATGTACACCAAAATATCTGAATTTTTATTTTCTCATTCACAAAGTAGGCTAGATCAAAGGCTTAAGTGGGCCTATGGATAGACTTCAGCAAGTATGTGAAGTTATAAGCAAATTTTCAATATGCATATGTGGCACTTTTCTTTTAACAGATTTCCAATGATCTATGACCTAGAAATGACTGACCACTATACCAGATAACTTGAGATAACTTCTTATTCCAAATTTCAGTGACCATAAATCTAATTACGCAAGCCTGAGGAAAATTCTGCATGATTTTGTATGGTTCAGACATGTAAATGACTATTACGAACCAGATGTCACTGTAGATTAGGGGCCAGCAAAAGAAGGCCTGTGCCATCTGGTTTTATAAATAAAGTTTTATTGGAACACAGCCACATTCATAATTTTATTAATCATCTATAGCTAGTTTCATGCTACATGAGAAGAGACAGCTGTGACAGCACATATCACTTGCAAAGCCTAAAATATTTACTGACTGACCCTTTACAGAAAATGTTTGCTAACCCCTGTGCTAGATGATGACAATCAAAGATGACTAAGTCACAGCCAGGCACAGTGGCTCACACTTGTAATCCCAGCACTTTGGGAGGTCGAGGTGGGCAGATCACCGGATGTCAGGAGTTTGAGACCAGCCTGGCCAACATGGTGAAACCCCATCTCTAATAACAATACAAAACTTAGCTGGGAATGGTGGCAGACGCTTGGAATCCCAGCTACTCGGGAGGCTGAGGCAGGAAAATCTCTTGAACCTGGTGGGCGGAGGTTCCAGTGATCCAAGATCATGCCACTACACTCAAGCCTGTGCGACAGAGTGAGATTTCATCTCGGAAAAAAAAAAAAAAAGCCTAAGTCATATCTTCTCACCCAGTGGGCAACACGGATTTTAGTTTAACTGTACCCTAAATATTTCTATTAAAGTGTGTGGTAGAGAAATTATCTCTACCATGAAAGAACTGTAATATGATTCCGAAGCAGGATATGGCTGCCAAAAATTAGTCCTCAAATAACCGTATGACTTAACCGTTAAATAACAAAATGATTTACCATTGTACACACACACACACACACACACACACACACACACACTGAGAAAAAGAGAAAGGAAAAGGAAAGAGATAATTATATGACAATACCAAGACAGCTGAAGCTATACAATGGAACATAAAATTTGTCTCTGAGCTTCCTCTAGCAGGCAAAAAAAGTAGGGATTTTTTTTTTTAAACGAGTAACTACTTCGAAAAAAATAACAGTTAATTAAGAGATGATGAAAAAAACTAAATGACTTTAAACTTTTTAAAAAATTAAAATAACTTAAATTTTTCAAAAATTAAAATGTCCTTTAAAGCCATTTTAGAGACATGTAGAAACAGCCCAGCAACTGAAGTTTTTTATAAAGTACTTCAATAAAAGTGAAGGGTATATAATTCAGAGAGTACAGAACTGAGTAACCCAGGTATCCAGTTTAGAAGTGGTCTCATTTTACACTGAAATAAAATGCAGAAGGCACTGAAGAAGCATGCATGCATGCATGAATGAATGAATGAATGCAATACACTTAAACTCTCTAAGTAGAAACTGTCAGCATGTCTTACAGGAGGTACTAAGCCCACAATTTAAAACTTTACTGTTATTAATAAACAGTTATTAATGACAATATTAATAAGCTGTTATTAACAGTAAAGTTCTTGGCCTATATAACATTAACTGAAAGAAAATGTTTGCTTCAAATCAGTCAGATCCAAACTCTTAACCCTCGCCCAGTAAGAAATATTACATTGTAACCCAGCACAAGTACATACATTCATATACTTTCTTGAAATATTATTAAGTTTTAATATAAGCAAACATGCTATGTGACTTTCTATTCAATGCCATATAGTTTTAAATGCTTGCCATGACCCACTAAAGTGTTTTAACAATAAACTAACTGGTCAGGATCCTTGGTTTGAAAAAGACTATTCTAGATGCCAAGAACAGAGATTGCCAAGCAGATGCTGGATGTTATATTCTTTTCCTAATAGAGAACCACCTATTCTTCAAAAGATTAAAACAACTGTCTATTGCCAACAGGAAAACCTCTCAAAAATCATCTCTGGATTTATACAAATGCCCAAACTGCAAAACTGTAAACACAGATGCTGGGAGAAATAACCTCCCCACAAAATTTCAAAAGCAGGAATTTATCTCTACCATGAAAGAACTGTAATTAATATAATTCCCAAGAAGGATAAGGTTGCCTGAAAAGACTCCTCAAATAACCATACGAGTTAACCTTTAAATAATGACATGATTTACTATTATCCAACTGGATTCTCAAATTATCCCTTTTTTTGTTACTTTTGGCAAAATTAAGTTTAGCTGCTCCGCCACCCAGTTACTGGCCAACAGCTTCAGTTACTTCTTAACTGTGATTTATGTCAGCGTAAAAGAGACTATGAGGCCTCCTGTTAGGTAAAGGTAGAAAGGCACATGCTAATCTAAAAACTACCTCAAGTAGTTCAGGTAGAACACAATTCTGTTAAATGCTACTAAAAACAGGATGTTTTAGGACGGGCGTGGTGGGTCACATCTGTAATCCCAGCACTTTGGGAGGCCTAGGCGGGTGGATCACGTGAGACCAGGAGTTCAAGACCAGCCTAGCCAACATGGTGAAACCCCGTCTCTACAAACATTAGCTGGGCATGGTGGTGCAGCTACTTGGGAGGCTGATGCAGAAGAATTGCTTGAACCCAGGAGGCAGAGGTTGCAGAGAGCTGAGATCACACCACTGCACTCCAGCCTGGGCCACAGAGTGAGACTGGGTCTCAAAAAAAAAAAAAAGAATGTTTTATGTTATATTGATGATTTCATGTTTTGTGCCACAAAAATAGGCCAATTCTCCCAATTCTGAATAACAGTCTAAATTCTAATACAGACAATAAAGAATCATTAAAAGTCTGGGACCTATTTTGAGTACATGCAGGTTACCCCATAGAAGGTTACTATGAAATCAACAATTGACAACAGCTTTAATTTTTTTGTGTTTTCTTAGGAAAAGCAAAATATAAAACAAGCCAACAATTAAACCTACAATTGATTATTCTTTGCCAGGACATTGAGAGAGAGAGACCTCAATGCTTCTATACACAAGCTGCTATAGAACTCTTAAGAAAATATGTAATCATAAATTTGGAGGGACAAAAGGATTGCCCGTTTAAAAAGAACATTTACAGTTTAATTCATAATTTAATTTAATTTCTCAGGATTTTTCACAAGGAGTTATTAAGAAAAAGTTTTAAAAATTCTGGAACCATCACACAACTCTAAGCACAAATAGAAACATTTAGAAGTAATACATCTTCTGACACCTTTTCCAGCTTATAACAATTAATCTATCCAGAATCCAGATGGATAACAAAGACCTGTTAAATAGAGTTCTGAAGAACACAAAGCATCAGTACTAATGTCACTATAGACTAGTTAACAGTGTTCAATTCAAATGTAACTTAGGACATGTATTTGAAGGAAGGGGTCTATAAAATGATATACCTAATTCTAGCCTTTTACAAGTAAGTGGTGCCAAAAGACTGCCAAAAAGTAATGAGAGGAGCAGAAAGCTTATAAAACTTCGGCACAGAAAACAACTATATATCAATGTCTAATATATCTCACAAAAATAGGAGTCACTAATAAATAAAATCAAAACAGAAGTGACTGATAAACAACTCCTAACTGTAAAAAGGCAGCAATACATCTTGGCCACAGAGCTGACATGTGATGATCAGTTTTTTTCTTTAAATGTTTACGAAGAAATATGCAACCCACTACTGTCCCACCTAAATAAAAACTTCAGGAAATAAAAGAGATGATATATAAGGTCTGTTTCAGTTACAAAATTCTGCGATTCCATTAGTGAATTTTAGCACTTCCAGAAACTCAGAATAATCTAGTGTCTTTTCTCTGTTATCAAGACACAAGGGGAACAAAGAGACTGTTAGTCTTTTGCTTAAACTGTAAGAAAGAAACTCAAAGAACAACTTACTGCAAAAGAGGATCAAAATTTGAATGAAACCCATTTGTGAAGGCTCTAGACCCAATTTGTTCTGAAGTCACACACAAGTACACATGCACATACAGCTTAAAAGTTTTATTATACTAAAAATATATATTCTACAAAGGACTAAAACAATGATCAATTTTTTTTTTTTTTTTTTTTTTTTGAGACAAGAGTCTCACTCTGTCACCCAGGCTGGAATGCAGTGGCACGATCTCGGCTCACTGCAACCCCTGCCTCCCGGGTTCAAGTGATTCTCCTGTCTCAGCCTCCGGAGTAGCTGAGATTACAGGTGCATGCCACCACGCCCGGCTAATTTTTGTATTTTTAGTAGAGACATGGTTTCACCATGTTGGCCAGGCTGGTCTTGAACTCCTGACCTCAAGTGATCCACCCACCTTAGCCTCCCAAAGCACTGGGATTACATGCATGAGCCACTATGCCCGGACAAAAATTGAAATTTGATTTTATCGATCCCGTTAGAAGTTACCTGGTGGTAAGTCAGGATCTGTAGGAGCAGCCTGCTGAATTCTCCGTGGTTTGATTGATGATTTTGTGTTCTCAGTAGTACTACGGTTTGTGGAATTAGAACCACAGCTTTCATGGTCATCCTATTTTTATTTTAAAGAAAGAAAAAGAAAACCATCAATCATATTCAACAATTAAGAAAAAAAATTTTAATATATGCAGTTTATGGTAGCCACAGGAGAAAGATCAACATAATTTTATTTTTAGCTCTAAAAACTACATAACCAATTTTCATAATTTGCATTCTCAAACAGCATTTAAAAAAATTAATAACTAGTAGTTTAAAACTATAAATTCTTCTTTCTTTAGCTGATATCAAAACAAACTACTTGACAGTCTCCAAAGAATTCTTATTTATGGCTCTAGCAAAAGAAAAAATTACTTAATGAAAGCTTTTAAACAACATCCATCTCTATGTAAGTGCAAAATAAATAAAAAGGTTCTTAATTTTTCCCCTATTTGTTGTTTATATGTTAAAACACTATTTTCAATCCAAGCTATCTTGGTCATCTTTAATGATTAATCTTAATCACTCTTATAATCCTCTCCATCCTACTAAACAATGTATACTAAATTATCATTCATGTTAGGTATAAGTTTTAACTGGGTTTCAATATGAGTAACAGAAACAAATAAATTATATGTATTTTTGAAATTTATCCCTTTATTTATAACTGCAAATGAGTACTTTTTTCCTGTCCTGATTCAACATTTATATAATGCTCTTACATGCCAATTGCTGGATTTACAAGGATAAATTAGATATATTTATCTTTGTAACCTGTCCTTAGGGACTTCACAATCTATCAAACACATATATAACTAATTCTACAACAGCAATACTTTTGTTTGTTTTTAAGTAATAAGGAGCATAAAAAGAGTCATTCTGTTTGGAAGAACTAGAAAGATCAGGCCATTCAAAATTAAATGTGGAAATGTTTTAGGTTTAGACGGGGGCTAAATGAGGTGTGGAGGGAGGAACCATAAGTAAAAGCAAAACAGTATCAACATATGTAGCACATATAAAGAATGATGATTAGTCAAATAAGGCCAGAGTATACAGTATCTAAGATGGAAGAAGTTAAAGGCACAGATCTTTCAATAAAAATGGGGTAATGTTAACAACTATAGAGATATTCTCAGTCCTCATTCTAGTTGGCCTGTTTTAGGATTTGGTAATTAGGAGGAGGCTGCCACTAACCTATTAGAAAGGAGATTTAGCAGTTCCCAGAGAGAGAGAGAATTGGGAGCAGTAAATGAGTAGCTCAGAGTGAATGAGAAATTACAGTGGGGTCAATAAAAATAAACTGCTCTTTCACAAAGATAGGCATTACAAAGAGAAAATAGGTGGAGTAGTAACATGAGGGAAAATCATCTGGCAACTAACTTCTTATTCCTTTTTTGAGGATAAAAGAATACATTTTTGCTTGAAGTAAAAATGCATATGTGGAGTGAGAGATCAAAGATACCAATTTTACAAAGGGTAGCTGAGAGTGCACTGCGTACCATGAATTCATTAATCAATAATAACACTATTTTATAGTGATGAATAATCATCACTAGTTTACCAAACTAACAGGGTACTAGAGGCAAATAAGAATGATAATAAGACCTCTTTAAGAAAATTTTTATTCACTATCACACTAAGAGAAATATACAATAAATGATGTTTTACAAAATAGCATGGCTTCAGATGGTAGTGATACATTAGAAAAAAGTTTGTTTGAAACTTCATACAAACAAAAAGACTTGCAACCATAAACAACAGTGAAAATTTTCTCACAAACTTATGTTCATTTTAAGTTAATGAAAAACAAACACCACAGGTTTCATTCCACAAAATAACTTTACTATTCAATCTTCATAAAGATACCTTCTGTCATTTGGGGGATGTTACGGTCTTAAATACCAAAAGACTACTACCGTGAATAAAGCCTTACTGTAATTACTTTTAGTTCAACTTAAATCCTTAAAAATGTCCACAGTCATACACTTCTGCACAACATTAACATTGAAAGCACATTATTAATTTTTGAAACATATGGTTGTCTCAAAAGCCCAGAAGTAAAACATGTTCATTAAAGAGATGTGAAAAAGTTCCAAGTGAACTGCCAAAACTAGCATAATTATGAAAATATTTAACACTGAAACCATCTGAAATCACATACTGTATATAGATTATGGTGATGTCATAATAAACATTCCAGCCAAAATGCACTAAAACTACTGCAGTCCAATAAATCTGGCATATGTGAGATGACAAACATTTTAAAGCAAAAGAAAGAACAAGTTATTTTTACTCTATTTTTAAAAAATTATTAGCAGCAAAATGGGATTAAATGAAAAGGATGAATTTTCAAATTTTTGTAAAAAAAAAAAAAAGTGAATAAACCTTCCCTGCAAACTACATGTATTTATTATTCAAAAGAAAAACAAACTAAATAACCTTATTTGCCTAAACAAAATTTATTTTAAAAACCTGAAATTTTTGTGTGCTCAAAAAATGAGCATTAATCATGGTACTCACAGGAATATATACTATAAACCAAACATTACCAAACACGTAAACACTTCTTTCTTAATCATGGTTAGGAAACTTTGACAATGTATACACTATAATTAGAAATTAATCCTTTCAATGATTTGAACTTGTTTTCATTTCAATTACATTTTAGTCGTATCAAATAAAAGTGAGTTTCCATTCAAATCATGCCCCAATCAAATTAAATAAAAATAAAGCCAAATAAGAATAATTATAATATTTACTATTAAGACTGAAATTATTTCCATTAGTTTTGAATTCATCATCTGCTTTTAACCAGTAGGCATCGCTGTGGACTATTACACAGTTTTCATTCATTGAAAGCTTTAATTACTAATAAAAGAAACTCTGTTCTCAAAAATACTAGCTAAAATATTTTAAGATAATTTTTAACACCAAACACATTACAGTTATATCTTATTTAGGTTGCAACTTTTTCCAAAATGTCTGGTAAGTATATTTCATGGCCAAAGAATGTTTTCTCTTGGGGACCACATAGCTATTTCTGAAAATACTGCCATTTGCTCCTCATGAAACAAGCAAGAATGTCATTTCCTTACAAAAGTTCCTAACAGAGGAAAAATGTGTGGCAAACACTGCATGTAAATAGACCATTACTTTCATACTGACAGATCATGAGTTCATGTTGCACACTTTTCTCCCTGTCCCTCATAGGGCTAGGCAACCAAAACTAGAAAACCATCAACTCCCAGATTCACAATAGTGTGAATAAAATTGAGAATAAAACTGAAAACAAGTAACTAAATTATTCAAGTCCTTGTCTAAAATTACAGAGCAAGAAGTTAAGATGCAGGAAAGAGCTGAAGAAGGAGAAAATGAATAGTGAAACTAAGAGGTGATGTACTTTATGCTCAACCCTGTGGCACCAAACTTCGCAAGCAGAAAAGAACTAAGACTCACCTGTCAACTCTGGTCACCAAAAGGGCTTAGAAATGAACTGCTACAAGGTTCTTAGGAACATTCACCTCTATCCTCTCCAGTAGCAAGTACAATGATAACTGCCAGATGCAATAAAGAATCTCTGAGAGTAACACTGCACACTTCAATGTCAGAAAGCTAAATAAAGTCATTTACTCAAAGGTACACTTGGAGAGCACAAGAGAGAGCCAGGGAAAACACATTCACTAAGTTTCATGGTAAAAATAGAAATCTGACTCAACTCTACCTTAAGAGCAATATTTAAAACCTTAGCTTTAGTCATAAATATATATATATATATATATATATATATACACACACACACACACACACACATATATAGATATCAAGCATGCTTAAATAAAGAGGAATGTATGACACCAATCTCTTCACACATCAACTTTAGTCCACAAGGGAGGCTGCTTCCATCTTCTCTCCTATCAAGAGTAGAAATCAGGGGTTATGATAGGCTGGAAAAAGGAAAAAGAAATGACCCTCCCTTGTATTATTTTCACTTGATCATCTCAAAGGAAGATATAACTAACCTGAATGACTAAAAGCTGAACATTCATTGGGCCCATTTTAATAATAAAGGAGATCACTGTACTCACTGTGAACACTTCTGTGTGCTTTCCTAATCTCTTCTCTTCTAATCTCTGAGACCCATGCTACGTAGTAAAAGGACCATAGCCATTTTCCCAGATGACTCAACCATTAGCCATCTCTCCTCTTCCTTCTTTTCACCCACATAGCCCCTGACCCATGATATTGCTCCAGCCACAGAACGATCAAACTATTAAACTATGCCAGAACATCTATCAGAGAAATAGCAAAACATGTTAGGAAAAATTTGTTCTTTATTGCTACCTATGACATTCCTTTCCTTCATATTGGTGGGTGTGTATCAGATTGCCACCTCCCTCTCCCATTTTTAAACAATAGAATTGAAACTGTGAGATCCACTCGAAGATTTAGAAGGTGAAATAGGCAGAAATTCAGGGAGGAAAAAAAAAAAGTAAATACAGAACTACCCTAGTCTAAACCACATTCTACCATCTAATTTTTACCAGAATTCACTGGGGGGAATTGGGTTATTGAACAGATCCATTTAACTGTACTTTGTTTTCTTGTATACTACTTCCCTCAGCAACAGATGTCCGAGCAAAGTAAAGTATGTGTTAGGCACCTCAGGAAAAAAAAAAAGTAGTAAAATAGAAGATATCTTTATCTAAGTATTTTACCTATTTACTCAAATAACAAAACCTACGTATACATTAAAAAGTTAGTAATTTAAGAGTTAATCAGGCCAGGCATGGTGGTTCATGCCTATAATCCCAGCACTTTGGGAGGCAGGTGGATTGCCTGAGGTCAGGAGTTCGAGACCAGTGTGGCCAACATGGTGTAACCCTGTCTCTACTAAAACTTCAAAAAAATTAGCCGGGCGTGGTACTGTGCACCTGTAATTCCAGCTACTTAGGAGGCTGAGGCAGGGGAATCGCTTGAACCAGGGAGGTGGAGGTTACAGTGAGCCAAGATCGTGCCACTGCACTCCTGCCTGGGTGACAGAGAGAGACTCCATCTCAAAAAAAAAAAGGAGTTAATCAGTGATTATATACATCACAAAGAAAAAAGAAATAGCAGTTCCCTTTACTGAGCACATGTATATATATATGTATATACCATGCAGCAAGTATTTCAAGGATAAGAAAAGTAGGGCTTCTCTTAAGAAAAGTGGAGCATAGGCATAAACTAAAAATAAAATTGTTAGCCCCCAAAACTATCTGAATGGACCCCCCCCCTCAAGCCATGGGCATTCCAAACTTAACCTTGAAAACTACTTCAGGCTATGATGGGAGTGGGAGGTTAGACATGCCTCATTATACCCGCCTCTCTTTGAAATTCAGGCACAACTGACCTGTATTAACATTAAAACAGAAATCTTAAGACTTTTTGTAGCAATAAGACACCAAATTCCACCCTGACTCCAGTATTACATCACATGACAGATCACAGGCCCTGAAAGAAATGAAAGTATAACCCTTATACATATTTTGAAATGGCCCTACAAAGCTGTCTCTTGTGGGGAAAAATCTATATTCTGTAAAGAATCCCTTTCCCTTTCCAGGCTTTTCTCTGATGCAGGAGAGAATTAACTAAGAGTCTGGCACCTTTTTAAACGTGATTAAGAAACATTTACAATCTGTTCTTTCTGAAGCCTGCTACCTGGAAACTTCATGTGCATAATAAGAAATTTGTTCTCCATAATTCCTTATCTTAACTCAGACATTCCCTTCTGTGAATTCCAGGTCTTTAGATAAATTCTTTCAACCAATTGCAAATCTTTGATTCCACCTATTACTTGGAAGCCCTTTCCTCCTCACGTTGTCCTGCTTTTCCAGACCAAACCAATGTACATCCGATATATATTGATTGACGTCTCATGTCTCCGTAAAATGCACAAAACCAAGGTGTAGCCTGACCACCTTGGGCACCCGTTATCAGGACCTCCTGAGGTTTGTCCTTAACCTCGGCAAAATAAACTTCTAAATTGAGACTTGTCTCAGATACTTTTTGGTTTACAAACAGAAAGAAGGCAGAGATGGATGAAAAAGAGACAAACAGAAAAAATTTTGTAACACTTTCAATATGTCACATACTGCTAAAGACATTATGTTCATATCTCTCTTAATCCTCCTAATCAACTCTATGAATGCAAGAATATCCTCATTTTATAGATGAAGAAACTAAGGCATAAAGAGATTACATGCTTCAAAATCACACAGCTATTAAATGCCTAATCCTAACCACTTTGCCCTACTGCCTCCCTATGAGGAAAAGGTAACTGAGAAGTACAATACTGTATTAACAACCCATCCTTTCCTAACCTATCCAACCTAACCTTTCCTTATCCTGAGAAAGGAAAAATCAGAGTGAAATTGAGTAGTCAGGAAAACATCACAAAGAACAAGAGATTTGAAAAGATTGTGCCCTGCAGGAATGAAAAAGGAAAGGTTGAACAAGAAAGGTAACATGCCTTACTGAAATAATGGATGGCCCAATTTAGGTTAAATAGAGAGCAGTGAAATATCAAGCTGTAAAAAGAAACTAGGGCAAATGGCAGAGCGCCTATTCGTCCAAGAAATTTAAACTTTATTCTGTATATTAAACAAGCCAATGAAACTTATGAATGAGAGAATAATAAGATGAAGCATTTCATTTAGGAAGAAGACTCTTCTGAGTATTTAGCCAAGAGCAAAAGCAGAAACATCAGCAATAGATTATTATAAAAGTTTAGAAATTAAATAATGAGGGAAGTAGCACTGAGAAAAAAAATTTTTATGTGAGCACCTCAAACTGAACAAGTCTAAAACAAAACTCATAACTCTGCAACTGATTCAGCCCCTTTTTCCCCTTCTCCCATTGTTTCCCCCAAAATCCTGCCCTTTATTCCCTAATTCAGTTAATGACACTATTATCTTCTCAGTCTCCTAAGAAAGAAGAATATACGCCCGTCTCGGCCTCCCAAAGTGCTGGGATTACAGGCTTGAGCCACCGCGCGAGACCATCCTGGCTAACACAGTGAAACCCCGTCTCTGCTAAAAAATACAAAAAACTAGCCGGGTGTGGTGGCGGGCGCCTGTAGTCCCAGCTCCTCGGGAGGCTGAGGCAGGAGAATGGCCTAAACCCGGGAGGTGGGGCTTGCAGTGAGCTGAGATCCAGCCACTGCACTCCAGCCTGGGCAACAGACCGAGACTCTGTCTCAAAAAAAAAAAAAAAAAAAGAAAGAAAGAAGAATATAATGTAACTTTTACGTCTGCTCTAACATTGCAAATTGATGCTAATGAGGTTTGCAAATTTCAGGACAGAAAAACAGATGCTTGACCATGAGTCATATAGGATGACACTACTCTCTAAGCTCTACACTACCCAGGAAATTACCAACTGATTTTTTTTTTTAAGATCTGATATTTAAGGTAAAATGGTAAATTCAATTTTTTTTTTTTTTTCCTGAGACAGGGTCTCACTCTATCACTCAGTCTGGAGTACAGTGGCACAATCTCAGCTCACTGCAACCTCCACGTCCCGGGTTCAAGCAATTCTCCTGCCTCAACCTCCCGAGTAGCTGGGATTACAGGTGCGCGCCACCACGCCCAGCTAATTTTTGTATTTTTAGTAGAGACAGGGTTTCGTCATATTGGCCGGGTTGGTCTCGAACTCCTGACCTTAAGTAATCTGCCTGCCTCGGCCTCCCAAAGTGCTGGGATTACAGACATGAGCCACCGTGCCCGACCTAGTACATTCAATTTTTGATAGGTAGTATTTCTAGTAAACGTATGACATACAATTATATATGTGTACAGGAAAGCTGAACGTGTACTAGAAGAGATTGAAACGGAGATCAGTTATATAAAGATTTAGGACTCATTTAAAATACAAGTGATGTACAAGTGATATTTGAAGTAGGGCTTTGTAGCATGTTCCTGTAATCCCAGCTACTCAGGAGGCTGAGGGTGGAGAACTGCTTGAACCCAAGAGTTGGCAGCCAGCCTGGGCTACATAATCAGATCCCATCTCTTAAAAAAAAGTTATATTTGAAGCTTTTAGATTTCCAATAAAAAGAAAAAAGGATTTATACTTCTGATAAAGGCTGACTAGATAAAAACATTGAGGATGGGGGAGGACAAGAAACACTAGCAATAACATAAAAAAGAGAAAAATTTTAACCAGGCTCAAAGCATTAGCCAGATTGAGTAAGACACATCACCATGCAAAAGATGCAAAACCTGGCAGATAAGGAATAAAGAGAACTCAAAATGGTCACGTAAGACGGGAGACTGTTACCAAGCTCGACACTTAAAACCAGTAATAGAGTGAAGCCCCAATTTTGAAGGAGGCAGAAAAAACTTACTGCCAACCGCTGATTAGAATTAACATACTGAAGAATGCATCAGAATCTCTCAACAGCAAAATTAAGCAGAAGAAAGAATTAGTGAGACTGAAAACAGGCTATTTGAAAATACACACAGGAGACAAAAGAAAAAAGAATAATAAAGACTGAAACACACCTACAAGATCTAGAAATAATACTCAATGACATGATAGTTTGAACAATAAATACAGAATGCAGGAGAAAATTAAAAAATAAAATGTGAGAAAAGAAGATAATGTAGACAGTCAGTGAAGAGGAAACCTATAGATAATATATGTCTTTGAAGGGGAGTACCAGAAAAACAAAAAAATTAACTTTTACTACTTATTTTATTTACTTCTGTACCATCTGAATTATTTTGCAACAAGCATTACTTTCATGGCAGCCATAAGAAGTCAAATACTTAATCTCATGCAGTTGTAGTTTCAGTAAGTATGAAATTAAGACTGTTCTAGAAAACTCAGGATATAATTCCCAAACTGTACTATAATACAAATAAAGAATTACAGTTTTCACAGAAAAATTTCATGCATCCATTCCAAAACACTTCAAAATATTTGACTGGATAGAAAATTCCTTAGTACCTTAAGATGTTAATAACCTACTAACAGGATATAACAAATCACGTATTTTAAGATAATCAAAGAACTAAAAAAAATTTCATGGGGCCAAGTGCTTTGGTTGACGCCTGTAATCCCAGCACTTTGGGAGGCTGAGGCAGGAGGACTACTTGAGCCCAGAACTTCAAGACAAGCCTAGGGAACACGAGACCCAGTCTCTACCAAAAAATTAAAAATTAAAAAATTAGCTGGGCATGGTGGTGCATGCCTATAGCCCTAGCTACTTGGGAAGCTGTGGCGGGGGGATCGCTTGAGCCCAGCAGTTTGAGGCTGCAGAGATCTGTGACTGTGCTACCACACCCCTGCCTATGTGGACAGAGCAAGACCTTGCCTAAATTTTTTTTAAAAAAACTTTTTTAATTTAAAAAATGTTTTTTAATTTAATTAAAACAATTAGAAATTCATGGAAAAGGGAGCAAGAGAATTTTTTTCACATGTATTTAGAATCTTTTTAAAAGTAAACTATATGCGCTCTCAAGTTTTCTGCCAATACTCTTCCAATTTCCTTCTCAAGTTCAACACACCAAATATAACAACCTCTCTTAGGCCATTCTGAATATAATTTCCAAGAACCATAACCCTGAATAGTAATGATAATTTACTCAGTAATAGCAGATCATTCTGTCATTCTCAGATCAATCTACTGTGAAGTCTAGACATGTGTAAATACCTGTGTATACAGATGCATACATAACAAATTATTAGAAAATGTATATATATACACGCATACTCTAATAATTTATTAGATACCTACATACTCTAATAATTGACAAATGTCATTATTAACTTGTACTTGTGTCTCAAAATCACAAAATGACTCCTTTTCTTTTGAGAGACGCTCTCATTCTGTCACCCAGGCTGGCAGTGGTGTGATCACAGCTCACGGCAGTATCAACCTTCCGCGCTCAATCCATCTGCCTGCCTCAGCCTTCAGAGTAGCTGGGACTAAAGGCGTGTGCCACCAAGCCCAGCTAATTTTTGTATTGTTTTGTAGAGATGGGGTTTGACCATGTTGCCCCAGCTGGTCTCTAACTCCTGGGCTCAGGCAATCCACCCACCTCAGGCTCCCAATGTACAGGGATTACAGGAGTGAGCCACCATACCCAGCCTGACTCCATTTATTTAAGGGCTCAAATTATGTAGGTATTATGTTATCAAAATATCTGCTAATTTAACACTGAATAATACTTCATCTTTCTTGTGTGTTTCTACATAAAGCCAAAGTAAATATACACAATAACTATCTTGTCTACACTGAAAATGTCAACTCCTTGACATCAGTAACTGTAAGCTTTCTAAATTTTAGCAATTATCAACATGCAAATTCCTATAACAATCTAGAAAAATATATATATATAATTTTTAAATTATTTTATGCTTTTAATTTTAATCAAATTAAATGTCACTTTTAAATGATCATATACTTTAAAATAAGAGTAGGCAAACTTTCTATAAAGGGCCAGACAATAAATATTTTAGGCTTGCAAGTCATTTAGGCTTTATCAAAATAATATGGTTTGGCTCTGTGTACCAATCCAAATCTCATCTAGAATTGTAGTTCCCACACATCAAATGAGGGACCTGCTGGGAGTGAGTTCTCATGAGATCTGATGGTTTTTAAAGTGTGGCATTCCCCCCACCCCTGCTGCCACATAAGATGTGCCCTGCTTTCCCTTTGCCTTCTGCCATAATTGTAAGTTTTCTGAGGCCTCCCCAGCAATGCAGAACTGTGAGTCAAACGTTTTCTTTATAAATTACCCAGTCTCAGGTAGTTCTCTATAGCAGTGTGAAAACGGACTAATACATGCAACTTCTCAATTCTGCCACTGAAGCATGAAAGCAACCAAACACAGTATTTATACAAGTAAGAGTGGCTGTGCTCCAAAAAACTGTTATTTACAAAAACTGGCAGTGAGCCCATGGGGCATACTTTGATTACCCCTACACTAAATCATCTGTCTTTATAAAACATTTACAGAATAAACTATAAAACCTATAAATGCTTTGTAACCTAATGATTTCATTATAAAAGGCAAAAAGTTCAGACCACAAATATGTCTGAATTATAAGAAAATCTATAAAACAGCTAGGGAAGAAAAAAGTACAAAATTTATGCTTGGCAAAAGTACTGCAAAGAAGACAAGGTATTTCTTCAGTTATTCCTTAACAGTTCTAATGAAAGACTAAAGGGTTAATAAAAGAAAGAAAAGGAAAGGAAGTATCTGTAAGAAAATGGGCTGAAGAAGATTCCAGAGGCTCAAGGGAGAAGAAAAATATAAGTATTTCTGAAAATAAATAATATATGTAAGAGCTACATAATATAAAATGTTTTTCCAAACATATGCAAAAGTAAAAGTCAAAATCTAGCCAATATGATAAAGATCTAAAAGTGTCATGGGAAAACAACGGGAGCATGGGAGGAAAAAAACAGAAAATATCTTCTAATCATATGTAATTCCAAAACAACAAACTCCAGGAGTATTCAGTGTATAAGAAGAAAAGAATGTATTTCAGATAAATTTGCAGTAAAGCACAAAAGAATTTTCTCAATAGTACTTTTGATGCCAATTGAGATTTTAAAGATTTTAAGAATTGAAGTAAAGGATACGAGGGTTAAATTATACATGATAATACTAGCAAAAATAATACTTACAGATTCTTGTTGTTGTTCTTGTTGTTGTGTCCAAGGCATTCCAAAATTTATGGATTTTTTTAATTATACTTTAAGTTCTAGGGTACAAGTGCACAACATGCAGGTTTGTTACATAGGTATCACGTGCTATGTTGGTTTGCTGCACCCATTAACTCATCATTTACATTAGGTATTTCTCCTAATGCTATCCCTCCCCCTGCCCCTCAAACCACGACAGGAGAGGGATATGATGTTTCCCACCCTGTGTCCAAGTGTTCTCATTGTTCAATTCCCACCTATGCACGAGAACATGCGGTGTTTGGTTTTCTATCCTTGTGACAGTTTGCTCAGAATGATGGTTTCCAGTTGCATCCATGTCCCTGCAAAGGACATGAACTCATCCTTTCTTAAGGCTGCATAGTATTCCATGGTATATATGTGCCACATTTCTTAATCCAGTCTATCATTGATGGACACTTGGGTTGGTTCCAAGTCTCTGCTATTGTGAATAGTGCCGCAATAAACACACATGTGCTTGTGTCTTTATAGTAGCATGATTTATATTCTTTTGGGTATATATTCAGTAATGGGATAGATGGGTCAATTCCTCAATGATCTAGAGCTGGAAATACCATTTGACCCATCTATCCCATTGCTTCCACAATGGCTGAACTAGTTTACACTCCCATCAGTAGTGTAAAAGCATTCCTATTTCTCCACATCTGTTGTTTCCTGACTTTTTAATGATCACCATTCTCACTGGTGTGAGATGGTATCTCATTGTGGTTTTGATTTGCATTTCTCTGATGACCAGTGATGATGAGGATTTTTAAGTGTCTGTCCTTTGCCCATTTTTTGATGGGGTTAAGTTCTTTGCAGATTCTGGATACTAGGCCTTTGTCAGAGAGGTAGATTGCAAAAATTTTCTCCCATTCTGTAGGCTGAATGTCCACTCTGATGGTAGCTTCTTTTGCTGTGCAGAAGCTCTTTAGTTTAATTAGATCCCATTTGTCAATTTTGGCCTTTGTTGCCATTACTTTTGGTATTTTAGTCATGAAGTCCGTGCCCGTGCCTATGTCCTGAATGGTATTGTCTAGGTTTTCTTCTAGGGTTTTTGTGGTTTTAGGTCTAACATTTAAGTCTTTAATCCATCTTGAATTAATTTTTGTATAAGGTGTAAGGAAGGGATCCAGTTTCAGCTTTCTACTTATGGCTAGCCAGTTTTCCCAGTACCATTTATTAAATAGGGAATTCTTTTCCCCATTCCTTGTGTCAGGTTTGTCAAAGATCAGATGGTTGTAGATGTGTGGTGTTATTTCTGAGGCCTCCATTCTGTTCCATTGGTCTATATGTATCTGTTTTGGTACCAGTACCATGCTGTTTTGGTTACTGTAGCCTTGTAGGATAGTTGGAAGTCAGGTAGCGTGATGCCTCCAGCTTTCTTCGTTTTGCTTAGGATTGTCTTAGCAATGCAGGCTCTTTTTTGGTTCCATATGAAGTTTAAAGTAGTTTTTTCCAATTCTGTGAAGAAAGTCATTGGTAGCTTGATGGGGATGGCATTGAATCTATAAATTACCTTGGGCAGTATGGCCATTTTCACGATACTGATTCTTCCTATCCATGAGCATGGTATGTTCTTCCATTTGTTTGTGTCCTCTTTTCTTTCATTGAGCAGTGGTTTGTAGTTCTCCTTGAAGAGGTCCTTCACATCCCTTGTAAATTGGATTCCTAGATATTTACTCTCTTTGTAGCAAATGCGAATGGGAATTCACTCATGATTTGGCTGTCTGTCTGTTACTGGTGTATAGGAATGCTTGTGATTTTTGCACATTGATTTTGTAACCTGAGACTTTGCTGAAGTTTTTCCTCAGTTTAAGGAGATTTTGGGCTGAGACAATGGGGTTTTCTAAACATACAACCATGTCATCTGCAAACAGGGACAATTTGATTTCCTCTTTTGCTAATTGAATACATTGTATTTCTTTCTCTTGCCTGACTGCCCTGGCCAGAACTTCCAACACTATGTTGAATATGAGTGGTGAGAAAGGGCATCCCTGTCTTGTGCCGGTTTTCAAAGGGAATGCTTCCAGTTTTTGCCCAATCACTATGATATTGGCTGTGGGTCTGTCATAAATAGGTCGTATTATTTTGAGATACGTTCCATCAATACCGAATTTATTGAGAGTTTTTAGCATGAAGGGCTGTTGAATTTTGTCACGGGCCTTTTCTGCATCTGTGGAGATAATCATGTGGTTTTTGTCTTTGGTTCTGTTTATATGCTGGATTACATTTATTGATTTGTGTATATTGAACCAGACTTGCATCCCAGGGATGAAGCCCATTTGATCATGATGGATAAGCTTTTTGATGTGCTGCTGGATTCAGTTTGCCAGTAATTTATTGAGGATTTTTGCATCAATGTTCATCAGGGATATTGGTCTAAAATTCTCTCTTTTTGTTGTGTCTCTGCCAGGCTTTGGTATCAGGATGATGTTGGCCTCATAAAATGAGTTAGAGAGGATTCCCTCTTTTTCTATTGATTGGAATAGTTTCAGAAGGAATGGTACCAGCTCCTCCTTGTACCTCTGGTAGAATTCAGCTGTGAATCCATCTGGTCCTGGACTTTTTTTGGTTGGTAGGCTATTAATTATTGCCTCAATTTCAGAGCCTGCTATTGGTCTATTCAGGGATTCAGCTTCTTCCTGGTTTAGTTTTGGGAGATTGTAAGTGTCCAGGAAATTATCCATTTCTTCTAGATTTTCTAGTTTATTTGCATAGAGGTGTTTATAGTATTCTCTGATGGTAGTTTGTATTTCTGTGGGGTTGGTGGTGATATCTCCTGTATCATTTTTTATTGTGTCTATTTGATTCCTCTCTCTTTTCTTCTTTATTAGCCTTGCTAGCGGTCTGTCAATTTTGTTGATCTTTTCAAAAAACCAACTCCTGGATTCATTGATTTTTTGGAGGGTTTTTTGTGTCTCTATCTCCTTCAGTTCTGCTCTGATCTTAGTTATTTCTTGCCTTCTGCTAGCTTTTGAATGTGTTTGCTCTTGCTTCTCTAGTTCTGCCTCGCAGGTCGATATCAGACTGCTGCACTAGCAGTGAGCAAGGCTCTGTGGGCATAGGACCTGCCAAGCCAGGTGCAGGATATAATCTCCTGGTGTGCCATTTGCTAAGACTGTTGGAAAAGCACAGTATTTGGGCAGGATTGTCCAGATTTTCCACGTACAGTCTGTCACAGCTTCCCTTGGCTAGGAAAGGGAAATCCCCCGACCCCTTGCACTTCCCGCATGAGGCAACGCCCCGCCCTGCTTTGGCTTGCCCTCCTTGGGCTGCACCCACTGTCCCACCAGTCCCAATCAGATGAACCAGGTACCTCAGTTGGAAATTGACAGAGAAGAAATACCCATCTTCTGCGTCAATCACACTGGGAGATGCAGACTGGAGCTGTTCCTATTCGGCCATCTTGGAAGAGTCAATTTATGGATTCTTAAGTATTCGGATTACAATAATTCATTTCACTATTGCTATAAAAGAGACTCTGGCTCCTAAAAACACATCCTGCTTTAAAAATAAGTAAATAAAGGATAAAAGGCCATACTGCTATAAAAGAGACTCTGGCTCCTAAAAAACACATCCTGCTTTAAAAATAAGTAAATAAAAGAAAAAAGGCCATAATGTTTACTATGTTCATTTTTAAAATAATTAAGAAATACTTTATTTTGTAGTTGCAATCCTCTAACATCTATTCTATACTTGAGTGTCCATCTATATCCAGAGATACTTTCAGTAATGGTTAAGAAAATATCTGAATACCTTAAACTATTATAAGAGAATAATGTAGTCTTATGTATTAAGGAATTAAAAATTAAACATATAGGCTAGGCATGGTCACTTACACCTATAATCCCAGCATTTAGGGAGGCCAAGGCGGGTGGATCATCTGAGGTCAAAAGTTCGAGACCAGCCTGACCAAACATGGAGAAATCCTGTCTCTACTAAAAATGCAAAATTAGCCAGGTGTGGTGGTACATGCCTGTAATCCCAGCTACTCAGGAGGCTGAGACAGAAGAATTACTTGAACCCAGGAGGCGGAGGTTGCAGTGAGCCAAGATGACCCCCATGCACTCCAGCCTGGGCAACAAGAGTGAAACTCTATCTCAAAAAAAAAAAAAAAAAAAAATTAAACATATAATAAAGTTATTTTTCAGGGCCCACACTCTTCAACAGTGGAAAGGTTGTCTTATGTGAATAAAAGAAAAGAATAATGATAATTTATTGTATTTTGTAAAGGCATATCTTATCTCTTATTGGTTTTGACGCACATGAAAATTCTCTGTATGAACTACTACATAGAGAGAACCCTAAATAAGAACAGTTTTCCCTTCTGTAGCATTGGCATTTGTATTATAAATGTTAGACTAATCTTATTTACAGGAAATGGCATGTCCTATCTTCCCTACAAAACAAATAGGGAATCAGAAGTAAGTAATGATTTTAATAAATAAGATATTCAAGTTGAGAATCGATCTAACTTGGGGGGAATATTTGGATTTAGACAAGTTGAAGCAAACAAAAACAGATCCCAGGAGAGCTGAACAGTATACTGTTGGAGACATGAGCTTAGACTTAAGGAAGCATTTAACAACTCAGGTGGACCATCATAGGCACCTTTGTGTACACAGAAGCACAAAGTAACAATGAACACCAAAGAAGATTCACTCCTTAAAATCTAGTGCGGGTAAACACAACAAACACTCTTGTTTTAATTTCTTAAAAATTACTCAAAGCAATAATAATTATTATTATTGACCATTGTGAGTGTGTAACATATAGAAGTGTTATGACAACATTAGCACAAATCATGACAGGAGATAAAGAGAAGCATACTGTCATAAGCATTCTAGGTAAGGGATAATATCCACATTACTTATAAAGTGGTATTATATAATATTATTTTGAAGTAGACATTGATAAGTTAAACATGCATACTGTCAACTCTAGAGCAATCACTAAAAAATAAAGTATGGCTAATTAATAATGAAGAGAAAATAGAATGCTAGAATGCTAAAATACACTCAATTAATCAAAAAGAAGGCAGGAAAGAAAAGAAGGAACAAAAATCAGATGGGACCAGTAAAACAGGAAGACATCAAACTTAAACCTAACCATATTTAAAAGTAAATAAAAGTAAACACTCCAATGAATAGTCAGGAATTGTCAGACTAGTAAGACCCGACTATAATCTGTCCATAGAAAACCCAGGTCAGATAGAAAGACTAAAGTCTCAGTACAGTTTCTAAACACTAGACATCTCAAGTTTCAAAAAATAGTAATGGCAAAATGAATAAGTTAAAAAAAAAAAAAAAGAAAGAAAGAAAGCAAATCAGCAGCACCTAATCACCAAAACAAAAATCAGAGAACTGTTTCATTTTATGGATTCAAAGGGAACCTACAGAGTATGTGAACCAAACAGAAATCAAAAACATGCCAAAAAATGGAAGCTGCAATCTGTGTTCCTTATGTCTTTAATGCCAGATAACACATTGAGATGGCATAAAACTAAAGGGAAAAAAAAAAACCTGCAACCACCATCAACTTCAAAGTTTCAAACTAAGACTCTTTCAGTTTGCAGCATTTAGACATAAATTATAGTGTCAAAAACATTGAACACTATAATTAAGGTTATATTGGCACTTCTGTTATAATCCCATATTTTCACTCAGTCATAACATTCTTAGAAAGTCCCTCATGAAACTAAAGCTTTCTTTTCTTGTCTTGATCCAAATGTTTCTTCTTACTTAAAATAGTTGACAGAATAAAAATGAAATATACCTTTTTCAGCTCAAAAAGAAAAAAAAACTTCCCAATTGTAAAATAAATACAGAATTCCAAAAACTTTCATTTATGGCAATCAAGAAGTAAAACATCCTCAATAAATTAAAAAAAAAAAAAAAAGTATTATTGAACCAAAAATCCACTTTATTTATGCCAAGTTTTTTGTCTGTTTGTTTGTTTTTTGAAACAAAGTCTCACTCTATCACCCAAACTGGAGTGCTGTGGCGTGATCTCGGCTCACTGCAACCTTCGCCTCCTGGGTTCAAGTGATTCCCCCACCTCAGCTTCCAGAGTGGCTGGGATTACAGATGCCTGCCACCACACCCAACTAATTTTTGTGTTTTTAGTAGAGGCGGGGTTTCGCCATGTTGACCAGGCTGGTCTCGAACTCCTGACCTCAAGTGATCTGCCTGCCTCGGCCTCCCAAAGTGCTGGAATTACAGGGGTGAGCCACCACACCCAGCCCAATTTATGTATTTTTAAAGAATCAGACATTTATAACACATTATAGCTCCCAAATAGCCAGCTAAAAGGAATCCTCTATTACTTCTGGGATCTAGACACAAGCTGAAGTTCAAGAAACCATGATTTCTTGTGTTCCCAAACTCTCAGGGAACACAGTACAATTTGAAAAAAATTTACCTACACTTTCATCCATCTACAAGTTATCAGCGTGCGGTTTGCAGTTTTTTTACTTCATTTTCAATAATGTTGTCAAATGACCCCAATTATTTCACCTCAAAAAGAAGCTAAGCCTTGGCCAGCACAGTGGCTCACGCCTGTAATCCCAGCACTTTGGGAGGCCAAGGTGGGCGGATCACCTGAGGTCAGGAGTTTGAGACCATCCTGGCCAACATGCTGACACCCCGTCTCTACAAAAAAAAAAAATACAAAAATTAGCCGGGCATAGTGGCACACACCTGTAATCTCGGCTACTTGGGAGGCTGAGGCAGAAGAATTGCTTGAACCTGGGAGGTGGAGGTTGCGGTGAGCCAAGATTGCACCACTGCACTCCAGCCTGGGTGACAGAGCAAGACCCTGTCTCAAAAAACAAACAAACAAAAAAAAAAAAAAAAAAACAGAAGCTAAACCTAAAACAAAAGTTTAGTTTCCAATGATTCTAAGATTACAAACAATACTTCATGCTAAAATAAAAATCATAAACCACAGTCAGTCTTCTGCATCCATGGGCTTCACATCCGTGGTACAGAGGGCAGACTGTATCAATTGATACAGTCTTCTTAAAACTCCAAAAAGAAGCCGGGTATGGTGGCTCATGCCTGTAATCCCAGCAGTTTGGGAGGCCAAGGTGGGAAAATAGCTAAGAGCTCAGGAGTTCGAGACCAGCCTGGTCAACATGGCGAAACCCCGTCTCTATCAAAAATACAAAAATTAGGGCAAAACCCCATCACTACAAGAAATAAAAAAATTAGCCGGGTATTTGCGGCTTCCGCCTATAGTACCAGCTACTTGGGACACTAAGGTTGGAGAATCACTTGAGCCTGGGAAGCAGAAGTTGCAATGAGCCAAGATCAAGTCACTACACTCCTGGCTGGGCAACAGAGTGAGACCTTCTCTCAAAAAAACACGTTAAACTCCAAAAGAAGAGAAAGTTTTTGTCTGTATCATTAACTACCATATCCACAGCATTCAGTACAGTGTTATAAAACTCAGTAAGCATGTGTTGAATAAATAACTTTTCAATTTTTCCTTCAAAGAAAGGAAATAAGTACTAAAATGGTAATTTTCTATGTGGTTTACACACAATGTATTATGCCTACTTTCTGTATTATCCTTCAGTGAGATCTAATTACTAGTAATGTTAGCATATGATGAGCTAGACAGACAAGTCTGAAAAGACCAATCATCTCTAAAGTAAAATTCCATAACTCATCCCAGAACTTTCTCCGTATATCCTCCTTCACAACTTATCACCACCTCTCCAATGCCACAGACAATGACTTAGTTTCATCTGGGCTCCATAACTTTTCTTCTAAAATATTGCAAAAGGAATCTAACTAATTCTCTGAAATTATCTCCTCCAATCCCTTCCCCTCCACTGTGAAAAAAGTCAACTTCTGAAATTATAAATTCAGTTAAGTTGCTTACTAGTTTAAACTAATTCAATTTCAATTGCTATGTATTAGTACGTATGAGACCAGCAGTACTGATAAATTTTAATCTCAGGACCTCTTAATCTCTTAAAAATTACTGAGAATCGCATATTTACCATAGTAGAAATATAAAAGAAAAAAATTCTAATATGTATGTTTACATAGTTTATAACTTACTTTTAAATAAATTCATTATTTGTTAATTATATTATGGATAATTTAAAATAAATTACAGATTTTAGGGTTTTCATATTTTACCAAAAATCACTATATTTTCTAAAACAAAAATAAAAATTTGAAAAAAGGGGACATTATATTTTTTAAAGTCTGACTTAACAGAAGACAGCTACATTCTCATATTTGCTTCAGCCTTCAGTCTGTTCCAGTGTCATACATAACCTCCAGTAAATTCCACACTACATTCATGAGAAAATGAGGACGAAAAAAGTAAATCATGAATCATGTCTTACTATTAGAAAAATAATGTTAATTTTGTGTATAAAAAGAAAAAACGTGGGAACACCTGAAGGTCTTCAGATCACACTTCGAAAACAACTAGATTACAAAAAATTTCAGTCTCTTTCTTATGAGTTGCACATAAGTTTATGATCTGAGAAAATCACTGAACTAGAAAAAAAGTTTTGAGGAAATGACCCACATTTAAGAATATCATGTCTAGAGGCAGTGTGAAAAATGATTCGAAGTACCAGTGAAAGCTAATAGATATATTTAAGAGATACGAATTGGGGCGGAGCAAGATGGCCGAATAGGAACAGCTCCAGTCTCCAACTCCCAGCACGAGTGACACAGAAGACTGGTGATTTCTGCATTTTCTTTCTTTCTTTTTTTTTTTTTATTATACTTTAAGTTCTAGGGTACATGTGCATAACATACAGGTTTGTTACATATGTATACCTGTGCCATGTTGGTGTGCTGCACCCATCAACTCGTCAGCACCCATCAATTCATCATTTATATCAGGTATAACTCCCCAGTGCAATCCCCTCCCCCCTCCCCCCTCCCCATGATAGGCCCCAGTGTGTGATGTTCCCCTTCCCGAGTCCAAGTGAACTCATTGTTCAGTTCCCACCTATGAGTCAGAACATGCGGTGTTTGGTTTTCTCTTCTTGTGATAGTTTGCTAAGAATGATGGCTTCCAGCTGCATCCATGTCCCTACAAAGAACGCAAACTCATCCTTTTTTATGGCTGCATAGTATTCCATGGTGTATATGTGCCACATTTTCTTAATCCAGTCTGTCACTGATGGACATTTGGGTTGATTCCAAGTCTTTGCTATTGTGAATAGTGCCGCAATAAACATATGTGTGCATGTGTCTTTGTAGTAGAATAATTTATAATCCTTTGGGTATATACGCAGTAGTGGGATGGCTGGGTCATATGGTACATCTAGTTCTAGATCCTTGAGGAATTGCCATACTGTTTTCCATAATGGTTGAACTAGTTTACAATCTCACCAACAGTGTAAAAGTGTTCCTATTTCTCCACATCCTCTCCAGCACCTGTTGTTTCCTGATTTTTTAATGATTGCCATTCTAACTGGTGTGAGATGGTATCTCATTGCGGTTTTGATTTGCATTTCTCTGGTGGCCAGTGATGATGAGCATTTTTTCATGTGTCTGTTGGCTGTATGAATGTCTTCTTTTGAGAAATGTCTGTTCATATCCTTTCCCCACTTTTTGATGGGGTTGTTTGTTTTTTTCTTGTATATTTGTTTGAGTTCTTTGTAGATTCTGGAAATTAGCCCTTTGTCAGATGAGTAGATTGCAAAAATGTTCTCCCATTCTGTAGGCTGCCTGTTCACTCTGATGGTAGTTTCTTTTGCTGTGCAGAAGCTCTTTAGTTTAATGAGATCCCATTTGTCAATTTTGGCTTTTGCTGCCATTGCTTTTGGTGTTTTAGACATGAAGTCCTTGCCCATGCCTATGTCCTGAATGGTACTACCTAGATTTTCTTCTAGGGTTTTTATGGTAATAGGTCTAACATTTAAGTCTCTAATCCATCTTGAATTAATCTTCGTATAAGGAGTAAAGAAAGGATCCAGTTTCAGCTTTCAACTTGTGGCTAGCCAATTTTCCCAGCACCATTTATTAAATAGGGAATCCTTTCCCCATTTCTCGTTTCTCTCAGGTTTGTCAAAGATCAGATGGCGGTAGATGTGTGGTATTATTTCTGAGGACTCTGTTCTGTTCCATTGGTCTATCTCACCACTCCTATTCAACATAGTGTTGGAAGTTCTGGCTAGGGCAATCAGGCAAGAGAAAGAAATCAAGGGTATTCAGTTAGGAAAAGAAGAAGTCAAATTGTCCCTGTTTGCAGATGAAATGATTGTATACTTAGAAAACCCCATCGTCTCAGCCCAAAATCTCCTTAAGCTGATAAGCAACTTCAGCAAACTCTCAGGATACAAAATTAATGTGCAAAAATCACAAGCATTCTTATACACCAGTAACAGACAAGCAGAGAGCCAAATCAGGAATGAACTTCCATTCACAATTGCTTCAAAGAGAATAAAATACCTCGGAATCCAACTTACAAGGGATGTAAAGGACCTCCTCAAGGAGAACTACAAACCACTGCTCAGTGAAATCAAAGAGGACACAAACAAATGGAAGAACATACCATGCTCATGGATAGGAAGAATCAATATCGTGAAAATGGCCATACTGCCCAAGGTTATTTATAGATTCAATCCCATCCCCATCAAGCTAGCAATGAGTATCTTCACAGAATTGGAAAAAACTGCTTTAAAGTTCATATGGAAACAAAAAAGAGCCCGCATTGCCAAGACAATCCTAAGTCAAAAGGAAAAAGCTGGAGGCGTCATGCTACCTGACTTCAAACTATACTACAAGGCTACAGTAACCAAAACAGCATGGTACTGGTACCAAAATAGAGATTTCTGCATTTTCAACTGAGGTACTGGGGTCATCTCACTCGGGAGTGCCGGACAATCGGTGCTGGTCAGCTGCTGCAGCGCGACCAGCGAGAGCTGAAGCAGGGCGAGGCATCGCCTCACCTGGGAAGCTCAAGGGGGAAGGGAATCCCTTTTCCTAGCCAGGGGAACTGAGACACACAACACCTGGAAAATCGGGTAACTCCCATCCCAATACTGCACTTTAAGCAAACAGGCACATCAGGAGATTATATCCCACACCTGGCCAGAAGGGTCTCACGGAAACGGAGCCTCCCTCATTGCTAGCACAGCAGTCTGCGATCTAACCGCAAGGCAGCAGCCAGGCTGGGGGAAGGGCGCCCACCATTCCTGAGGCTTAAGTAGGTAAACAAAGCCTCTGGGAAGCTCCAACTGGGTACAGCTCACAGCAGCTCAAGGAAACCTGCCTGACTCTGTAGACTCCACCTCTGGGGACAGGGCACAACTAAACAACAACAACAAAAAAAGCAGCAGAAACGTCTGCATACGCAAACGACTCTGTCTGACAGCTTTGAAGACAGCAGTGGATCTCCCCACACTGAGGTTGAGATCTGAGAAGGGACAGACTGCCTGCTCAAGTGGGTCCCTGACCCCTGAGTAGCCTAACTGGGAGACATCCCCCACTAGGGGCAGTCCAACACCCCACACCTCACAGGGTGGAGTACACCCCTGAGAGGAAGCTTCCAAAGAATCAGACAGGTACACTCGCTGTTCAGCAGTATTCTATCTTCTGCAACCTCTGCTGCTGATACCCAGGCAAACAGGGTCTGGAGTGGACCTCAAGCAATCTCCAACAGACCTGCAGCTGAGGGTCCTGACTATTAGAAGGAAAACTATCAAACAGGAAGGACACCTATACCAAAACCCCATCAGTACATCACCATCATCAAAGACCAGAGACAGACAAAACCACAGAGATGGGGAAAAAGCAGGGCAGAAAAGCTGGAAATTCAAAAAATAAGCGCACATCTCCCCCTGCAAAGGAGCACAGCTCATCGCCAGCAACGGATCGAAGCTGGTCAGAGAATGATTTTGACGAGATGAGAGAAGAAGGCTTCAGTCCATCAAACTTCTCAGAGCTAAAGGAGGAATTACGTACCCAGCGCAAAGAAACTAAAAATCTTGAAAAAAGAGTCGAAGAATTGACAGCTAGAATAATTAATGCAGAGAAGGTCATAAACGAAATGACAGAGATGAAAACCATGACACGAGAAATACGTGACAAATGCACAAGCTTCAGTAACCGACTCGATCAACTGGAAGAAAGAGTATCAGCGATGGAGGATCAAATGAATGAAATCAAGCGAGAAGAGAAACCAAAAGAAAAAAGAAGAAAAAGAAATGAACAAAGCCTGCAAGAAGTACGGGATTATGTAAAAAGACCAAATCTACGTCTGATTGGGGTGCCTGAAAGTGAGGGGGAAAATGGAACCAAATTGGAAAACACTCTTCAGGATATCATCCAGGAGAACTTCCCCAACCTAGCAGGGCAGGCCAACATTCAAATTCAGGAAATACAGAGAACACCACAAAGATACTCCTCCAGAAGAGCAACTCCAAGACACATAATTGCCAGATTCACCAAAGTTGAAATGAAGGAAAAAATCTTAAGGGCAGCCAGAGAGAAAGGTCGGGTTACCCACAAAGGGAAGCCCATCAGACTGACAGCAGATCTCTCAGCAGAAACTCTACAAGCCAGAAGAGAGTGGGGGCCAATATTCAACGTTCTTAAAGAAAAGAATTTTAAACCCAGAATTTCATATCCAGCCAAACTAAGTTTCATCAGTGAAGGAGAAATAAAATCCTTTACAGATAAGCAAATGCTTAGAGATTTTGTCACCACCAGGCCTGCCTTACAAGAGACCCTGAAGGAAGCCCTAAACATGGAAAGGAACAACCAGGACCAGCCATTGCAAAAACATGCCAAAATGTAAAGACCATCGAGCCTAGGAAGAAACTGCATCAACTAATGAGCAAAATAACCAGTTAATATCATAATGGCAGGATCAAGTTCACACATAACAATATTAACCTTAAATGTAAATGGACTAAATGCTCCAATTAAAAGACACAGACTGGCAAATTGGATAAAGAGTCAAGACCCATCAGTCTGCTGTATTCAGGAGACCCATCTCACATGCAGAGACATACATAGGCTCAAAATAAAGGGATGGAGGAAGATCTACCAAGCAAATGGAGAACAAAAAAAAGCAGGGGTTGCAATCCTAGTCTCTGATAAAACAGACTTTAAACCATCAAAGATCAAAAGAGACAAAGAAGGCCATTACATAATGGTAAAGGGATCAATCCAACAGGAAGAGCTAACTATCCTAAATATATATGCACCCAATACATGAGCACCCAGATTCATAAAGCAAGTCCTTAGAGACTTACAAAGAGACTTAGACTCCCATACAAAAATAATGGGAGACTTCAACACTCCACTGACAACATTAGACAGATCAACGAGACAGAAAGTTAACAAGGATATCCAGGAATTGAACTCATCTCTGCACCAAGCAGACCTAATAGACATCTATAGAACTCTCCACCCCAAATCAACAGAATATACATTCTTCTCAGCACCACATCGCACTTATTCCAAAATTGACCACATAATTGGAAGTAAAGCACTCCTCAGCAAATGTACAAGAAAAGAAATTATAACAAACTCTCAGACCACAGTGCAATCAAACTGGAACTCAGGACTAAGAAACTCAATCAAAACCACTCAACTACATGGAAACTGAACAACCTGCTCCTGAATGACTACTGGGTACATAACGAAATGAAGGCAGAAATAAAGATGTTCTTTGAAACCAATGAGAACAAAGATAAAACATACCAGAATCTCTGGGACACATTTAAAGCAGTGTGTAGAGGGAATTTTATAGCACTAAATGCCCACAAGAGAAAGCAGGAAAAATCTAAAATTGACACTCTAACATCACAATTAAAACAACTAGAGAGGCAAGAGCAAACACATTCAAAAGCTAGCAGAAGGCAAGAAATAACTAAGATCAGAGAAGAACTGAAGGAGATAGAGACACAAAAAACCCTCCAAAAAAATCAATGAATCCAGGAGTTGGTTTTTTGAAAAGATCAACAAAATTGACAGACCGCCAGCAAGACTAATAAAGAAGAAAAGAGAGAAGAATCAAATAGACGCAAAAAAAAATGATAAAGGGGATATCACAACCGACCCCACAGAAATACAAACTACCATCAGAGAATACTATAAACACCTCTATGCAAATAAACTAGAAAATCTAGAAGAAAGGGATAATTTCCTGGACACTTACACTCTTCCAAGACTAAACCAGGAAGAAGTTGAATCCCTGAATAGACCAATAGCAGCCTCTGAAATTGAGGCAATAATTAATAGCCTACCAACCAAAAAAAGTCCAGGACCAGATGGATTCACAGCTGAATTCTACCAGAGGTACAAGGAGGAGCTGGTACCATTCCTTCTGAAACTATTCCAATCAATAGTAAAAGAGGGAATCCTCCCTAACTCATTTTATGAGGCCAACATCATCCTGATACCAAAGCCTGGCAGAGACATAACAAAAAAAGAGAATTTTAGACCAATATCCCTGATGAACATCGATGCAAAAATCCTCAATAAAATACTGGCAAACCGGATTCAGCAGCACATCAAAAAGCTTATCCACCATGATCAAGTGGGCTTCATCCCTGGGATGCAAGGCTGGTCCAACATTCGCAAATCAATAAATGTAATCCAGCATATAAACAGAACCAAAGACAAGAACCACATGAGTATCTCAATAGATGCAGAAAAGGCTTTTGACAAAATTCAACAGCCCTTCATGCTAAAAACGCTCAATAAATTCGGTATTGATGGAACGTACCTCAAAATAATAAGAGCTATTTATGACAAACCCACAGCCAATATCATACTGAATGGGCAAAAACTTGAAAAATTCCCTTTGAAAACTGGCACAAGACAGGGATGCCCTCTCTTACCGTTCCTATTCAACATAGTGTTGGAAGTTCTGGCTAGGGCAATCAGGCAAGAGAAAGAAATCAAGGGTATTCAGTCAGGAAAAGAAGAAGTCAAATTGTCCCTGTTTGCAGATGACATGATTGTATATTTAGAAAACCCCATTGTCTCAGCCCAAAATCTCCTTAAGCTGATAAGCAACTTCAGCAAACTCTCAGGATACAAAATTAATGTGCAAAAATCACAAGCATTCTTATACACCAGTATCAGACAAGCAGAGAGCCAAATCAGGAATGAACTTCCATTCACAATTGCTTCAAAGAGAATAAAATACCTAGGAATCCAACTTACAAGGGATGTAAAGGACCTCTTCAAGGAGAACTACAAACCACTGCTCAGTGAAATCAAAGAGGACACAAACAAATGGAAGAACATACCATGCTCATGGATAGGAAGAATCAATATTGTGAAAATGGCCATACTGCCCAAGGTTATTTATAGATTCAATGCCATCCCCATCAAGCTAGCAATGAGTATCTTCACAGAATTGGAAAAAACTGCTTTAAAGTTCATATGGAACCAAAAAAGAGCCTGCATTGCCAAGACAATCCTAAGTCAAAAGGACAAAGCTGGAGGCATCACGCTACCTGACTTCAAACTATACTACAAGGCTACAGTAACCAAAACAGCATGGTACTGGTACCAAAACAGAGATATAGACCAACGGAACAGAACAGAGTCCTCAGAAATAATACCACACATCTACAGCCATCTGATCTTTGACAAACCTGACAAAAACAAGAAATGGGGAAAGGATTCCCTATTTAATAAATGGTGCTGGGAAAATTGGCTAGGCATAAGTAGAAAGCTGAAACTGGATCCTTTCCTTACTCCTTATATGAAAATTAATTCAAGATGGATTAGAGACTTAAATGTTAGACCTATTACCATAAAAACCCTAGAAGAAAACCCAGGTAGTACCATTCAGGACATAGGCATGGGCAAGGACTTCACGTCTAAAACACCAAAAGCAACGGCAGCAAAAGCCAAAATTGACAAATGGGATCTCATTAAACTAAAGAGCTTCTGCACAGCAAAAGAAACTACCATCAGAGTGAACAGGCAACCTACAGAATGGGAGAACATTTTTGCAATCTACTCATCAAAGGGCTGATATCCAGAACCTACAAAGAACTCAAACAAATTTACAAGAAAAAAACAAACAACCCCATCAAAAAGTGGGCAAAGGATATGAACAGACACTTCTCAAAAGAAGACATTCATACAGCCAACAGACACATGAAAAAATGCTCATCATCACTCGCCATCAGAGAAATGCAAATCAAAACCACAATGAGATACCATCTCACACCAGTTAGAATGGCAATCATTCAAAAGTCAGGAAACAACAGGTGCTGGAGAGGATGTGGAGAAATAGGAACACTTTTACACTGTTGGTGGGATTGTAAACTAGTTCAACCATTATGGAAAACAGTATGGCGATTCCTCAAGGATCTAGAACTAGATGTACCATATGACCCAGCCATCCCACTACTGGGTATATACCCAAAGGATTATAAATTATGCTGCTATAAAGACACATGCACACGTATGTTTATTGTGGCACTATTCACAATAGCAAAGACTTGGAATCAACCCAAATGTCCATCAGTGACAGACTGGATTAAGAAAATGTGGCACATATACACCATGGAATACTATGCAGCCATAAAAAACGATGAGTTTGCATCCTTTGTAGGGACATGGATGCAGCTGGAAGCCATCATTCTCAGCAAACTATCACAAGAAGAGAAAACCAAACACCGCATGTTCTTACTCATAGGTGGGAACTGAACAATGAGATCACTTGGACTCAGGAAGGGGAACATCACACACCGGGGCCTATCATGGGGAGGGGGGAGGGATTGCATTGGGAGTTATACCTGATATAAATGACGAATTGATGGGTGCTGACGAGTTGATGGGTGCAGCACACCAACATGGCACAAGTATACATATGTAACAAACCTGCACGTTATGCACATGTACCCTAGAACTTAAAGTATAATAATAAAAAATAAAAAATAAAAGAGATAGGAAAGCAGCAGAAAACAGACTGATGAATAATTGATATAAGGGATGTGTAAGGTTAAGGATGACTTCAGGGTTTCTGGTTTGGATTGAAAGCACACAGTGGAATTGTTCACTGAAATAGAAAACACATGAAGAGTAAAGGATTTGAGGTTTATGATGAATTCAGTTTGGGACATTCTATGGGACATATAGGTGAAGGTCCGTTTAGCTCTTAGTGCTGGAGTTCAGGGAAAAAAAAGAATGAACTCTAAAATAGCATTTTATGAGTAAAAAACATATAATGATAACTAAATCCATTGGGAATAAAATTATCCAAGGAGAGTGAGGACTAAAATAACGAAAACCTACTAAACTCCTATTTAAATGTGGGATAGGTAGCAGAAAAGTAACAACAGGAGCCAGAGACAGGGTGCCAAAGACATAGGGGAAGAATCAGAGAAGCCAAGAAAGTGAAGTTTTAGGAAAGAGATGACAAGTATTAAATAGCAAAGGTATTTACTAAACAGCAAAGAATCAAAAAATAAATGAAAAGTATCCACTAGATTTTTAAAGCTTGATGTTACTAATAAGCTCTGCCAAAGTGCTTACAACGGTATCATGGAGGCAGAATCCATGAAAAGATTAGCTTGTAAGTTTAAAAAGGGTAGAAGGGCTTATAGATTGGAAACAAAATAAAAATACTTTTTGTGGGTGATATTATTGTCTATGTAGGCGGTATTATTACCTATGGAGGAAATCTAAAGGAATCCACCCAAAAAAACTCCTAAAATTAAAAAGTTATGCAAGGTCACAGGACACAAGATTAGTGCAGAAAAATAAATTTCATTTCTATAACTTAACAATGAACAATCAAAATAAAAAATTAAGCATATGATAATATTAAAAATGCTCCAAAGGAAATAAAATATTTGGGTATAAATCTAACAAAACATATATAGGACCTACATGCTGAAAAAACAAAATGCTGATGAAAGAAAGAAAAAGGAATCTAAATAATTCGAGAATCATACTATGTAGATGGATTGTAAGACTCAACATAGTAAAGATATTCCTGTGAAATTCATCTACATGTTTAAGGTCAACCAGCACAAAGATAATGCATTAAACAACCAAAACTAAGGATGACTCTCACAGATTCCATTTCACCCCCTGCCACCTGCACTGGATGGAGGAATGAGGATAAGGAATAGAAGGAAACTTCCATGAAAAACACACACCCAGCATCATACTCAATAGTTAAAGGCTGAAAGCATTCCCTCAAAGATAAATAACAAGACAAGGATGCCCATTTTCACCACTGCTATTCAACACTGTACTAGAAGTCCTAGCCAAAGAAATTTGAGAAGGAATAAAAGGCAACCAAATTGGAGAGAAAAGTAAAACTATCTCTATATATTTTCAGATAACATGACTGTATATATAGAAAATCCCACAGAATCCACGAAAAACTACTATAGCTAACAAACGAATCTGGCAAATGTGCAGAATAAAAGATCAACCCACAGGCCGGGCATGATGGTTGATGCCTATAATCCCAGCATTTTTGGAGGCTGAGGCAGGCAGATTGCTTGAGCCCAGGAGTTCAAGACCAGCCTGGGCAACATGGTGAAAACCCGTGTCTACAAAAACACACAAAAAAATTAGCTGGACACAGTGGCACACACCTGTAGTCCCTGCTACTTGGGAGGCTGGGGTGGGAGAATCACTTAAGCCTGGGAGACGGAGGTTCCAGTGAGCTGAGATCACACCACCGCACTCCACCCTCAGCAACAGAGTAAAATCCTGTCTCAAAAACAAAAGATCAACTCACAGCTAAGCATGGTGGCTCATACCCATAATCCAAGCACTTTGGGAGGACAAGTGGGAAGATCACTTGAGCCCAAAAGTTCGAGATCAGCCTGATCAACATACCAAGACCCTCCCTCTAAAAAAAAAAAAAAAAAAAAAAAATTTCATTAGCCAGGCACTGTGGCATGTGCCTGTGGTCCCAGCTACTAGGGAGGATGAGGTGGGAGTACTGCTTGAGCCCAGGTGGTCAAGGCTGCAGTGAGCCATGATCACACCACTGCACTGCAGTTTGGGTGACAAAGCAAGACCTCATCTCAAAAATAAATAAATAAAACATCAACTCACCAAAATTGGTGTTGTATGTGTACACTAGCAACAAATGATCCAAAATGGAAATTAAGAAAACAATTCCACTTACAATAGCACCCAAAATAATAATATACCTAGGAATAAATTTAACTAAGGAGGTGAAAGACACAATGAAAATTATAACACACTGCTGACAAAATTAAAGATTACTTAACTAAATAGAAAGGCATCCCATGTTCATGGATCATTACACTTAACATTGTTAAGATGATAATACTACCAAGCAGCTGACAGATTCAGTACAATCCCTATCATAATTCCAGTGGCCTTTTGAGCCAAACTGAAAAAGCTAATATTCAAATTCATATACAACTGCAAAGAGACAAAACAATTTTGAAAAAGAAATATGAAATAGGGCCAGGCATGGTGGCTCACACCTGTAATGACAGCACTTTGGGAGGCTGAGGCAGGCAGATCGCTTTAAGCTCAGGAATTCGAGACCAGCCTGGGCAACATGGCAAAACCTTGCCTCTACCAAAAATACAAAAGTTAGCCAAACGTGGTGGCTCATGTTTATACTTCCAGCTACTCAGGAAGCTGAGGCTGGAGAATCACTTAAGCCCAAAAGCAGAGGTTGTAGCGAGCTGAGATCACGCCACTCCATGCCAACCTGTGAAACAGAGTGAGACCCTGTCTCAAAAAAAAAAAACAAAAAAAAGACAGAAATACACTTCTTTATTTCAAAATTTACTATAAAGCACAGTAATCAAAATAGTGCTGTTCAGGCTTAAGAACAGACACATAAACCAATGGAATAAAATGCTGAGTCCAGAAATCCAGCATAGGCCTATAGGGTTTATTTTCAACAAGAGTGACAAGACCATTCAATGGGCAAAGAAAAGTCTCTTCAACAAATAGTGCTTGGACTATCAAATAACCATAGAATGAAGTTGAACCCATATACAACATATCATATACAAAATTAATCATTCCATATACAAAATTTAATTCAATATGGATCAACAACCTAAATATAAGAGCTAAAACTTTAAAACTCTTAGAAGAAAACATAGGGGGAATCTTCAAGACCTTAGATAAAGCAATGAACTCTTAGATATGACACCAAAAGCACTAGCAATAAAAGTTAAAAATAGGCAAATTGGACTTTATCCAAATTAAACACTCTGTACCTCAAAACACATTCTCAAGAATGTGACAAGACAACCTACAGAATGGATGAAAATATTTGAAAATCATATATCTGCTAAGGACCTACTACCTTAAATACAAAAAGAACTCTTAAAACTCAAAAACAGACAAATAATTGAATTTTAAAATGGTCAAAGACTGCAAACCCATTAAGATAGACACTATCCAAAGAACAGAAAATAAGTGTTGGTGAAAATGTGGCAAAACTGAAACCTTCGTACATTGGTGGTGAGAATACAATAGTATAGCCGCTGTAGAAAACAGTACGGTAATTCCTGAAAAAATTGAACACTATGTGGTCCAGCAATTCTACTTCTGAGTATATGTGCAAAAGAACTGAAAGCAGGGTCTCAAAGAGATTATTTGCACACGCATGTTCATTGTAGCATTATCCACAATAACCAAAAGATGAAACAACCCAAGTGTCCATCAGTGAATGAATAGATAAACAAAATGTAGTAAATACACACAACAAAATATTACTCAGCCCTCAAAAAAAAGGAAACCCTGGGCCAGGCATGGTGGCTCACACCTGTATTCCCAGCACTTCGGGAGGCCAAGGCAGGCAGATCACCTAAGGTCAGGAGTTTGAGATCAGCCTGGCCAACATGGTGAAACCCAGTCTCTACCAAAAATATAAAAATTAGTTGGGTGTGGTGGTAGTCGCCTGTAATCCCAGCTACTCAGGAGGCTGAGGCAGGAGAATCACTTGAACCCAGGAGGCAGAGGCTGCAGTGAGCTGGGATTGTACCACTGCACTCTAGCCTGGGTGGCCAAGTGAGATTCTGTCTCAAAAAAAAAAAAAAAAAAAGCTGTAAGCAAGAAAAAAAAAAGAAAAAAAGGGAACTTTGTCATATGCTACAACATGGATGAACCTTGAGGACACTGTGCTAAGTGAAATAAGCCAGATACAAAATGACAAATATTGTATGATTCCACTTACTTGAGGTACTTAGAGTAGTCAAAATCATAGAAACAGAAGGTATAATAGAATGATGGCTGCCAGGGAAAACAGAAGAGGAGAATGGGAAGTTATTACATAATGGATACAGTGCTGCCCCTTTGCCAGATGAAAAGCATTCTGGAGATCTGGAGATCAGAGAGCTTAGCAAAATACAGGGGTACAGGAAGCAGCAGGAAAAGCCCTATAGGCTCTCTGAGTCCCCTGGCAAGCCATTTCTGCCTTGCCTCATAGGGGTCTCTGGGGAGGGCTGCTGGAGGCAATGGGAAAAGGCCACAGGGAGAACAAAACCTCCAGCCGAACTTTTTAACAATTACAACCAAATGAGATGTCTCCTAGCCAGAACTCAGGGAAGGGCACGAAGCCGGTGTGCAGACTCCACTGGCGGGGAAGCACAAAGGCCCTATTTGCTTTCACAGCTGGGAGGCTGACAGCCTGGGACAAGTTCTCAGCCCTGCTCGCCCACTGCCTGGAAACAGACTCAGTGCTGTTGGGGGCCGGGTATGGTGGGAGTAAGATCAGCCCTGTGTAGGGTCCAGCCCCACAGGGTTAGTGGGTTTTTCTCCCCATGTGCGGAGACGAGAGATTGTAGAAATAAAGACACAGGACAAAGAGATAAAAGAAAAGGCAGCTGGGCCCGGGGGACCACTACCACTAAGACGCGGAGACCGGTAGTGGCCCTGAATGCCAGGCTGTGCTGATATTTATTGGATACAAGCCAAAGGGGCAGGGTAAGGAGTGTCAGCCATCTCCAATGATAGGTAAGGTCACATGGGTCATGTGTCCACTGGACAGGGGCCCCTTCCCTGCCTGGCAGCCGAGGCAGAGAGAAAGACAGGAGAGAGAGAGACAGCTTACGCCATTATTTCTGCATATCAGAGACTTTTAGTACTTTCACTAATTTGCTACTGCTATCTAGAAGGCAGAGCCAGGTGTACAGGACGGAGCATGAAGGCGGACTAGGAGCGTGACCACTGAAGCATAGCATCACAGGGAGATGGTTAGGCCTCCAGATAACTGCGGGCGGGCCTGACTGACATCAGGCCCTCCACAAGAGGTGCCCTCCACAAGAGGTGGAGGAGTAGAGTCTTCTCTAAACTCCCCTGGGGAATTCCCGGTCTGCTAAGTAGCGGGTGTTCTTCCTTGACACTGACGCTACCGCTAGACCACAGTCCGCTTGGCAACAGGCATCTTCCCAGACGCTGGCATTACCACTAGACCAAGGAGCTCTCTGGCGGCACTGCCAGGGCAGAACAGAAGACTCACACTCTTCTGTTCATTTCTCACTATGTCCCCTCAGCTCCAATCTCTGTATGGCCTGGTTTTTCCTAGGTTATGATTGTAAAGCGAGGAGTATTATAATATTGGAATAAAGAGTAATTGCTATAAACTAATGATTAATGATATTCATATATAATCATATCTATGATCTATATCTAGTATAACTATTTTTATGTTTTATTATAAAAATATAATATATTTTATTATACTGGAACAGCTCATGCCCTCGGTCTCTTGCCTCAGTACCCGGGTGGCTTGCCGCCCACAGCCCTATACGTAGGTTGTGTGGGAGCTGTGTGAGGCCTGTGACTGCCGATTTTTCCCCACTTCCCTAACAACATGCATGATACAGTAGAGGTAGCCATAATCCTCATAGGAACGTAACTCCATTGACCTGGGAACCTGATCCCCATCCCCAACAGCAGTCACAGCAAGACTCACCCGAGGAAAACCTGAGCTCAGACACACTGCCTCCATCTAATGGTTCTTCCCTATCCACCTTGGTAGCTGAAGACAAATGTCATATACTTTCGGGAGTTCTAAGGCCCCACCCACCACCTGTTCCTCCCCATACTACCACAGCTGATATTCTCTTGAAAGCGCCACCTCTCTGCAGGTGACCAACCAGCACAAAGAGAGTGCATTAAGCAACCAAAACAAAGGACCCTCACAGAGTCCATTTCACTCCCCTGTCACCTCCACTGGAGAAGGTATCCACGACTGAGAGACCCACAGAAGGGTGACATCAAAGGATTCTGTGCAGACAACTCCCAGTACCAGCCTGTGGCCTGGTAGACCTGCGGGGGTGACTAGATCCAAAAGAGAGATAACAATCACTACAGCTCAGCTCTCAGGAAGCCACATCCCTAGGAAAAGGAGATCAAAAGAACACCCCATGGACAAAAGAATCTGAACAACAGCCTTGAGCCCTAGACTTTTCCTCTGACAGAGCCTACCCAAATGAGAAGGGACCAGGAAACCAACTCCAGTATATGACAAAAGAAGGTTCTTTAACACCCTCAAAAATTCACAGTAGCTCACTAGCGACAGACCCAAACCAAGAAGAAATCCCTGATTTACCTGAAAAAGAATTCAGAAGATCAGTTATTAATCTAATTGAGGAGTCACCAGAGAAAGACAAAGCCCAATTTAAGGATATCAAAAAAATGATACAAGAAATGAGGGAAGAAATTTTCAATGGAATAGATAGCATATATAAAAAACAATCAAAATGTCAGTAAACAATGGATGCACTTACAGAAATGCAAAATGCTGGCCAGGCGCGGTGGCTCACGCCTGTAATCTCAACACTTTGGGAGGCCAAGGTAGGTGGATCATGAGGTCAGGAATTTGAGACCAGCCTGGCCAAGATGGTGAAAGCCCATCTCTACTAAAATTATAAAAATTAGCCAGGTGCAGTGGCAGGCACCTGAAAGCCCAGCTACTCAGGAGACTGAGGCAAGAGAATTGCTTGATCCAGCGAGGTGGAAGTTGTAGTAAGTCGAGATCGCCCCACTACACCCTAGCCTGGGCAACAGAGCAAGACTTCATCTCAAAAAAAAAAAAAGAAAGAAATGCAAAATGTTCTGGAAAGTCTCAGCAATAGAATCAAACAAGCAGAAGCAAGAACTTCAGAGCTCAAAGACAAGATGTTCGAATTAATCCAATCCAACAAAGACAAAGGAAAAAGAATAAGAAAATATGAACAAAGTCTCCAAGAAGTCTGGGATTATGTTAAATAACCAAACCTAAGAATAACTGGCATTCCTGAGGAAGAAGAGAAATCTAAAAGTTTGGAAAACATGTTAGGGGGAATGATCAAGGAAAACTTCCCCAGCCTGGCTAGAGATCTAGACATCCAAAGACAAGAAGCTCAAAGAACACCTAGGAAATTCATCACAAAAATATCATCGCCTAGGCACACTGTCATCAGGTTATCTAAAATTAAGACAAAGAAAAGAATCTTAAGAGCTGTGAGGCAAAAGCATGAGGTAATCTATAAAAAAAAAAAAAACCTATTGAATTAACAGCAGATTTCTCAGCAGAAACCCTATAAGCTAGAAGGGATTGGGGCCCTATCTTCAGCCTCCTTAAACAAAACAATTATCAGCCAAGAATTTTGTGTCCGACAAAACTAAGCCTCATAAATGAAGGAAAGATAGAGTCTTTTTCAAACAAATAAATACTGAGAGAATTTGCCACTACCAAGCCAGCACTATAAGAACTGCTAAAAAGGGAGCTGACTCTTTAAGCAAATCCTGGAAACACATCAAAACAGAGCCTCTTTAAAGCATAAATCTCACAGGACCTATAAAACAAAAATACAATTTGAAAAAAAAAAAAAGGTATACAGGCAACAAATGGCGCAATAAATGGAATGGTGTCTCACATCTCAATACTAATGTTGAATGTAAATGGCCTAAAAGCTCCACTTAAAAGATACAGAATTGCAGAACGGATAAGAATTCACCAACCATCAACTGCCTTCAAGAGACTCACCTACCACATAAGGACTCACATAAACTTAAGGTAAAGGGGTAGAAAAAGACATTCTGTGCAAATGGACACCAAAAGCGAAAAGCAGTATCTATCCTTATATCAGAAAAAAATAAACTTTAAAGCAACAGCAGTTAAAAAAGACAAAGAGGGACATTATATAATGATAAAAGGCTGTGTCCAACAGGAAAATATCAGAATCCTAAATATATATGCACCTAACACTGGAGCTCCAAATTTTCTTTTTTTTTTTTTTTGAGACAGAGTTTCGCCCTGTCACCCAACTTGGACTGCAGTGGCGTGATCTCACCTCACAGCAACCTCCGCCTCCCAGGTTTAAGTGATTCTCCTGTCTCAGTCCCCTGAGTGGCTGGGATTACAGGCGCCCGCAACCACACCCAGCTAATTTTTGTATTTTTAGTAGAGAAGGGATTTCACCACGTTGGCCAGGCTGGTCTCAAACTCCCGACCACTGGTAATCCGCCCGTCTCGGCCTCCCAAAGTCCTGAGATTATAGGCATGAGCAACCTCACCCAGCCTAGAGCTCCCAAATTTATAAAACAATTACTACCAGATCTAAGAAATGCAATAGACAGCAGCACAATAATAGTGGGGGACTTCAATACTCCACTGACAGCACTAGACAGCTTATCACAACAGAAAGTCAACAAAGAAACAATGGATTTAAATTATACCCTGGAACAAATGGACTTAACACATATTTACAGAACATTCTATCCAACAACTGCAGAATATTCATTCTCTTCATCAGCGCATGAAACTTTCTCCAAGATAGACCATATGAGAGGCCACAGAACGAGCCTCAATACATTTAAGAAAATTGCAATTATATCAAGCACTCTCTCAGAACACAGTGGAATAAAACTGGAAATCAACTCTAAGAGGAACCTTCAAAACCATGGAAATACATGGAAATTAAGTAAACTGTTTCTGAGTGATCATTGGGTCAACAATAAAATCAAGATGGAAATTAAAAATTTCTCTGAACTGAATGACAATAGTGACACAACCTATCAAAACCTCTGGGATACAGCTCAGGCGGTGCTAAGAGGAAAGTTCATAGAGCAGAGCACAGTGGCTCACGCCTGTAATCCCAGCACTTTGGGAGGCCAAGGTGGGTGGATACACTGAGGTCAGGAGTTCAAGACCAGCCTGGCAAAAATGATGAAACCACATCTCTACTAAAAATACAAAAATTAGTCAGGCATGGGTGGCAGGTGCCTGTAGTCCCAGCTACTTGGGAGGGTGAAGCACAAAAACTGCTTGAACCCCAGAGGAGCAGGTTGCAGTGAGCCAAGATTGTGCCACTGCACTCCTGCCTGGGTGACAGAGCAAGACTTCATCTCAAAAAAAAAAAAAAAGAGAGAGAGAAAGAAAGTTCATAGCCCTAAATGCCTATCTCACAAAGTCTGAAAGAGCACAAACAGATGATCTAAGGTCACACCTCAAGGAGCTAGAGAATGAGAACAAACCAAACCCACACCCAGCAGAAGAAAGGAAATAACCAAGATCAGTGCAGAAATAAATTTAACTGAAACAAAAAAAATACAAAAGATAAATGAAACAAAAAGGTGGTTCTTTGAAAAGACAAGTGAAACAGAGAGACCATTAGCAACATTAACCAAAAAAGAAGAGAGAAAATCCAAATAAACTCAATTAGAAACAAAACGGGAACTATTACAACCGACAAGACAATGATCCTTTGTATAAAGGATCATTGAAGGCTACTATGAACACCTTTACACACATAAACTAGAAAACCTAGAGGAGATGGATAAATCCCTGGAAAGACACAACTTTCCCAGCTTAAATCAGGAAGAATTTGATACCCTGGACAGACCAGTAACAAGCAGCAAGATTGAAATAGTAATAAAAAAAAATTACCAATAAAAAAAAGTCCAAGACCATACGAATTCACAGCTAAATTCTACCAGACATTTAAAGGATAATTGGTATCAATCCTATTGACACCATTCCACAAGACAGAGAAAGAGGGAATCCTCCCTAAATCATTCTATGAAGCCAGTATCACCCTAATACCAAAACCAGGAAAGGACATAACAAAAAAAGAGAACTACAGACGGATATCCCTGATGAACATAGATGCTAAAATCCTTAACAAAATACTAGCTAACTGAATCCAACAACATATCAAAAAGATAATCCACCCATGATCAAGTGGGTTTCATACCAGAGATGCAGGGATGGTTTAACACACACAAGTCAATAAATGTGATAAATCACATAAACAGAATTAAAAACAAAAATTAGATGCAGAAAAAGCAATCAAAAAAAAATCTAGCATGGCTTTATGATTAAAACTCTCAGAAAAACTGGCATACAAGTGACATACCTCAATGTAATAAATGCCATCTACGACAAACCCACAGCTAACATAATACTAAATGGGAAAACGTTGAAAGCATTCCCTAAAAGAACTGGAACAAGATAAGGAGGCCCACTCTTACCACTCCTCTTAAACACAGAGCAATCAGATAAGAGAAAGAAATAAAGGGCATCCAAATCGGCAAAGAGGAAGTCAAACTGTCAGTGTTTGTTGATGATATGATTGTTTACCTAGAAAACCCTATCAAGACTCCTCCACAAACCTACTAGAACTGATAAAAAAAATTCAGCAAAGTTTATGGATACAAAATTAATGTACACAAATCAGTAGCTCTTCTATATACCAACAGTGACCAAGCTGAGAATCAAATCAAGAACTCAACCCCTTTTCATTAGCTACAAAAATAAAATAAAATACTTAGGAATATACCTAACCAAGGAGGTGAAAGACCTCTACAAGAAAAACTACAAACACTGCTGAACGAAATCACAGATGACACAAATAGAAACACATCTCATGCTCATGGATGGGTAGAATCAATATTGTGAAAATGACCATACTGCCAAAAGCAATTCACAAATTCAATACAATTCCCATAAAAATGCCACCATCGTTCTTCACAGAACTAGAAAACAAAATCCTAAAATTTGTAGGGAACCAAAAATGAGTCTGCATAGCCAAAGCAAGACTAAGCAAAAAGAACAAATCTGGAGGCATCACATTACCTGATTTCAAGCAATACAATAAGGCCATAGTCACCAAAACAGCATGGTACTGGTATAAAAATAGGCACATGGACCAATGAAACAGAATACAGAACCCAGAAATAAGCCCAAATACTTACAGCCAACTGATCTTTGACAAAGCAAACTAACACATAAAGTGGGGAAAGGACACCCTATCCAACAAATGGTGCTGGGATAACTGGCAAGTCACATGTAGGAGAATGAAACTGGATCCTCATCTCTCACGTTATACAAAAATCAACTCAAGATAGATGGATCAAGGACTTAAATCTAAGACCTGAAACTATAAAAATTCTAGAAGATAACATCAGAAAAGCCCTCTAGACATTGACTTAGGCAAGGATTTTATGACCAAGAACCCAAAAGCAAATGCAATAAAAACAAAGATAAATAGCTGGGACTTAATTAAACTAAAGAGTTTTTGCACAGCAAAAGAACAGTCAGCAGAGTAAACAGACAATCCACAGAGTGGGAGAAAATCTTCACAATCTATACATCTGACAACAGACTAATACCCAGAATCTACAACAAACACAAATTAGCAAGAAAAAAAAAATCCCATCAGAAAGTGGGCTAAGGACAAGAATAGATAATTCTCAAAAGAAGATACACAAATGGCCAACAAACATATGAAAAAATGCTCAACATTACTAATAATCAGGGAAATGCAAATCAAAACTATAATGTGATACCAACTTACTTCTACAAGAATGGCCATAATCAAAACATCAAAAAATAATACATATTGGCATGGCTCCAGTAAACAAGGAACACTTCTACACTGCTGGTGGGAATGTATAGTAGTACAACCACTATATAAAATGGTGTGGAGATTCCTTAAAGAACTAAATGTAGAACTACCATTTGATCCAGCAATCCCACTACTGGGTATCTATGTAGTGGAAATGGAGTCATTATACAAAAAAAGATACTTGCACACATGTGTTTAAAGCACACACGTTTATAGCAAAACAATTCACAATTGCAAAAATGTGGAACCAACATAAATGCCTGTCAATCAACGAGCAGATAAAGAAACTGTGATATTGATAGTTAGATAGATAGACACAATGGAATACTACTCAGCAATAAAAAACAATGAATTAATGGCATTTGTAGTGACCTGGAGGAGACTGGAGACTATTATTCTAAGTGAAGTAACTCAGGAATGGAAAACCAAATATCGTTATGTCCTCACTGATACGTGGAAGCTAAGCTATGAGGATTCAAAGGCATAAGAATTACACAATGAACTTTGGGGACTCGGGGGAAAGAGTGGGAAAGAGGCAAGGGATAAAAGCCTACGAATTGAGTACAGTGTATATTGCTTGTGTGATGAGTGCACCAAAATCTCACGAATTACCACTAGAGAATTTACTCATGTAACCAAACACCACCACCTGTTCCCAATAACCTATGGAAATAAAAAATCTTAAAAAATAAAAATAAAATGGTTGATTGTATGTTATGTGAATTTCGCTTCCATTAAAAAAACACACACACAAACACTGACTTATTTTAAAAAAGAAAAAAAGAGGCTGGGTGCAGTGGCTGAAGCCTGTAATCCCAGCACTTTGGGAGGCCAAGGCAGGCGGATCACGAGGTCAGGAGATCGAGACCATCCTGGCTAACATGGTGAAACCCTGTCTCTACGAAAAATACAAAAAATTAGCCAGGCGAGGTGGCAGGCAACTGTAGTCCCAGCTACTCAGGAGGCTGAGGCAGGAGAATGGCATGAACCCGGGAGGCAGAGCTTGCAGTGAGAGGAGATTGTGCCACTGCACTCCAGTCTGGATGATAGAGCAAGACTCCATCTCAATCAATCAATCAATCAATCAATCAATAAAGTGGTGATAAAGAAAAGAAAAGAATCTGGAGAGGGCAACATGGTTGCCGGAAAGTATTTCCCCAAAATGTAGCAGAGAAATAAGCACTTTAAATGATAGCAAAGTGCCAATAAAGCAAATGAGAGATTGAAAGTGAAGGAATACTGTTAAAGTGAGATACTTAAGATACAGAGACAGGATCCACAATAAAGGGAATGCTTCAAGGAACTGCAAAGTCCATAACATAACCATAAAAGGATTGGCTGAAATGGAACAGAAATAAGGATGACAGAGTTAAAAATCAAGGAATTGTGTTGCTAGAGAATTATATAAGAATCCATATGGACACTGAAACGACCCAAGATGGATGAACTGAAATGACCCAAGAGGGATGAACAAAAAAAGTCTGTGAATCAGGAAACAAAATTTTCAGTCACAGGGACCACAAAACCAACGGATGATGGCTATCAGGGGACCATAAATGGTGATATAGTCAGGTCACACGAGCTTCAAAAATTAAAAGATATTTGTGAGTGTGTATGGAAGAGTAATGGTCTAGAATCAGTCCAATTAGAAGGCCATTTATTATAACATTCAAGCAATGACCTCACCAATGACAGTGATGATAAACACAGACTTCAGCCAAGCTAAGAGAGAAGTGATACCTCTCTTGCAGGCCTCCTAATCTCAAATTCTAACTAATTGATTTTTTAAATCAATTAACAGAGACTGATTATTCTTAATAGTCTGCCAACAAAACTATACTAATTCATAATAATCAGCACTTAAAATTCCAATGATCACATGTAAAATTTCTACAAGTAAATCCATGAAATCCCTGATGGTAAACAGAGCACATTGATATCCAGAACAAATGACCATCAAGTAAATACAAAATCCTATCTAAATGTAAACAAAATTTAAAAAAAAAAAAAAAAAAAAAAAACTTTGTCCTGTGAAAGTATGGAAATTGTCTAGATTCCAGAAAAGTTCTGCTAGATAGAGCAGATAGGTGCTGGTATCCAATCAAAGATAGCTTTATTTGCCTGCACTACAGTGGAAAAAATAATTCTGAAGCCCTTCGTCAAAATTAGACATTCAAATCAAAACAGCTGCCTCATATCTTTAAGTCTAATTACACTGACACAGACTTTTTAGAAAAACAAAAATAAACTACAAGACGAAACTATAAAAACAATTTGATATAAAATACCACAGTCAAGAGTAATAACATATCACTTATTGACCAGGTCACCTAAATCTATGGGTTGTCAGGACCAAAATTTTTTTCTTATTAATACTGGAAATCAGTGGCTCATGCTTCCAATTCCAGTAATTTGGGAGGCCAAGGCAGGAGGGTCACTTGAAGCCAGGAGTTCGAGACCAACCTGGGCAACACAGCAAGACCCAGTATCAAAAACAGAAACAAAACAAACAAAAAGTGGCTTACTGGTTTCTGACTCAAAATGTTTAAGAAAGGTATCTGTGCTTATGGGAAACAGAAAACTATCTCTGAATTAAAATACCACAGATACAAATATTTTCACTTTTTTGTTTAAAATCTAACTAAACCTGTCGGTACATGAGATAAAAGAATAAAATCACCTTAGGTTTTCAAACAGAAGATTTTTGTAATATTAAAGAGCCATATCAATAATCAGAAGGTTATGACAGTAAAGAAATAAAATTAAACTTGCAAAACTGATTTTAAAATAAGTTAAGCTAAAAAGGAGAAAGGTGGTAAAAGATTATGACAGTAAAGAAATGAACTTGCAAAAATGATTTTTTTTTTTTTTGAGACAGAGTCTCGCTCTGTCACCCAGGCTGGAGTACAGTGGCCAGATCTCAGCTCACTGCAAGCTCTGCCTCCCGGGTTCACGCCATTCTCCTGGCTCGCCTCCCGAGTAGCTGGGATTACAGGCGCCCGCCACCTCACCCGGCTAATTTTTTTTGTATTTTTAGTAGAGACAGGATTTCACCGTGTTAGCCAGGGTGGTCTCGATCTCCTGACCTCGTGATCTGCCCGTCTCGGTCTCCCAAAGTGCTGGGATTACAGGCTTGAGCCACCGCGCCCGGACTCAAAAATGATTTTAAAAGAAGTTAAGCTAAAAAGGAGAAAGATAGTAAGAATATATACATAAAAATAAGTTTCATCTGGAGTGAAACTGCAACTATTTCTCCTATTAGAAGATAATCTCAGATTTTTAGGTTCAAAAGATGCTTTTCAAATTTTATTTTATTTACTTTTATTTTGAGATGGAGTTTTGCTCTTGTTGCCCAGGCTGGAAGCAATGGGGCGGACTCTGCTCACTGCAACCTCTGCCTCCTAGGTTCAAGCAATTCTCCTGCCTCAGCCTCCCACTTTTGAAATTTTTTATGAAAAATAAGTAGTACTTCCATAAACAGCCTTACAAATAGTTACATTTATTAGATTAAAAGAGTTTTTAACATTTTTGATGCAGGTGGTACAAAAACCAGAATAAATAGGTGGTTTAGAAACAAATTTATCACTCTCTTTAGGCTGAAGTATTTTTTTTTTTGGAGACAGAGTCTCCCTCTGTCACCTAGGCTGGAGTGCAGTGGCGCAAGCTCCGCCTCCCGGGTTCATGCCATTCTCCTTCCTCAGCCTCCAGAATAGCTGCGACTACAGGCACCGGCCACCACGCCCAGCTAATTTTTTGTATTTTTAGTAGACATGGGGTTTCACCATGTTAGCCAGGATGGTCTCGATCTCCTGACCTCGTGATGTGCCCGCCTCGGCTCCCCAAAGTGCTGCAATCACAGGTGTGAGCCACCATGTCCAGTCAAGACTTAATTCAATGATCAAAGAAAGCACATTAATCATATAATTTTTTAAATTGTATAGCAAGTCTTGTCCTGTTTTACAGATGAGGCCCAAACAGACTGAACAAAAAAGAATATGAAAAAGGAGAGGAGTACATAGTTAAATGGAAGTTACTGATAATGTTTTAGCTCTTAAGCTATGTTAACAAGTATTTATTAGATTAGCATGGACTGATGTGTCATGAACCAAAAACTGTGTATCTGAAATCAAAAACAGGATAAACAGTTTATAAGTAGTAACTGCAAGATTTAAAAGTGAGGGCAATGACTGACATATATACATCTCTCAGAGTAAATAGGAAATCGTTAACAACTATTTCATGAGTGAAGTTTCAATATATTTTTTAAAATTCACAGTAAACATCAAGATGGATTTCATTTTATGTAACACAATAACTCAGTCACCCACTCATCCTAAAAATCTCTATAAGTAAAACTGATTATAAAGATTATGTTAAGGCAGTGTATTTAAACCATGACCACTAGAATCACAATCATCATGAATCTCTTTTGCTAAGTGTCTTTTACTGAGATTATATAAATCTTTTAGCAATGCTTTTCAGTGCAGTACAGAGTAGACAACCAATAAATGTTGGTAGAATTAAATTTACCTTCACAAACAAGACATGCCTTCTTATCAAGGCATTTAACAATATCTTATTTTTTGAATGATCTTACCTGATTTAAGCCTTATGTTCATACCTTTTAATCATACTTCAATACATTCATATATATAATAGTTTTTAACAGATTCATCTTTGAGTACCTATAACTCTAAAAGGCCCCTTCACTAAACCTACCATTCCAACCCCAATTTTATTTAGAAAATACGTCTTTTCTTCATGGTGATTCTACAGTAACTTGAAATAATTTGAATATAAACTTATTCAGTTTTACTAGTACATGCATAATTTTCAACTTAATTACATACTATACTAATCAAAGCTTAAAACAGGAAAATAAACTATTTCAAAATCTGCTTCATCTACAATGTTTTTACTCAAAATTTAATTCCAATCACTAGCATAAACCCAAGCATTACTCTCCAGGGGTGTACACTGCTAAATAATTTGTCCAAATGTCAACTGCAATTTTCAAAAATCCTCTCTAACCCAAAATGTTAAACATCTGTAAAAAATACTTGTTTTCAGAGTGGTTTACATTCATGACATTTAACCTTTTGCTGTACACACCACAAAATTCAAGTCTCAATTACCATGCAAACAGGAAACCTGATCATTTCTGCAGTAGCCATCTGCATAGTCCAATATCAAGTATTAGTTCTAGCTTGCACTAAGTCATGTGTTACAAGTCTTTTTCTGCACCCTCTATAATTAGTTGTAATTTGCCTCTGTTAAAACGTGTTTCTTAAGGGACATCTGGCCTTGAAACTTCCACCTTCTCAATGAAAAAATACTTAGTGTCTGGATTTTTTTTTTTTCTCTTTTAATATGGAACACTGCATGGGTGGTATAACCAAGTCCAGACTTTGAAAAAAAAATAAATTCCAAGAAAAGATAGTAATTAAGAACCATTTAAGTATTACCAACTATAAATGTAAAGTAAAACTTTGTTGTAACTATCCACAGATTTCTAAATTAATCTCTCAAATATTAGAAGATCACAAAGTAACTTTTCATTTTCAAAAGAATATAACATTGGACTATTAACTTCTAGAAACTATATTAAGTTAAATTGGATAATACATGTTTGGAATCAAAGATTTTATAAATGGAAAAAAGATCTGAGTCCAGTGGGTTGATATGACACTCAAAGCATCCACTTAAAATAGGAAATAATTTTAACAGTTCATTTTTAACCCTAACTTCACAAAGATTAAAGTTACATTTAGAATATGTTAAACCTACATACAGATTCACATGAAGTCATTTTAATAATACTTATCAATTTAGTTGATTATAGGCAATCTTCCTTAAAACTAAAAGTTAAATATTAAGTAGCTGATAAAAAAAAAAAACCTAATAAAAATGAATGACAGACACACCACTCTTTTGCAAGGTGAAAGTGGAAACATTCTCCACAATAAGCTATGGTCCTGACCTATTTCGCTTTCCTAGATTGGAAAATTTTTGGTAGAAACTCTTTAAAACCAATATTACACATCTGCAAAAAAACACTAGCAAGAAATATAAGATGCGTCAGAGAAGGAATAAATAAATCTGAAAAAAGAAAAAATCAGTTTCTTATACCAAAACTTCAAAAACAATTATAAAATTTGGTGCAAATATATTTTCATCTTCCCAAAAAATAACCTGAGAAATTCCCTTCAGATTTAGAAAAATTATGTAAAGAAAAAATTCATACAGGTCCTTTGCAAAAATCTAAAAATGTTAATGTAAAAATTGGACACAATTAGGCTGTACTTTCACTGTAGATGTAAGTAATAAGCAATCTGCATGGTCCCTAGTAGAGCTATGACAAAGTAAGTAAAATCTGTAGGAAAACAACCTTTACATATTTTATTCAAATTTAAAAACGCCCATTACAAATAATCATGTAACTTAAAAGGGCATATACAAATTAAAGGCCAGGCACGGTAGCTCATGCCTGTAATCCCAGCACTTTCAGAGGCCAAGGCGGACAGATCATGATGTCAAGAGATCGAGACCATCCTGGCCAACATGGTGAAATCCCTTCTCCAGTAAAAATACAAAAATTAGCTGGGCGTGGTGGTGCACACCTGTAGTCCCAGCTATTCGGGAGGCTAAGGCAGGAAAATCGCTTGAACCCAGGAGGCGGAGGTTGCAGCGAGCTGAGATTGCACCACTGCAATCCAGCCTGGCAACAGAGTGAGACTCTTTCAAAAAAAAAAAAAAAATTAAGTATATAAGCTATGTTTATGTAACAGTTGATATATTCAAAAAAGTAAAGAAATGTCAAATACTACTAAAATTAGTTAACATAAACAACTTAGTTCAATAATTTCTTACCTGTATCCCATCCTTAAGTTTCAAAATGCATTCCATAGTATTGATGGTAATTACCACTGGTTCTGAACCCAGTTTTGTCCATGGTACATGAATCCTTAATTCATGAATATGTCCACTTAAAAAAGTGAATGGTAATTTCAGTTCCTTAAAACACAAAACATTGCATAAAAGTTAGTGTTTAATATTTTTTATTATAATACGCAAATTTCTTTTTCAAAAAATAAAATTTCCAAAACAAGAATATTTGGGGACTTACTGTTTAGTGCTTAATATTTTTCATTCTAATGTATAAATTCCTTTCTTAAAAGAGAAATAAAATGTCCAACACAAAAATATTTTGAGAATTACTGTTTATCAAAAAGTAGCATCAAATACCTTGTTAGGCCATAGTTAATGATAAATAATAATTTATAGTACAAGTTACATTTAATAAGTTACTTAAGCACTCTAGGCCTGTCTCCTACTTTGCTGAATGGAAAAAATATATAATACTTGGTACATGATGAAAGCTCATAGATGGTAGTACAATAGTATATAGCAGCAGTACTTGAGATACCTGAAATTATGTAATTTTTTAAGTCTCCATCTAAAAATATGTCTTCAAAATATGTTTTAAACTAATAGAACAGTATTCTAAGTGAAGTTGAAAGGGGAGCTCAACTGGAGATTTGAGAATAACTTGACAAAATGAAAACTGATCAACCTAAAAAAAAAAAAAAAAATGTAGTCCGCTTCACCTAATGTAAAATTGAACTGGATACTTGGTCCTAAATTTTAAATATTTTCTGACTGCTTTCCATTATCATTAGATAAAAGATTAGACATGAAAAATTTCACCAAAATTGCTTTATGCTCATTTGTCTCACTTCTACATACAATTTGTTTACAAATCAACAAAGGACGAAGAAAAAAATGTATTCCCATCACATTTTTTACAGTTATTGTAACTCTATTTGTGAAAGTTAATAAAAATATTAAGCTTATTCATTCACATTTTAGCCTACCTAGTTGGTTCAGCAACACAGTAGCAATATACCTAAATACAGACAGTATAGTAAAGTGATTAAGACCAATAACTCTGCAGCCAGCAAAGACTTTATTGTATCTGTGCCTCAGTTTCATTATCTTTAAAATTTGTATAAAAATACTATATTTTGAATATTAGATCAATTAATCTACATAAAGCTTAGAATACTACCTTCCTCACAGAGAAATCATTATAAAGGTGCTAGGCTGGGCACGGTGGCTCAAGCCTGAAATCCCAGCACTTTGGGAGGCCAAGACGGGTGGATCACGAGTTCAGGAGATGGAGACCATCCTGGCTAACACGGTGAAACCCCGTCTCTACTAAAAAATACAAAAAAACTAGCCGGGCGAGGTGGCAGGCGCCTGTAGTTCCAGCTACTCGGGAGGCTGAGCCAGGAGAATGGCGTGAACCTGGGAGGCGGAGCTTGCAGTGAGCTGAGATCTGGCCACTGCACTCCAGCCTGGGCAATAGAGCGAGACTCTGTCTCAAAAAATAAATAAATAAATAAATTTTTAAAAAGGTGCTAAATATTATTATTATAATTACAAAAGTATGGGCCTAATTTGTTTCTTCAACCAGAGGTTTTTTTTTTTTAGAGGGCAGCTATTAAGGTTATTGTTAGTACTCTATGCAAATAGAATGTCACAATTTTTAGATCTTTGTCATTATCACAGTATTTTTAAAATGCATTAATTTCTTCAAGCATTGTTCAGCTAGCACAAGATTATATATTGATCAGTGCCTGTAACAAAAGCAATATTTACTAAACACTGAGTATGTACCAGGCACTATTCTAAGCACCTTACTTGTAAATAATTATTTACTCCTCCTAAGAACCACAAAATTTAAATACCATTATCCCCATTTTACAGTGAAGAATCTGAGACATGAAGGGTCAAGAATCTTCCCAAAATGAAACATCTAGGAGAGCCTGGACTCAAAATTAAGAAATATTATGCCAGAGCCATGGCTCTTAACCACTATAATACTGCCTCTACACTTCCATTATCAGCACTGAAAATGTTTCCACTGGCTATTTATCTACCTAACTGGACAATGAGCAGATTACAATTCCACCTCTACCACCCTATGCCTTGTGTAACAATGATATATTTGCAAAATGGCTTTCAAAGTTGCAGTCCAAGGGCATAACTCAGATTGTCTCAGCGTTCTCAGAGTACAGATGTTTAAAGACACCTGAATCAAACTCAAGAACTTAGTGTCATCAGAATGCTACTAACCAAACATTAACACAAGAGGTGACTTTCTGGATTAGAACATGGAATTTTGAGACATATGATCTGACTTTATAAGCAAGATAGTTTCAATTTCAAAATCACAGAGGAAAGAAAAATAAATAAATAACATATTTATATATACTGTAAAAGGTGAAACACAAATGATGATTGTTATAACAAATGGATCTTCCTTGAGGTAACCAAAAAAGGTATTTTCTTTTCATTCTTTTCCCTTCTTGAAATATATAAATCTACAACTTTAAAATATTTTATTTATGTATAACTTTTAGGTAATACATCATGTAAAATGCATCCCTAAAATCAGAACATCTATAATAATGCAATGGATATTAGTAGCAAAGAATTTCAGAAGAGAGTTGAATATATCTCAAAAACCTAATTATAGGTAAGGTATTATAAAATAACAGAGAAAAGGGATACTTTTAAAATGAACATAACAGGCAACAAAAGCAAATATAGAAAAATGAGACTACATCAAATTTTAAAACTTCTGCACAACAAAGGAAAAAGAATAAAAAAGATCACTTATGAAATGGACAAAAATATTTGCAAACCATCTATCTGATAAGGTACTAATATCTAGAATATATAAACAAGTCCTATGACTAATCAACAACAAAATAACAATAATTCTATTTAAAAATGGACAAAGGAATTGAAGACATGTCCACAAAAAAGATATACAAATGGCCAAAAAGTATATGAAAAGAAGCTCAACATAACTACTCGTTAGGGAAATGCAAATCAAAAACCACAATGAACTATCTCTCAGTCATAACAATGGCCATTATCAAAAACATAATAAGTGTTGAGAAAATGGAATACTTATACACTCTTAGTGGAAACATAAAATGGTACAACTGCTACAGAACATAATATGGAGATTCCTCAACAAATCAAAAGCAGAATTACAATGATCCAGAAACCCCAATTCTAGGTACATACCCAAAATCATTTAAAAGAAAATCTTAAGGAGATATTCACACACCCATGTTCAAAGCAGCATTAATCACAATAGCTTTAAAGTAAAAGCAACTCTAATATCCATTTTTGAATGAATGGATAAGCAAAATGTAATAACATACATACAATGGAATATTATTCAGCCTTAAAAAATAAGCAAATCCCATAATATACCACAACGTGGATGAAACATGAGGCCACTATGGTAAATAAAATAAGCCAGTTATGAAAAGATAAATACTGTATGATTCCACATATATAAGGTATCTAACATTGTCAAACTCTTAGAAAGTACACTGGTGGTTGTCAAGGGCGGGGGCAGGGGAAAGGTAAAAAGGGAGTCATTGGTTCAACAGATAGAGTTTCAGATTTATAAGACAAAAATGTTCTGAAGATCTGCTGCACAAGGATGTGCATACAGTTAACAGTAAGATAGTATACACTTAAAAGTGCTTAAGATGGTCATTTCTCTTTAAGAAACAAGGTCTGTCACCCAGGCTGGAGTGCAGTGGCACAATCAGCTTACTGAAACCTCCAACTCCTGGGCTCTCCCACCTCAGCACGCCAAGTAGCTAGAATTATATGCACATGGCACCACACCCAACCAATTTTTTAAATTTTTGGCACAGATGAGTCTATGTTGCCCAGTCTGGTCTTCAACTTCTGGGCTTCAAGCTATCCTCCCATCTCAGCCCTCAAAGTGCTGGGATTATAGGCACGAGCCACCATGCCCAGCCTCAATGACAAATTTTATGTCACATGTTTGTTACTACCAGAACACACTCACACAGACACACACATAAGTGACAAGACTTCAAGAATGCTGAATGAGGAGCTCGGCAAATCCTCTCCCTAAAAAGCAATGACAAAAAGGACAAAGTTGTCAAAAATAACAGCTCAGCAGCAATAAGAGTAAGACTAGCATAAGGTCACAATACAATTTGGGTCAGGCAACAAAACAGCAGACCAGTCCAAAAATTAACAGAGAAATATGGAAAGTGATATAGCCCAACGGGATCTTGCCAAGGTCTCACATTACTGGTAGTCTAGAAAGTTGTACGCATATGCAAGAATGTACTTATTCAGAAGACTGTATATCTGTTGTTCCACCAGATATATCTGTTGTTCCACCAGATGTACAGATACAATCCCCCTAACAACCACAAAGAGAGGGCAATAACTAGCAAACTACTCATTTCTAGTTAACCATGAGGCCTCATGAACATAGAGAATTAAAAAAAAAAAATCAGACTTATAATCTCCTGACTTTGAAACTATTACCCAGCAAATGTATATATCCCATGTCAAAGAGTAAATACCTTACTAGCTCAAAGGTTTAAACAATCTCCAATCACTGGCTGATGACTACTTATAGTAACCCAGTGAAATTCCTAGAATGCCAGGCTTAAAAATAGAAAAGAGAATTTTTTTTTTTTTTTTTAATGAGCAGAGAAATCAGAGGGCACACGAAAGAGACATCACAAAATTAGTCGAGGCAAGTCAATAAACAAATAAACCTGCAACAACAACCATCTCCTGGGGGAGAAGAAATCAAAATCCAAAGTTGCTGCAATATATTAAACAAAATGTCCAATTTACAACAAACAACTATGACACATGCAAAGCACACAGAAATAAAAATAGTCAATAGAAACTATATTTGAAGGAGATCAAATGCAGGGCTTGGTACACAAAGACTTCAAAACATCAATTCCAAATATGTTCAAAGAAATAAGGGAAACCATATACAAAATTTTTTTTTTTTTTTTTGAGATGGAGTCTCACCTTGTCACCCAGAGTGGAGTGCAATGGTGTGATCTCAGCTCACTGCCATCTCTGCCTCCCAGGTTCCAATGATTCTCCTGCCTCAGCCTCCCGAATAGCTGGGATTACAGGCACCCGCCACCACACCCAGCTAATTTTTGTATTTTTAGTAGGGATGGGGTTTCACCATGTTGGCCAGGCTGGTCTCGAACTCCTGACCTCAAGTGATCCACCCACCTCGGCCTCCCAAAGTGCTGGGATTACAGGCATAAGCCACTGCATCCGGCCTCAATTAGAAAATGTCAATAAAAAGAAATTACAGAAAAAATGAAAATTTTGGAATTGAAAGTACAATCAACAAAATAAAAAATTCACTAGAAGTGCTCAGCAGCAGATTTGACTTGGCAAAAGAATCAGTGAATTCAAATCCAAATATATCATAGTCAAACTACAGAAAGCCAGGGACAAAAAAAAAGCTGAGAGCAGAAAGACAAAAACAATTTTTCAGGTACAAGGAAACTTTTAGTAGATTAACACCTAATTTCTCCAAGAATTCTATATCCAGCAAAATTATCCTTCAATAATGCAAGCAAATTAAAAGACACTGAAATAAAGAATAAGATAATTGATTCCTAGCAGAATATTAACAGAAGTTCATTAGACTGAAAGGAAGTAGCAATAGATGATAAAACAAATTCACACAACAAAACAATACAGGTAATTATGTTGGTGACTGGTAAAGGACATTATAAATGCTTTGTTCTCCCGTGTTCTTCTGATTTAAAAGGAAACTGCGTAAAACAATAATGATAAAATTGTATTGTTTGACTTTTAACAAGTGAAGATGCAATATATGTGACTATAACAGCACAAGCAGCAGAAGAAAATGGAGTTATAGTAGGGAAATGTTCTCTATTTTAATATAATAAAGTTATCAATAATCTCAAGTAGTTTGCAGTAAATCAGATGCATATTATAATCCCCCAAGCAACCACAAAGAAAATAATTCAGGCCAGGCGCAGTGGCTCACATCTGTAATCCCAGCACTTTGGGAAGCTGAGGCAGGCGGATCACGAGGTCAGGAGATCGAGACCATCCTGGCTAACATGGTGAAACCCCGTCTCTACTAAAAATACAAAAAAAAAAAAAAAAAAATTAGCTGGACTTGGTTGCGGGTGCCTGTAGTCCCAGCTACTCAGGAGGCTGAGGCAGGAGAATGGCATGAACCCGGGAGGTGGAGCTTGCACTGAGTCGAGATCACGCCACTGCACTCCAGCCTGGGCAACAGATCAAAAAAAAAAAAAAAAAAGAAAGAAAGAAAATAATTCAAAAGTAATTTGAAAGTCAATAAAGCAATTAAAATAGAACATCGAAAAATATCAATTTATTACAAAAGAAATTAATAAGAGTATCTGAGGAACAAAACAGACATGAGGCACACAGAAAATAATAGCAAAATGATAAATGTAAATTCAATCACATGAATAAAAATTAGAGGTGAACAGATTAAAAACTTCAATCAAAATGGAACCCAATGCTCATCTCCTCCACAAAGAAAAACCAAAACAACAAATAGAGCACTTTGAGTTGAATGTCTATGGGAGAACAATGGAACTCATCAGGAAGTAATGAAGTTCTTCTGAGGCACAGAAAACTCCACAGGTCAGCATAAAGACGAAAGGAGAGCACCTGGCCAAGACCAGCCTGGAGCCAGAAGGGGCTCCCCATTGATGAGAAAAGTTAAGCAAGACATCCTCAGCAGTCCCCATGACCACTGTGGATACTTGCAATCCAAGCTACAGGGCAGCTCCACAGTCCTCACAAGCCCTGAGTCCAGTATAGCGAGCTGCCTGAGGTCCATAAGGCTGGATTGCTCCAGAAAGAGAATTCACATTTGATCCACTGAATTCCCCAGGATCCAAGCTGCTGCAGTACTATATCATTTGGAGAATGAAGCAACTGCTAGAGTGCATTCTGCCTTGGGGCTCAATAGCCCTGGCATCTCTACATCCCTTGGACCCTGTAATCAGAAAATGGCAGCTGAGAAATAGCAGCCATTTCTCAGGGACTAAGGACCAGCCTGCCTAGCATTCCTCACCCCAAGCAAAGCCACACCACTGCCTCCACAAACACCCACAGTCTAGCCCACTGAGGCACTCACAGAAAATGCTGATATTGATGACAGCTGAAGAATTCACATAGAAATTACATTACTGCACCCAATCAGGAAAAAAGCCCAGGCACCCTACTCAACCAATACTGAAGTCAAATCTACAGGAAAAAGTTTTTTCCTATGAAAACTACTTCATAAAATTGGCAGAGGTGGTTGTTCTACCAGATAAACAGATATCAAGCTAGGGACACAAGAAACATGAAAAGGCATGGAAACATGACACCTCAAAGGAACACATAATTCTCTAATAACATACCCCAAGGAAAACAAACCAATAAAATACCTGAAAAGGAATTCACAGTAATTTCTTAAGGAAACTCAGTGAAATACAAAAGAATACGGATAGTTAATTCAACAAAATCAGAAAAACAAGTCATGATCTGAATGAGAAATTCAACAGATATATGCCATAAAAAAGAACCAAACAGAAATCTTAGCATTGAAGAAGTCAATGAATAAAATTTAAAAATACAAATGAAAGTTTCAGCAATACACGAGATCAAGCAGAAGAATTTGCGAACTTGAACATAAGTCTTTTGAAATATAGTAAATCTTCACCTAACATCATCAGTGGGTTCTTGGAAACTGTGATTTAAATGAAACAACATGTAACAAAACTAATTTCACGGCCTGGCACGGTGGCTCACACCTGTAATCCCAGCACTTTGGGAGGCCGAGATGGGCGGATCACGAGGTCAGGAGATCGAGACCATCCTGGCTAACACGGTGAAACCCCGTTTCTACTAAAAAAGTACAAAAAAATTAGCCAGGCGTAGTGGCAGGTGCCTGTAGTCCCAGCTACTGGGGAGGCTGAGGCAGGAGAATGGCATGAACCTGGGAGGCGGAGCTTGCAGTGAGCCAAGACCGCGCCACTGCACTCCAGCCTGGGAGACAGAGCAAGACTCTGTCTCAAAAAAAAACTAATTTCACCTAGGCTAACTGATATAAACAAAAGTTCCTACAGCCTATGTCTAGTCACAAAAACATGACCAATATTTTAAAGAGCCAAACCACTTCTAATATCAAATACTGAAATAGATGTAGGCTATATGTACATTTAAGAAAGATTAATGAAATTATTAAATTAGTATCAATTATTGCATTATTAATAAAATTAAGATTAATAAATATTTACCAAATTTATGGTCAATTGGTGAATGACAGCAGTCACAATGGTTGTGAATGAAATCATGAAACAAATGTTCGGAAAGTGAAAAGAGGAGCATCTTCTAATGCCACACAGTTAAAAAACAAGGAATACTGTGAGATCACTGCTCTCTGAATGCATCATATATTGTGCATCTGTATGATTATCATATACTTTATGAATTTTTATTGTATAGTATCATGCGATTGTTCATTTTCCAACCTGCTTATTCCAGTTGCGTGTCACAGGTGGCTGAAGCCTATCCAGCCACTCAGGGTAAAAAGTAGAAACCAGTTTTGGACAGGACACCATTACATCACAGTTCACACACACACACACACTCACTCACTGATACTGGGACAATTTAGACATACCAGTTAACCAAATATTCACATCTTTGGTAAGCAGAAGGAAACCAGACTATCCGGAGAAAACCCATGCAGATATGGGGAGAACAAGCAAACTCCATAAAGACTGAGGGCCTGACCAAAAATCATTTTTGTCTCAGCAACATTATAACTAAACAATGCTGAACATTATTTTGAGGTCCTCCTGTACCCGGGTTAGCCAAAAAAAAAAACAACGAAACAAGTAAAAAACAGACAATTAAAAAGAATGAGAAGAAAGCCTACAGGGCCTGAGGGATACTATTAAGTTAAAAAAAAAAAAAAAAAGCATGTATTTTTGGAGGTCCAGGGGAAGAGAACAGACAAGGCATATAAAACCTATTTAAATAAATAATAGCTGAAAACATCTCAAGTCACAGGAGAAATATAAACATCCAGGTCCAGGAAGCTCCAAGTTTCCCAAATAGACTCAAGTTTCCCAAATAGACTCAACCCAAAAAGGTCCTCTCAGGATACACTATAGTCAAACTGAGAAAAGATGAACATTACAGTGAAACTGTCAAAATTCAAACACAAACAGAATTTTTAAAATAGGAAAAGTGTGAAGTAACACATAAGGGACTCTCCATAAGACTAACAGCAGATTTCTCAGCAGAAACATAGGCCAAGAGACAATGAGATGCCATATTCGAAATGTTGAAAGAAAACAAACTGTTAGCCAAGATTACCATATCTAGTAAATCTACCCTTCAGAAATGAAGGAAAAATAAAATCTTTCCCAGAGAAGCAAAAAATGAGGTAATTAATCACCACTAGACTGAAAGGACAAGAAATGATTAGGGGAATCCTAGAACTGAAAGCGAACAGACTATAACTACCATCATGAAAACATGCAGAAGTGTCAATCTCACTGATGAAGCAGATTCACAAATGAGAAAGAGAAGTAAAAATTATCACCACAGAAACCACCAAACTGCAAAGATAAACAATAAGAAACTAAGGAAGAAAGAATGGATATATATTTTAAAGAAACAAAAGGGAATTAGCAAAATGACAAGAGAAATTCCTCACCTATCAATAATAACCTTGAATGTAAACAAATAAAAATGCCAAATTAAAAACTATAATCCCCAATTAAAAGCTATAAACTGGATGAATGGATTAACAAAAAACAAGACCGGGCTGGCCAGGGTGGCTCACACCTGTAATCCCAGCACTTTGGGAGGCCAAGGCAGGCAAATCACCTGAGGTCAGGAGTTTAAGACCAGCCTGGCCAACGTGGTGAAACCCCATCTCTAAAAAAATACAAAAATTAGCTGGGCATGATGGTGGATGCCTGTAATGCCAGCAACTTGGGAGGCTGACGCGGGAGAATCACTTGAACCTGGGAGGCAGAGGCTGCAGTGAGCCAAGATTGCACCACTGCACTCCAGCCTGGTGACAGAGTGAGGTGGGGAAGTTGGGGCGGGGCGGGGCGGGCAAGCAGGGAAACAAGACCCGACTATACGCTGCCTATAAGAAACTCACTTCTGTAAACATATACATAAACTTAAAATGAAGAAATGAAAAAAGTTCCACCAAAAATGAATAGGAGTAGCTATCCTTATATCAGAAAAAATATACTTTAAGTCACAAACTGTATAAGGAGACAAAGAAGGTCATTATATAATAATAATAATGAAGTCAATTTGACAAGCATCTATAACAACTATAAATATATACACACTCACTACTAGAGCACTCAGATAAAGCAAATATTATTGGATATAAAGAGAGAGATAAACTCCATTACAATAATAATTGGGGACTTTAACACCCCACTCACAGCACTGAACAGATCACTGGCAGAAAATCAGTCAAAAATATCAAATTTCAATTGCACTTTAGACCAAATAGACGTAACATATTTACAGAACAACAGCTGCAGAATACATTCTTGCCACTAGCACACAAAAAAAATTCTCCAAAAATTTTAAAAGTCAAAGTCATATCAAGTTTCTTTTCTAACCACAATAGAATAAAACTAAAAATCAGTAACAAGTAAACTTTGGAAACTGTACAAATACATGAAAATTGAACAGCATGCTCTTGAATAACCAATGGATCAATAAAAAAAGTGAACAAGAAATTTTAAAATTTCTTGAAACAAATGAAAATAGAAATACAACATAGTAAATCCTATGGAATATAGCAAAAACAGTACAAACAGTTTTTAGCATTAAACAGTTGTATCAAGAAGTTGAAAGATTTCAAATAAACAACCTAACGATGCATGTCAAGGACCTAGAAAAGCAAGAACAAAACAAACACAAAATTAGTAGAAGGAAAGATATTATGAGGATCAGAACAAAATAAATGAAATAGACACCAAACAATACAAAGGATCAACAAAATGAAAAGCTGGTTTTTTGAAAAGATAAACAAAATCAGCAAACTATTACACAGACTAAGAAAAAAAGAGACCAAACCACAGAAACACAAAGGATCATTAGTGACTATTATGAACAAATACACACCAATAAATAAGTGAACCTAGAGAACACAAATAAATTCCCAGACACATAATCTACCAAGATTGAACCAAGAAGAAAGAGAAAACCTGAACAGTCCAATAACGAGTAAGAGGATTGAACCAGTAATAAAATCATCAACAAAGAAAAGCCTGGGACTGAATGGCTTCACTACTGAATTCCACTAAACTTTTTAAAAAGAATACCAATTCTTCTCAAACTATTCCAAAAAAACTGAAGGATAGAAAATCCTTCCCTCAAGCCTGTAATCCCAGCACTTTGGGAGGCCGAGACGGGTGGATCACAAGGTCAGGAGATCGAGACCATCCTGGCTAACATGGTGAAACCCCGACTCTACTAAAAAATACAAAAAACTAGCCGGGCGAGGTGGCGGGCGCCTGTAGTCCCAGCTACTCGGAAGGCTGAGGCAGGAGAATGGCTGAACCCGGGAGGCGGAGCTTGCAGTGAGCTGAGATCTGGCGACTGCAGTCCAACCTGGGCGACACAGCGAGACTCCGTCTCAAAAAAAAAAAAAAAAAGAAAATCCTTCCTAGCTCGTTCTACAAGGCCAATATTACCCTAATAACAAAACCAAACAAAGAAACAACAGAAAAAGAAAACAAGACAATATGCCTGATGAACACAGATGCAAAATCCTCAACAAAATACTAGCAAACCAAATCCAATAGCACAGCAAAATGATTATACACCATAATTAAATGGGATTTATCCCAGGAATGCAAGAATGGGACAAAAAGCTTTTCCTCTAAGAACTGGAAAAAGACAAAATGCCCATTTTCACCAGTCTTATTCAACATAGTACTGAAGTCCTAGCCAGAGTAATTAAGCAAGGGAAAAAAAATTTTTTGAACAGGGATCCAGATTGGAAAAGAAAAAGTCAAACTGTCCGTATTTGCAGATGACATGATCTCACAAGCAGAAATACCTAAAGACTCTATCAAAAAACTCTTAGAACTGATAAATTCAGTAAAGTTACAGGATACAAAAATCAACATATAAAAATCAGTAGTGTTTCCTAGGACAATAACAAACTAGCTGAAAAAGAAATCAAGACAGCAATCCCATTTCCAATAGCTACAAAAAATAAAATACCTAGGAATAAATTTAACTAAGGAGGTAAAAGATCTCTACAAAAAAAGTGACAGAACACTGGTGAAAGAAACAGAGGAAGACACAAAGAAATTAGAAAGACATTTCATGTTCACATATTGGAAAAATTGTTGTTAAAATGACCCAAAAAGATCTACAGATTCAATGTAATTCCTACTAAATTACCAATGCTATTCTTTACAGGTACATAACAAGCAAAGATAAAATCTGTATTTGGCTACAAGACTCTGAATAGTCAAAGCAATTCTGAACAACAGAATAAATCTGCAAGCATCACAATTTCTGACTTCAAAATAAACTACAAAGCTATAGTAATCAAAACAACATGGTACTTATATAAGAACAGACATACAAACCAGGAGAACAGAATAGCAAAACCAAAAATAAACCCACATATTTAAATCCAATGGATTTTTAACAAAGGCATGAAGAACACACATTAGGGAAAGGACAGTCTCTCCAATCAATGGTGCCATGAAAACTGGATATCCATAAGCAGAAGAGTGACACTTGATCCCAATCTCTCACCATATACAAAAATCAACTCAAGATGGACTAAAGACTTAAATGTAATTCCTGGAACTATGGAACTACTAGAAGAAAACACAAGAGAAAATGCTTTGGGACTTTGGTCTAGACAAATATTTTATTGTATAAGAGGCTAATATCCATAATATACAAGGAACTCAACTCAATAGCACACATGCACGCACGCGCACACACACACACACTCACACACACCCACAGAGACACTCCAATTTTAAAATGGGCAATTGCTCTGAGTAGACATTTCTCAAAAGGTGACATATAAATGGCCAACAGGTATATGAAAAATGTTCAACATCACTAATCATAGGGAAAATGTAAATAAAAACCACAACAAAGTATCATATCAGTTAGAACAGCTATTACCGAAACAAACAAACAAACAAAATACGGTGAGGATATAAAGAAAAGAAAACACTTACACACTTGGTGGGGAATGTACATTAGTAGCCATTTTGAAAAACACCATAAAAGTTCCTTAAAAAGCTGAAAATAGAACTAGATATAATCCAGCAATCCCACTACTGGGTGTACCTACAAATAAAATTAGTATGATAAAGAGATACCTTGTACTCCCATGTTTATTGCAGCTCTATACACAATAGCAAAGATATGGAATCAACCTACCTATCCATCTACAAAGGAATGATGGATAAAGAAAATGTGGTATAGGATGGGTGTAGTAGCTCACACCTCTAATCCCAGCACCTTGGGAGGCAGAGGCAGGCAGATCACGAGGTCAGGCATTCGAGACCAGCCTGGCCAATATGGTGAAACCCCATCTCTACTAAAAATACAAAAATTAGTCGGTGTGGTGGCGTGCACCTGTAGTCCCAGCTACTTGGGAGGCTGAGGCAGAAGAATCGCTTGAACCCAGGAGGCAGAGGTTGCAGTGAGCCGAGATTGCACCACTGCACTCCACCCTGAGCAACAGAGGAAGACTCTGTCTCGAAAAAAAAAAAAGAAAAGAAAATGTGGTGTGTACGCACAATGGAATACTATTATGCCAAAAAAAAAAAAAAAATCTTGTCCTTTGCAGCAACATGAATGGAAATGAAAGTCATTATGTTATGTGAAATAAGTCAAGCACAGAAAGACAAATATTGCATATTCTCACTCATACACAGGGCTGGAAAAGTTGATATCATAGAAGTAGAGAGTATAACAGTGGTTACTAGATACTAGGAAGGTAAAGAAAAAATGGGGAGTATGAAACATTATACTGGGAGATACAAAATTATAGCTGGACCAGAGGCTGAGAAGGGTAGAGCCGGTGGAAGGGGCAAGGAGGAGAGATGGTTAGTGGGTACCAAAACAATAGAATTAGTAAGACCTAGTATTTGATAGCACAACAGGGTGACTATAGTCATTAATAATTTAATTATACATTTTTGAATAAGTAAAAGAGTACAATTAGGTCATCTGTAACATCAAGAATGCTTGAGGGAATGGATATCCCATTTTACATGATGTGATTATTAAACATTGCATGCCCATATTAAAACATCTCATGTACATCATAAATATATAGACCTACCAAGTACACACTAAAATTAAAAGCAAAAATCAAAAAAGAACTACAAAAAAACTTACAGTTGGATGAGAGGAATAAGTTATAGTGTTCTATAGCACTGTAGAGTGACTACAGTTAACAATAATTTACTGTAGATTTTCAAATAGCTAGAAGAGAGGATTTTGAATGTTCCCAATATGAAGAAATGATATACGTCTGAGGTGATGAATATGCTAACTACCTTGATTTGATCATTACACATTATATACATGTATCAAAGTATCACTCTGTGCCCTATAAACATATATAATTATTATATGTCAATTTTTAAAAGGCAAAGATTATCAGGCTGAATTTTAAAATATAACAAGATATAACTATATGCTCTCTAAAACAAACACATTTTAGATTCAAAAACATAGAGTTGAAAAGAAAAAGATATGCAAATAGTAACAGCAGAAAGCTGTAACAATTATACTAACATCAGACAAAAGAGACTTACTTTTTTAAAGTTACTAAAAACAAAATGCGACATTTTATAAGGATAAAAGAGTCCCTTCATGCAGAAGATATAAAACATTTATGAACATAGCAACAAACCCTTGAAATACGTATAGCAAAAACTAAGAAAATTGAAAGAACAAATAGATAATTCAACAATAACAGCAGAGACTACAATATCTTACTTACAATAGTGGACAGAATAACTGGACAGAAAGTCAACAAGGACAGAGAAGGTTTGAACAACATTATCAACCAGTTATACCTGACATCTACATATCTCTAACAACTCCATCCAGTAACTACAGCAACTGCAAAAATACATATTCGTATCAAGAGAAGTCAGAAAATAATTGATCTGGGTAAAAATGAAAACACAATATACCAAAATTTATGGGATGCAGCTAAAGAAATTCACAGCTGTAAATGTCTGCAACAGGAAAAAAAGCCAGCCTGGGCAACATACAAGACCTTGCCTCTACAAATAATTTTTTTTTTAATTAGCCAGGAGTGATAGTACATGTATGTGGTCCTAGCTACTTGGGAGGCTGAGGTAAGAGCATCACCTGAGCCCATGTGGTCGAAGCTGCAGTGAGTAATGATCAACACTGCACTCTAGCCTGGGCCTTGTCCAAAAAGAAAAAGAAAAGCAGAAAGAAAGAGATCTCAAATCAATAATCTAAATGTCCACCTTGAGAGTAGAAAAACAAAATCAAACCCAACCCAAAACAAGGAGAAAGAGGGACCACAATAACAAAAAGAAAAAGAAAAACAGAGGGACACTCTTCAGAATGATTTGTTTCAAGTATATTAAACAATGAGATGTCATGATACTAAATATGTATACACTTAATAACATAACTTTAAGATATATAAAGTGAAAACTGACAAAACTAAAAATGAGAAATAGACAAATCCCCAATCATAACTGGAGGTTATACCTCCAGCTATGGCTATATTTGCAGACATACCTCAACATCTAGTAGCTGACAGAATAAGCAAACAATGAAAAGCCATACGGATTTATAAGATTTGAAGAACTCTAATGACCAATTTCTGGTAAGTGATATTTACAGAACGCTACAGCAACAAGTGCAGAATACACACTTTTTATCAATTGCACATGAAACACAGAAACAGACTATATATTAATTTATACATTTTAATAAGTTAAAATCGTACAGACAATGTGCTGCTGACCACAGTGGAATTAAATAGAAATCAGTAACAGAAAGATAATTAATAAATTCCTAAATATTTAGAAATTAAGCAATATACTTCTAAGTAAGCCAAATAATAACCCAATAATCAAAGAAATCAAAATGGAAATTATAAAATTTTTTTAACTTAATGAAAAGACAATATGAAATCCCACGTGATAGTGCTAAATATATGGTTAGAGAAAAAAATTACAGCATTACATATATGTATTTCAGTAGAAAAAGACTGAAAAAAAAGCAATGACTTAAGTTTCCAACTCAGGAAACTAGAAAAAAGAAAAGTAAATGGAATCCAAAAAAAGTGAAAGAAATTATAAAAATAATAACAAAAATAAATGACAAAGCACAAGTACAACTCAAAAAAGAATCAACGAAAACAAAAATTAGTTCTTTGAAAATATTAATAAAATTAGTAAGACCCTAGCAATATTGATTTAAAAAATACAAATTACCAGCATCAGGCATGAGAAGAAGATATCACTGCAGATCCTACAGATAAATTTTTTTTTTTTTTTTTTTTTTTTTTTTTTTTTTTTTTAGAGTATGCCTCTGTCTAATAAACACCAGCCTGGGCATAAGGCGCTCACGTCTATAATCCCAACACTTTGGGAGGCTGAGGTTGGAAGGTCATTTGAGCCCAGGAGTTTGAGACCAGCCTGGGAAACATCGCGAGACCTTGTCTCTACAAAAATTATAAAAATTATTCGGAAATGGTAGCACTGGCACTCAGAGGAAGCAGAGGTGGGAAGGCAGCTTGAGCCTGAGAGGTCAAGACTGCAGTGAGCTGTGATCATGCCACTGCACTCCAGCCTGTGCAACAGAGTGAGACTTTGTCTCAAAAAATAAAAATTAAAAAAAAAAACAGTAAACAACAAAAAACCCAACTTTACTCCTTACATGTAACAATTTAGAGCAGGGCAGCAAACTTTTTCAGTACAGATGGAGACAGTAAATACGTTAGGCTTTTGCAAGCCACGCAGTCTCTGTCCTAGCTACTTAATTCTGCTGTTTTAGGGTAAAAGCAGCCACAGACAATAAACAAAATGAGTAGCTATGTTTCAATAAAACTGTATTTACAAAAGCAGGCCCAGGACACAGTTTGCTGATCCCGAATTTTCAAAAAATAGGGAAATTCCTTGAAAGATACAATTAACCAAAACTGACAACAGCAGAAATAAAAGTCTAAATGATCCTACATATCTTAAATTAAATCAGCAGTTTATAACTTTACATCATAACCCAGATGACTTCATGTTTAATTTTTCCTTAAAAAACTGAGAAGTTGGTAATCTCACACTTCCTGATTCTGAAACTCACTACAATGCTACAATAATCCAAACAGTGTGATAGTGTCATAAAGGCAGACATATAAATCAATGGAATAGTATTGAGAGCCCAGAAATAAACCCTCACATCTATGGTCAAATGATTTTTGAGAAGGGTATCAAGACCATTCAGTGTGAAAGTACAGATATCAACAAATGGTGTTGGGAAACCTGAATATCCACATTTTAAAAAAAGAGAAAGAGGTTGCGACACTACCTTATACTATGTAAGAGCAAAAAAATTAGAAGAAAACACAGGAGAAAAGCTTCATGACATTAGATTTGACAATGATTGGATATGACAGCAAAAATCCATACAATGAATGAGAAAAATAGTAAGTTGAACTTCATCAAAATTAAAAACTTTGGTGTATCAAAGGATGCTATTATAGAGTAAGATGCCACTGATAGCATGTGAGGAAACATCTGCAAATCATGTATCTGATAAGGGATTGATATCCACAATACATACAGAACTCCTATAACTCAACAACAAAAAACAAAGAACCCAATTCAAAATTGGGCAAAGGACTCAAATAGGCATTTCTCCAAAGAAGACAAACATAGCTAATAAGTACATGAGAAAAGAGGCTCAACATCACTAATCATCAGAGAAATGCAAATTAAAACCACATTGAGATATCATTTCATACCCATTAGGTTAGCTATATAAAAAAAAAAAAAAAAGTAAGACAACAAGTGTTAGTAAGGACATGGAGCACTTCGAACATTTGCACATTGCTGGTAGGAATGTAAAACAACGCAATCACTGTGGAAAACAGTATGGTGATTCCTCAAAAAATTAAACGCAGAATTATCATATGATCTAGCAATTCCATTTCTGGGTATATACCCAAATAAATTAAAAGCACAGTCTCAGGTATATTTGTACACCTACCTTCATATCAGCATTATAGCCAAAAGATGAAAGCAACCCAACTATCTATCAGTGAATAAATGAATGAACAAAATGTGGCATGTACATATAATAGATTATTTAGACTTAAAAACAAAGGACATAGTAGCATATGCTACAACATGGATAAGCTTTTTTAGACATTGTGCTAAGTGAAATATGCCAATAACAAAAGAACATTGAATGATTCCACTTATATGAGGTACTTAAAATAGTCAAATTCATACAGTCATAAAGTAGAATGGTGGTTGCAAGGGGCTGGGAAGAGAGGAAAATAGGGAGTTAGTGTCTAATGGGTACTTCCCAAATTTCAGTTTGGGAATACGAAAATATTCTAGAGATAAGTAGTAGTGATGGTTGCACAACAATGTAAACATAAGTAATATCACAGAATTGTACATTTAAAAATGGTTAAAATGGGCCAGGCATGATGGCTCATGCCTGTAATCCCAGCACTTTGGGAGGCCAAGGTGGGTGGATCACCTGAGGTCAGGAGTTTGAGATCAGCCTGGCCAACATGGTGAAACCCAATCTCTACTAAAAATACAAAAAATTAGCCAGGCATTGTGGTGGGTGCCTGTAATCCCAGCTACTGGGGAGACTGAGGCAGGAAAATTGTTTGAACCCAGGAAGCAGAGGTCTCAGTGAGCCAAGATGGCACCATTACACTCCAGCCAAGAGTGAAACTCTGTCTCAAAAAAAAAAAAAAAAAAAGTTGAGATGATAAATGTTGTATTATATATATTCTATCACAATTTTAAAAAAACTACTAACATTGATCTTAAACTGTCAGAGATTATAAAAAGAGGGAATACCTCACAAATAAATCAATAAGGCCTATACACACACACACACACACACACACACACACACATGACATTCAAAACCAGGAAACAACATTCCAAGAAAGGAAAATCATAGGCTAGTATCGCTTATAAGCAAATACACAACAAAATCAATCAAAATTTAACAAATTGAATCCAACAATATGTAAAAAAGATAATATATAATCCAGGAATTCAAGGTTAAGATTGGAAAACAATGTAATTTACCACATTAATAAAACAAAAGAGAAAAATCATGTATCAACTCATTAAATGTAATATTTGATAAAATTCAGCATTCATTTATGATTTTTAAAACTCATTGGAAAAGTAGTAATACAAGAGAATCTCAACTCAATAAAGGTTATTTATCGCTAACAACATACTTAATAGTAAAACACTGAATACTTTCCCACTGAAATTGGAAACAAAAAAGGATGTCTATTCTCATGACCTCTACTCCACATTATATAAAAGGCCCTAGCCCAGTGCAATAATGAAATAAAACGAAATAAAAGATACAAGTATTGGATAGAAACATGTAAAACTGTCATTATTTGCAGATGACATGATTGAACATGGACAATCCAAAAGAACATACCAAAAACTGTTAGACATTTTGGGCCACGGGATAGGTCAACATACTAAAACCAATTTTATCTCCCTGTACTGGTAACAAATTATTTAAAAATAGAGGGGTTTTTTTGTGTTTGTTTTTTGAGACAAAGTCTCACTCTGTCGCCCAGGCTAGAGTCCAGTGGCGCGATCTCGGCTCACTGCAACCTCCACCTTCCCAGTTCAAGTGATTCTCATGCCTCAGTGTCCCAAGTAGCTGGGATTACATGCATCAGCCACCACACCTGGCTAATTTTTGTAATTTTAGTAGAGACGAGGTTTTGCCATATCGGCCAGGCTGATCTCAAACTCCTGACCTCAAGTGATCCACCCACCTTGGCCTCCCAAAGTGCTGTGATTGATTACAAGCAAGAGCCACCACACTTAGCCAGAAAACAGGTTTTTAAAATGCTACTTAACCATCAATAAAAAGAGGTAAAATTTAATTAAATACATGCAAAATTTCTCTAAAAAGTTCAAAACATTGCTGAGAGAAATTAAAGGCCTAAAACTATGGAAAGCAATGTTTTGTACATGAATTGAAAAACTCAAAACTATGTCAACTCAATATGTTAATTCATCCAAAATCGATCTATAGATTCAATGTAATCTCAGCAAAAACACTAACAGCTTTCTTTTTTAGAAATTAATTATAAAAGTTACAAGTTGAAATTAAAATGTATATGATAGGCTGGGCATGGTGGCTCATGCCTGTAATCCCAGCACTTTGAGAGGCCAAGGCGGGTGGATCACCTGAGCTCAGGAGTTCGACCAGCCTGGCCAACATGGTGAAACCCCGTCTCTACTAAAAATACAAAAATTAGCCAGGCGTGGTGGTGCACACCTGTAATCCCAGCTACTAGGGAGGCTGCAGCAGGAGAATTTCTCCACAGGGAGGTGGAGGTTGCAATGACCCGAGATGGCACAACTGCACTCCGGCCTGGGCTATAAAGCGAGACTCTGTCTCAAAAAAAAAATAAAAAAATAAAATATATGTGGAAATACAAAGGACCTAAAATAGTTATGAAAATCTTGAAGGAGAAAAGAACAAAGTTGTACTAATTACACTGAGATACCAAGTCTTATTATAAAAGCTACAGTAACCATATGGAGTGACACAAGAATAGATAAACAGATCACTCAATAGAATAAAGACTTCAGAAACAAATCCACACACATACAGCAACCTGATTTACAGCAAAGGCTTACTGTAATTGAGTAAGGAAAGAAGAGTTCAACAAATGGTATAGATCAACTATCAGTGGAAATAAATTAATCTTTACCTCTATTACACATATGCAGAAAAACAAATTTGAGATGAATCATGGAATTTAATAAAGCTCCTAAAAGAAATATAAAAGAATATATGTTGTTGGTGTAAGCAAAGGTTTCTTAAATAAGACAAGAAAAACCCTAACCACAAGGGAAAAGATTGATAAACTGGACTTCAGTAAGATTATTAACTTTTATTCATCAAGACACCTTTATGAGTAAAGATACAAACCACAAACTGAAAGTAAATACTGCAAAACATCTATCTGGCAAAGGACTCATTTCCAAAATATATAAAGAATTCCTGGCCGGGCAAAGTGACTCACACCTGTAATCCCAGCACTTTGGGAGGCCGAGGCAGGCGGATCCCGAGGTCAGAGGATCGAAACCATCCTGGCTAACATGGTGAAACCCCGTCTCTGCTAAAAATACAAAAAATTAGCTGGGCATGGTGGTGGGTGCCTGTAGTCCCGGCTATTCAGGAGGCTGAGGCAGGAGAATGGCGTGAACCCAGGAGGTGGAGCTTGCAGTGAGCCGAGATTACGCCACTGCACTCCAGCCTGGGCAACAGAGTGAGACTCTGTCTCAAAAAAAAAAAAAAAAAAAGATTTCCTATACATCAATAAGACAGAAAATTCAATCTTTACAAAAGGAAAAAAGACTTAAGACTTCACACAAAAAAAAATAGCTAAATGGCCAATAAGAATATAAAAACGTCATTAGTCATGAGGAAAATAGAAGTTAAAATTACAATGAGATATCACTACATACCCACTGGAAAGGCTAACATTAAAATAACAAACATACCAAGTAGTAGCAAAAATGTGAAATACCTGGAATGCTCATAAGTTGTTGGTGAGACTGGAATTGATATAATCACTTTGGAAGACTATCTGGCAATACGAAATGAAAACACAGGCTAAACACAGGCCCTACCTTCTAGGTATACACCTAAGAGAAATTAATACTTATCTTACCAAGACAGATGTACTGGAATGTTCATGGAAGCTTTCTTCACCAGCCACAAATATTAAAAACCCAAGTGTCCATCAAAAGGACACTTTTTTAATGTGTAAGTAAATTGTGGAATCTTTATGCAATGGAATAGTACTGACAATACGAAAAACAAACTCTTCTAACAACAGGGGTTAATCTTAGAAAGGTTGAAAGAAAAAAGCCAAACATAAGTGATTCCAATTTTTTTGAGGTTCAAAACCAGGTAAAACTTATCTATGTTGACAGAAGTCATATTACCAGTCACCTCTTTTAGGAGTGGGGAGTACATCCCCCCACCCCAGATGGAGTCTCACTCTGTCGCCCAGGCTGGAGCCCAGTGGTGCAATCTCAACTCACTGTACCCTCCACCTCCTGGGTTCAAGTGATTATTGTGTCTCAGCCTATAGAGTAGATGATATTACAGGCACCCACCACCATGCCTGGCTAATTTTTGTATTTTTAGTAGAGACATGGTTTCGCCATGTTGGCCAGGCTGGTCTCGAACTCCTGACCTCATGATCTGCCCGCTTTGGCCTCCCAAAGTGCTGGGATTACAGGCATGAGCCACTGCGCCCAGCCTGGAGTACTTAATAAAAGTAAAACAGGTGAGCCTTTTGGGGTGCTGGAAACATTCTATTTTTTATTGGACAGTAGTTGCACAGGTGTAAAACATTTTTAAGTTGAGCTGTTGGCCGGGCGTGGTGGCTCACGCCTGTAATCCCAGCACTTTGGGAGGCTGAGGCAGGCGGATCATGAGGTCAGGAGATCGACACCATCCTGGATAACACGGTGAAACCCCGTCTCTACTAAAAATACAAAAAATTAGCAGGGCGTGGTGGCGGGCCCCTGTAGTCCCAGCTACTCAGGAGGCTGAGGCAGGAGAATGGCGTGAACCCGGGAGGCGGAGCTTGCAGTGAACCGAGATGGCGCCACTGCACTCCAGTCTGGGCGACAGAGCGAGACTCCGTCTCAAAAAAAAAAAAAATTGAGCTGTTACACTTGGGATTTGTGCTCATCAAAAAAAAAAAAGAAAATGAAAATACTAAGCCACTCAACTAACCTTGGAAACAGGAAAAAGAAGCAGCCAGGAGTATTATTTCTTAGTGTTAAGTCTAGACTGACTTAATAAAAGAGTAATAAAAGAGGCTGTGGACTATAACTAAAAATTATCAATAACTATCACTGTCAGATTAAGTCTTCCCTTATCTCCTAAAAATCAGTTGGTCCCTGATTCTTCTGAGCTTGCACAGATCCTCAAGTTTAACAGAATTTCTTGGCATATGTTACTAATATAGGTAATAAATGAATTAATGAATATGTGATCTTTGAAGTTAGAGTTCTTTTGCATCAGACCAATCTCATGTTAAAAGAAACTAAAACGATTAATAAAGAAGTTTCTAATTTTACTGCCATTCTCAATGTATCTACTCAACACTCTGAGGATGCTGTGGGAAATGTCATCTTTCCTCACGATCTGAACCTGGTTTTTTTGTTGTTTTTTTTTTTTATCTTTTTTTCCTCAACCCCCACCAGCCAGCCACCCTTCCTGATGACTTTCAAACCCTTCCACTGACCAAAAAGGAGAATGAGAATGTAATATTTTCCAGGCTTATACAGAATTTTGACAACATAAATTAGCACATTCATAATGCTTGAAAATTGACTAAATAGAACAATTCTGACATTAACAATGAAATCGTCTTTCTGTCAAGGCAACTTTAAGTAATCCCATTCTAATATACCGTCACCTGGGAACAAACTATTTTTAAAGATTATGCAGGTCGGGCGTAGTGGCTCACGCCTATAATCCCAGCACTTTGGGAGACCGAGGCAGGCGGCTCACCTGAGGTCAGGAGTTCAAGACCAGCCTGGCCAACATGGTGAAACCCCGTCTCTACTAAAAATACAAAAATTAGCCAGGCGTGGTGGTGCGCACCTGTAATCCCAGCTCTTAGGGAGGCTACGGCAGGAGAACTGCCTGAGCCCCAGAGGCAGAGGTTGCAGTGAGCCGAGATCACGCAGCTGCACTCGTCTGGGCGACAGAGCAAGACTCCATCTCAAAAAAAAAAAGAAAATAATGTAAAATAAGACCCCCTTGTTTCAGGGTAGTTCAAAATACATCAGTAGAAAAGTTTCGTTTTTAGAGCACAAAGTCAAGGCGTAGGATACAACAGATTACCGTCTAAACAAGTTGAAAACTGTTTCCAGTTCATGACAGCTACATAGCTTACCTGTTCCAGCACATCCAACTTTAACTCGAGCTTGCTAAGTACCACGTCTCCACCCCATAGTGAAAGCTGTAGATCTGACGGCTTTAAGTTCTTGATGTAGCGATTCACATAGCTCATTAAAATTGGAGTTACATATGACTCCAGCATCTTTTAAGGTAAGGAGTCAAAGTCGGAAGCTGAAAGGAGTAGATAGAAACGTTATAAGTCGGCGGTATAGTGAAGGAAAGAGCGTTAGTTATCTCAGGCCGAAAGCACTAAGTCCCCACCAAAGCGGCCGTTCGCCTCCTCTTAGAAGCAGAGAAAACTCAAGAGGACTCCCAGCTCCAGCTGCGACTTCCTCACAACTACGACACCCCTTGCCAAGCGAAGTAAGGGAGGAAGATGTAGTGACCAGAAGAGAGCGGGTCCCTCAGACAGGAAGAATGAAGTGAGGCGGACTGCCCTTCGGCCGTAGTAGCCCTTCACCAACCCAGCCACTCCGCTAGGCCCTCGCTTCCCGGAACCCAGCCGGATCTGCCACCATAGAACGAAAGCTAGAAGGCCCCCCCTCCCGCTCCCGCTCCCCAGCACTCCACTCTCCGCTCACACGCCAGAGTACCGCCGCGTCCCCTCCACCTCCAGGTCCCTGGCACCCACCCCCGCCGGCAGCGCTGCTCCTGTACCGCGCCACTTCCGGGTGTGCCCTACTTGGTGTTCAAAACAAAGTGTCCCTCCACGGCCGCCACTCTACGCAGCCGGACCGAATTTCTCAGGCTAGAGAAGCTACTCTGCGCCTCTTCGTGGAGAAGGACTGTTGCGTTCGGCTAGCCAGGGTCCCAGCTGCGACCCTGCTAGTTAGTATAAAGATCTAGGAGGTGTCTGAGGGGGTGGGGGGAACCGTAAAGGGGAAACACCCGAGATCCGGAAGTGGCGCTCCGGGGAAAGGGTGGCTGCGGGTGCTGGGGCCGCTGCGCGGTCGGCGGTTCCCGAGGTGGAAGTCTGTCCTGGGTGGGGAGGGTCGCTGGTTGGATGCCGAGGAAGAAACCACACCTAGCACTTAAAGCCCTGAAAAAAACAGAGGTGGTTGTCTTTCTTGAGAAATGGGAGGACTGGGAAGAGGAACTAGGTTGGGTTCACTGGGGAGGGCAGAAGCAATAGGCCGCTGGTAGGAGGAGCGAAGTAAGTGACAGATTTCAACTTAGTTCCGAGGTTTATTTGCTGGAAAGAGGGTGGATGTGGGAAGATAATTGAAGGGATTAGGACGTACACTGTTGGAGGACGCGTTTTGGCCAAATGTATAGACAAGCTCTCGCATTCTGTTATTTTCACAAAGCAATGGTGAAGTACTCCCTAGTTTGCTGATGAGGGGCGGGGGAGGGATGGTCAAAGAATATTGTGGGGAACCATAGGATTGCAGTCTGACGTGAGATTTACGGAAGCTGCGGCAATAACCAAAATGAAGACGGAATTGAGAGTTCTAGAGACAAAGTGAATATAACTGATAAGTAATGAATTCAAGAGTTGTAAGGGTCGGTGTTGGTTTTATTAGGCTGTAATGAGTGTATAAAACATTACCTTTCCGTATAATAGCTTGCAAGCTAACAAAGTCAAGAAATTCAAATATTAACTCGGAAAATATATACTGGGCTTAAAGGAATCGCATAGGACATGCTGCCCAAGTTTTGCCCAGCTTGTCTTATTTTTGATTAGCGCTGAAAAAAACACCTACCAGTGCATTTTGAAACTAGACTCCTAGTCAGGCGCGGTGATGCACACCTGTAATCCCAGCACTTTGGGAGGCCAAGGCCTCCAAATTGCTTGAGACCTGTCTGGCCAACATGGAAAAAACCTGTCTCTACAAAAATATTAGTAATACAAAAATAAGCTGAGCACGGTGCCTGTAGTGTAGTCCCTGCTACTCAGGAGGCTGAGGTGGGAGGATCACTTGAGCCCCAGAGGTGGAAGCTGCAGTGAGCCGTGATCACACCACTGCACTGCAGCCTGGGCGACAGAGTGAGACTGTCGAAAAACAAAACAAAACGAAAAAGAGAAACTAGACTTTTTTAAAAAAGTTATTCAATAACCACCCATGCCTAAAGCTCTTTCCTGGAATTCAAAATTACCATTTCTGGAAAGAGCTTCAGTAACTGCAACAGAAAAGAGGCCTGAGGATGCCAAGGTGTTTAGATTTATTTTGTTACTGAAAATAAGGAAATTAAGTTTCCCCAAAAGAGGCAGCAGCTAATTGCCAATTCAGAGCAGCTGTTCCTTCACAAGAACGCCTTAATAACTCAAATATTTGAGTATTATCAAAACTTGCCAAATTATACAAATGAATTAATTTCTTTTTTAGTTATCTGCTTCATCTGAAACACAGGTCAAAGCCATGACTTAGAGGTTTTAACATAAAGAAAATGGTTCCACTAATTGTATAGAACCTCTCAGCAGTATACAACAGTAGCTCCAGGTCTTGTCGTTTTTCTAGAGAAAAAAGGCCTAGTTTTCTCTTATGGTGATCTATTAAATAAAAACACGATATTAAGATAAATTGGCCAAATATAGGAGTAGAAATGTGGCTAAGATATTTGAACAAATAACATATGGAATGCTAAACATTTTTTGTTCTCGTATGCCATTTTTCTCCTGGAACCAACAAAAAAATGGACAAATTCCTGGCTTGGGAAAATTATCTGGGCACTGTGTTTTGGTTTAAGTTTCAAAAAATTTGTAGTTTTCAACCTGTATTCCACTGTGTCCTTTACCATAAGCAGTTAAGATAAATTTAATTCCTCTTCACTAATAGTTTCATAGCTCATTTTTTAAAATGTCAAATGGCAAGTCTTTTCCAAATCTATTATATCTTTGTATTGTAAAATTTTTCTTCCCCCCACAAATATTGTTTAAGTGTTCTCAAGACTTTGAGGCAGGTTGGTTCTGTAGAGGCAGGCCTTGTTCTTGATCTTAACAGGAAACCTTCAAGTTCCTCACCATTAAGTATGTTGTTAGCTGTAGGGTTTTTGTAGATGTTCTTTAGCAAACTAAAGCTCACTGACAGTTATTATCATAACATAGGTGTTAGATTTTGTCAAATGCTTTTTCTGCATCTATTGATATGAACATGTGATTTTTTATTCATTAGCCTGTTAATGTGATTGATCACAATAATTGATTGTTGAATATTTAACCTTGCATACTTGGGATAAGTCCCACTTGGTCAAGGCTTGTACTTCCTCTTATACATTGTTGGATTTAATCTGCTGGTATTTTGTTGAAGATTTTTGCATCTATGTTCATGAGAAATATTGGTTTGGTTTTCTTATGATGTCTTTATCTGATTTTGGTATTATAGTAAGGATGGGCTCATGAATAAGTTAGGAAGTATTCCTTTGCTTCTATTTTCTGGAAGAGATTATAGGGAATTGGTATAATTTCTTCCTTAAATGTTTGGTATTACTCACCAGCAAACCCATCTAAGCATAGTGTTTTCCACTTCAGGTTATTAACCATTGTTTCTTCATTCTGTTTTTAATTTTCTTATTTATTTCCATCTCCCTGCTTACATTTTCTAGCTGCAAGATTAAAAGATTGAAAAAGGTAGAGAAAGGCTTGTTTTTTTGTTTAGTTTTCTATTATGTGTGGTATATATATGGGATCTTCAACTACAGGGACCTGTATCCCTAACACCTCGCATATTATGTGGTACCTAATAGGTTATGACAGTGATTTACTTTAACAATTATTCAGGGAATCTGCTTACCTTTTCCTTGTGTACACGGGGCTAAATTATTATTCAGGCTGTCTAACAGCCAGGTGTTATCAAGTAACTGAGTTCTGACCACCTGAATGTGGATAGAAGTGATGTAGGCACAGGCCTGGCTCATAAAAGCCTCCCACATGACAGCCTTAGTTTTTCTCCATCCCCAAGCAGGATAAAAATGTGCAGAGGACTCCAAGGTCCAAGGAGAGGTTAAGGACAAAAACTAGGAGATTGAGTCTATGAGTCATTGCCTAGAGAAACAACTGCTGATAAGTGACATCCATTAGGATTTTCCACGATGGAGAAATAAACTACTGTTAAACTTACTGAGATTTGGAGGGTTATCTGTCTCAGCAGGAAGTATTATTTTAAACAATTCATATACTAGATATAAGCTGACCTTAATTCAACTTTGTTATTTCAGAAACGTTAAACTTGTAATCAACCAAAGTCTTCTGACTTTATTTCTCCCCTTTTGAGAAGGAAAAAAGAAAAACCATTAATTACCACAATCAATAGAACAACAAAGTTTTCTGGATTTAAAGTCATACACATTAAGCAGCTGTACAGTGCGCTTCTGACTGGCTTCCTAAAGAGTTACAGCAGGTAAACATTCTTAATATACCCTCAGAGTTAAGTGTAAACAAATATCCAAGTCACATAGATATTATCTCACTATGAAAATTGGGCACAGTATAGTTCATAAGTCTAGTTGGCAAGAAACTAATAATCATGATTGGCTCAAGTTATTTATGTATGTTAGTTTAATATTCTGAATTTACTCATTAACTCAGACATTCTTTGAATGCCCACTATGTGTTATACACCATACCAGTCACTTGGGCATGTCCACATTGAAGGAGCTCAGTTTCATTGGAATCACAGATATAAATGACCTATTAAAATATCATATGATTAACTTTAGGATTATGTAAAAAGTGCTGTGGGACACTGTAAAAAATCATTTAGAACTATGTGAGAAAATCAGGCAAGGCTTAAGAGAGGAGTTACCAGTTACAGATAACAATGTATTTTTTTCCACTGACCTAAGCCTTTCAAGCAAAATCAGAAAAATAAATCATCAATGGAATGACCTAGTTTAAGACCCTTTTGGAAGACAAGAATAGTCCTAGAAATCTCTACTACCTCAGACAAATCTGAGGGATAGACAAACATACCAATATAACTGAATAAAGAGCCCAAAAAGTAACCCCTTCAAACATGGCATCTTTATATATGACAGAGTAGCATTACACATCAATGGCAAAGAGTACATATTTCAATAATTGATACTAGAACAATTACTACCTGTATGGAGAAAGATTAAAATTAGATTCCTACCTCAGATATAGGAAAGAAGTCCAAGTTTTATGAGGCCAAAAACTTATAATTTGGGGATTCCTAAGGAAATTCCAAAATAAATTACTTTTGAAAATTTTATATAAACACAACCCATGTGAACATTACTTGGGCTTCTCCCAGAGCCTTGGAAAGAGCTTATACAAGTGATGGTAGAGTAAATCTACCTCTGTTCACAACAAACACAAATATAAACTCAAAATGGATTAAAAATTCAATATTTTTTTAGAGAAATTATAGGACAAAAATCGTTATGCCTCAGAGAGGAAGGATTTCTTAAATAAGGTAAGGCACAAAGACATAAAAAGGACAAACTTTCAAGGAAAAGCTTAGTAAGTTTATACATTAAAATTAAAAAAGCTTGTTCATCAAAGAACATGTCAAAATACAAGCCACAAGCTGGATGAAGATGATGAAATATTCATTATTCAACAAAGAAAAAGAACTCATTTTATAATAAACTACAAATTAATGAACAAATCCAATAGAAAATTGATCAATTCATAGAAGAGGAAACCCAAAAGTGTAATAATCACAAAAAACATGTTCAGCTTCACTAATCAGGGGAATTCAATTTAAAACAATAATGACCTATTCCATACCTATCAGATTGATAATATTTTTAATGTATAATGTTAATGAGTGGTATGATAGGAACCTAGTACACTGTTACTGAGAACAACACAGTAGAGATGAATTAAGCAATATCTAGCAGAGTTGAAGATGCATATGCCCTATGACCCAACAATTCTACTTGTAAGTATTATAGAAACTTGCAGGCCAGGCATAGTGGCTCATACCTGTAATCGCAGTACTTTGGGAGGCCGAGGCAGGCGGATCACCTGAGGTCAGAAGTTCGAGACCAGCCTGGCCAACATATAGTGAAACTCCATGTCTACTAAAAAATATATATATAAATTAGCCAGGTGTGGTGGTACACGCCTGTAGTCCAGCTACTTGGGAAGCTGAGGCAGGAGAATTGCTTGAACCCAGGAGGCGGAGGTTGCAGTGAGTGGAGATCATACCAGTGCACTCCAACCTGGGTGACAGAGCAAGACTCTGTCTCAAAAAAAAAAAAGAAAGAAAGAAACTTGCCTGTATGCACAAGGAGATATGTTTTAACACTATTTTGCAGCATTGTTTGTACCAATTGAGTATTCTTTATCCAAAATGCTTGCGACGAGAAGTGTTTCAGATTTCAAATATTTTCAGATTTTGGAATATTTGCATTATACTTAACACTTTAGCATCCCTAATCCAAAACGCTAAAATCCTCCAAAGAACATTTCCTTTGAGGGTCATGCAGGCAGTCAAAAACGTTCAGATTTTGGAGCATTTTTGATTTGGGGATTAGGATACTCAACTTGTATTAGTAAAACAATGGAAACAATTGAAATATCAGTAGGACAGTAGTTAACTGTCATATTCATACAATAGAATATTATACAGTAGTGAAAATGAATGTATGACTTCCAAATATTTTACCTACAGTGAGGTAAATACATTTCATACCATGACTCAATACGTATATGCGTATATATACATCACATACATATATGTATATAGGCATTAAATTGAGTACTTATGATACATTCTATTTTCTGTTCCATTTTTTTCTAAAGCAGTTCATGACCTGCTATATTGATTTTCTGTGCTACTAATGATTTGAAACCTACAGTTTGAAAAAAAAAAAACTGAACAGTTATATATTTATCAACATGAATAAATCTGAAGAAATAACAAGTATAGCATGTTATATAGTATGTGTGTGTGTATATATACACACATACCTACATATACATGTATATGGCATTCAAGAAATGCTATATATTGTGATACCTACATCTATATAAAGGAATAATTTTTAAAACTTTTATGATAAAGGTAAATACCAAAGTCAGGATAGTATTGTTATCTCTGAAGAGGAAGACATGGAAAATAAAATGGAAGGGAATACTGGGTCTTCAACTATATCTGTAATGTTTTCCTTATTTTACAAAAGGAAAAATGTTAATATTTGATAGGTGTTGAGTACCTGGGTGTTATTCATGTTTTATATTTTTTCAAAATACTTGATTATTAAAATTAACTGAAATAATATTTCTCAATCTTATATCACACTTTGAAAAAATCATCTCACTTTTTCCAAAAAGGAATTTACAGGTATTTTATTATCTTAATTATTTAAAGCAAATTTTAAAGGAACATTGCTGGGTGCAGTGGCTCACACCTGTAATCTTAGCACATTGGGAGGCCAAGGCAGGAGGATCACTTGAGACCAGGAGTTGGAGACCAGCCTGGGCGACATAGTGAGATCCCATCTCTTTAAAAGAAAATGTGTGTGTGTGTGTGTGTGTGTGTGTGTGTCTGTGTATATGTATTTTATTTTTTTAATTGGCCAGGTATGATGGTGTACACCTGTAGTCCTAGCTATTTGGGAGACTGAGGCGAGAGGATCACTTAAGGCCAGAAGATCAAGGCTGCAGTGAGCTATGATTGTGCCACTGCTTTCTAGACAGGGTGACAGAGCAAGACTCTGTCTCTTAAAAAAATAAATAAGGTAAAATAAAAATAAGAGGCCCAGCACAGTGGCCTATGCCAGTAATCATTCCCAACACTTGAGGAGGCCAAGCAGGAAGAACACTTGAGCTGAGGAGTTCAAGACTGGCCTGGGCAAGACAGTAAGACCATTTCTACAAAAAATAAACAAAAAATTAGCTGGGCATCGTGGTGCATGCTTGTAGTTCCAGCTGCTTGGTAGGCTGAGGTGGGAGGATTGCTTGAGCCTGGAAGGTCATGGCTGTAGTGAGCTGAGATCGCACCACCGCACTCCAGCCTGGGTAACACAGTGAGACCCTGTCTCAAAATAAATACAGCCAGGCATGGTGGCTCATGTCTGTAATTCCAGCACTCAGGGAGACCAAGGCGGGCAGATCATTTGAGGCCAGGAGTTCGAGACCAGCCTGACCAACATGGTGAAACCCCATCTCTACTGAAAATACAAAAAAATTAGGCAGGCGTGGTGGCACATGCCTGTAGTCCCAGCTACTCGGGAGGCTGAGGCGGGAGAATCGCTTCAACCTAGGAGGTGGAGGTTGCAGTGAGCCAAGATCATGCTGCTGCATTCCAGCTTGGGTGACAGAGCAAGACTCCATATAAAATAAATAAATAAATAAATAAATAAATAAATAAATAAATAAATAAATAAATGTTTTTTAAAGTTGTTGTCAAACTTTAGGGTTATCTTAAGTATCTTTTTTTTTTCCAAGACAGGGTCTGACTCTGCCACCCAGACTAGGGTGTGGTGGTACAATCATATAGCTAACTGTAAACTCAAATTCCTGGGCTCGAGTGATCCTCCTGAGCCTCAGCCTCCTGAGTAATTAGGACTTCAGGTGTGCATCACCATACCTGGCTAATTTTAAATGTGTGTGTGTGTGTGTGTGTATATGAAGTGGGGTCTCACTATATTGCCCAGGTTGGTCTTTAACTCCTGGCTTCAAGTGATCCAGCCTTGGCCTCCTAAGGTACTAGGAGGCATCAGCCACCACAACTGGCCAATAGAGATCTTTTTGTTCTTCAATTTTGCAATGCAAATTAATAGAGATACTAGGTGTGGTGGACTAAATGGTGACCAAAAAGACATGGCCTAATCCCCAGAACCCATTACTATTGCCGTATATAGTAACAGACTGAATATTACCTTATAAGGCAAAATATGTAGTTAAGAATTTTAAGAGCCAGTATGGTGGCTCACGCCTGTGATCCCAGCATTTTGGGAGGTAGAGGCGGGCGAATCACCTGAGGTCAGGAGTTCAAGACCAGCCTGGGCAACATGGTGAAAGCCCATCTCTACTAAATATACAAAAATTAGCCAGGCATGGTGGCCTGCACCTGTAATCCCAGCGACTCGGGAGGCTGAGGTAGCTTGAACCCAGGAGGTGGAGGTTGCAGTGAGCTGAAATAGTGCCACTGCACTCCAGCCAGGGCAACAGAGTGGGACTCCATCTCAAAAACAAAAAAAAATTTAAGAGGAGCGTTATCCTAGATTGTCCAGGTGAGCTCTAAATCCAGTGACAAGTGTCTTTACAAGAATAAGGCAAAGAAAGATAACACAGATAAGAGGAAGCAATGCCACCATGACGACACAGACTGGAATGACACCGTTAACAGTCAAGGATGCCAAGAATCACTAGAAACTGGAAGAGGCAAAAACATTCTCCTTTAGAACCTCTAGAGAGACTATCTGAGCACAGTCAGCCTTAAGATGACTGTAGTTCGGGGCTGGCCTTCAAGAGTCAGCAACGCAAAATGGCAGCCACCATGGGCTCAGGAGTAAAAGTCCCTCACAATTTCTGACTATTGGAAGAACTCGAAGAAGGCCAGAAAGGAGTAGGAGACGGCACATTTAGCTGAGGTCTAGAAAATGATGAAGACAGGACACTTACAAGATGGACAGGGATGATAATTGGGCCTCCAAGAACAATTTATGAAAACCAAATATTCAGCCTTAAAATAGAATGTGGACCTAAATACCCACTAGCACCCCCTTTGTAAGATTTGTAACAAAAATTAATATAAATGGAGTTAATAGTTCTAATGGAGTGATGGACCCATGAGCCATATCAGTGCTAGCAAAATGGCAGAATTCATATAGCATCCAAGTTGTCCTGCAAGAGCTTCAGCGCCTAATGATGTCTAAAGAAAATATGAAACTCCCTCAGCCGCCTGAAGGACAGTGTTACAGCAATTAATCAAAAAGAAAAACTACAGGACCTTCCGCTTCCCCCCGATTCGATTTAAGCAGTCTTCATTTTCCACAGTAGTAAATTTTCTATATACATCGTGTAGACCTCAAAGTACTGGAAAGGAAGCTCCCATTCAAAGGAAATTTATCTTAAGATACTGTAAATGATACTAATTTTTTGTCCATTTGAAATATATAAATTGTGCTATAACACATCATCCTATCAAGTGTAACCACTGTCCACATAGTTTAATTTCTGGAATCAAGAAATTCTAATTAAATTGATTCCCATCAGAACTGGTGAGGCACATCTGACTCAACTGTGAAAAGAAACATCACACAATCACCTTGCTGATTACATGGCCTGGGGGTCTCTGCCTTCTCCCCTTACCCTCCCACCTCCCACTTCCCTGCAACAACAGCTCTCTAGCTTGGCTTGTTAAAGTGGATGTGAAGGTTTCAGGTTGCAGCCTGCGGGACTACTGCTGGGTGTGTGGGGTGCTTCGCCTGCAACCCTGGTTTCTTTAAGTCTTAAATTATGCCCCTTCCAATTCATCATCCTTTCCCCACACTTCTCCACTCCTGCCTTTGCCAGAAGCATAGATTGTAACCCCTCCACTCCCCTCTGAGATTGGCCTTTGGTAAGGAATTCAGGGCTTTCCCCATATCTTCTCTCCCCCACCTTTATAGAGGGATGCTGCTTTTTCTTCCCTCCTCCTCAAGTTCCTTTTTGCACCATCACCACTCAGTACCTTCCATGACACTTCCTTGCTTTGGCCAGAACCCATCAGGTAAGGGTAGAAAGTCTCTAACCTCCCTTGTTTAGTTTTGGAACTGTACTTATTCACTCTCCACCAGCCTGGGAAATGAATATTGGGTCCTCAGCCCTGCCATCCTCTGCTGTCATCAGCTGATGCATTGTTTTTAGCTCAGGTTTTGATAAGGTGAAAAGGAAAGTCACCAGGGTTACTCAGACCTGCCAGCTCTCAGAGTCCTTGGTGGTTGAAATTGGAGAAAGACCACAAGAAGACACCTGTAAGCACACATGATCCCTCTGAATTGTTTTACTTTCCTGTAATTGCTTTTGCTTTTAAAAACTGAAGAAGTTTTAAACAGGGCTTTCATTTGGTTATCCTTGCAATACATTGAGGTCTAGTTTGGAATCTGACAACTGGAACAAAAAGAACCTTGAATCTAGTGCACGCCTTGGTTTTGGTGCTGCTGCTGCTTCTCAAGATCCTCAGCAGGGATTAAGAAAGAACCCAGGGTGCACAGCAGATCCCTGAAATTGGCAGGCTTGACCTCCTGGCAAATTGCTGTGTCTTTCCAGTTTCTGTTCAGAGCCACTAAATGCTGAAATGTGGATGCATACTGAAATAAAAGTAATTCATTGTGTAAAAAAAATAAAATAAAATAAAATAACTCTAGTTCAGGATGACATCTTGACTGCAAACTCATAAGGGACCCTGAGCCAGAACCCCCAGGTAAGCTGCTCCTAAACTCCTGAACCACAGCAGAAATTGTGAGATAATATTTAGTGCTTTAATCTACCAGATTTTGAAGTAATTCTTTTTTTTTTTTTTTTTTTTTTTGAGATGGAGTTTCACTCTTCTCACCCAGGCTGGAGTGCAATGGTGTGATCTCGGCTCACTGCAACCTCTGGCTCCTGGGTTCAAGCAATTCTCCTGCCTCAGCCTCCTGAGTAGCTGGGATTACAGGTCCCCACCACCATGCCCAGCTAATTTTTGTATTTTTAGTAGAGATGGGGTTTTACCATGTTGGCCAGGCTGGTCTTGAACTCCTGAGCTCAGGTGATCCACCTGCCTTGGCCTCCCAAATTGCTGGGATTATAGGCATGAGCCACCGCACCTGGCCTTGAGGTAATTCTTAACACAAATAACTAATACACTGATGCACCTTCTAAATAAAATGCCATTTTTGTTCAGGAGGCCTTAGCATAACAAATATCACAATCCTATGAATCTCTAGAAGTTGTCATGTAGTAGATGATTACTGACATCACCACAAGTTATAATACCTTAAGAATGATACCATTCATTCAGTACTTCATATGTACATGAATTTTACCAATGCAGAAACAACCTAGGAATCTGCTTAGTTCCTCTATTATTAACATCATAACTAAGTGTGGTACATTTGTAATGATCAATGAATAAATATCAATCCATTATTACTCATTAAATTTCATACTTCATTCAAATTTCCTTACTTTCCTTTCTCTTTAATCTCAAGTTCTATGAATCCATGGTCCTATTTCTGCACTAATTTGCTTGTGTTTTCTCTATATACTTCTGCATCTAAAATACTATTTTTACTAGATTTTTTACCAGATTAATTTCATTGAATGTCTTCCAAAGTATGAACACTTTAAAAGTTTTCTTAATATTCTCATGGTAACATCAAAATTTAAGGAAATCTGTTTGTCATCAAAAGGGGTTTTGGTAACTTGTTTTGTTAGATTTGCAAACTTTTCATATTATTTGCTCTTACATCACTTCCATGCTATTTCCTTTGCTTTTAGTGTAATTTTTTTCAAAATGGTAAAATAAATGTTTATACATTATATTTTTAAGTATCTATTTCTTTAATCTACTAAGGTAAACTTTTCTCAAGGCATTTTAACTTAACAGGATATTACATAGAAAAAAATAGGTGAATAATATCTGACACACTTCAAATGTTCTTTGAACTTTGTTAGTGTCAGTTATTGACTGCTTGAATTGGAGAACCCCCTGCTCATATCAGTAACAGCTACTCAAAATTATCAAGAACATTAAGAACACATCACAGAAATCACTGTCATCAGTTTTTGATAGAAAGGAAGACTGCACAGTGAGATGATGTATTCAATAGAAGGTTGTGTGTAGTAAAAAGAAAATAAGAATTGTAAATGTAAGTCAACAGTAAATCCAAAAGCCATGTCTTTCAAGGGAAATTTAAAAACTATGTTTCCTACTTTCAAATCCTTTCATCATTACAAGAGTTATTCTTTTCTGGTTAAAAAATCTTGCCTACCTCCTTTTAAAAGTTATTCTTTAAAACATTAGGCCAGATGAGCTAATTTCAGATGGCTTATTTCCCTGCTCATGGATTTATATGCCACCTGCTTTTGCTTTTTCTACAGATGCAAAGTCAACCTCTAGGGCAAAATTCCACCTTTCTCTTTCTGCCACACAAGTGGTAAATAACATGACCCAATAAATTTTAGCATTTCCCCAAATGTGTAGGATACAAAAAATGTATTCATTCATGTGAGATATAAAAATGTACACTCACACTTCTGAAATCAACAGCCAGCCATTTCACACTTGGGCCAAAGGCAAACAAACATAATTCTCACTGGCAGCTGGACAACATTCCGAGCTGCCACCACATTAATTAACTCACCTCAATCAGATTCCACTTCAACTTGCACAGCTTGCTGCCAAGAAGCCTAGCAATAAATTGTTAGGTTAAATACTGAACAAGGTAGGGAAATACCATATGGTATGTTCTTATAGAGGGTGGGATATTCTTGTTTAACACTAGTAGCAGGGTTTTCCATTTACTTTTTATTGTCTCTTGTGATTTGAGAAAAATGAGTATATGTTCTTGTTGATAAATGAACTTGCATGTCTTATTGTGAAGGGGAATGGGATGGTAACAAGTTAACAAAACACCTTTGTCCACAAGCTTATATAGTTGATATTCCCTAAATCTGAAGACAACAGCTTACTTAGCAAGTGCTGGGAGCCCATTAATGGTAAATTATTGGTATTAAACCTTTGGGGAATGTCAAGGAACAAAGACCTCAAATTCCCTTTTACTGAGGTCTACTGGGAATTTACAAATAAATACAAACTACTTATAACTGAAAAAAATTGTAGCTTAGTAGTCAAGATTTAAGTGTGAGTCTAGTTTCTGCCTCTGACTGTCCACTTTGGCCAAATCACTTAACTTCTCTCATATTCTGTCATATGAAGGAGTTTGACTATATGAATGGTTCGCAAACCTTAATGCACATATCATCATAAGGAGCTTATTAAAAATACAGATTCTTGGATTCCACCCTTGGCTTGAAAATGATTTTTTTTGACATGGAGCCTAGTAGTCTGAATTTGTAATAAGCAATAAATTATTTTGCAGATATAGAACCCATATGTTGAGAAATAGCAGGACTACACGACATGTTGTAACCCTTTACCTCTGACGGTGTATTATTCTAATTACCAATCCATATCATTGTTTTTATAATGTGTGGTGTGATTTTGGAAAGTGGTATAATTGGGAGTGGTAACTCAAGCCTTAATATACAATAGGCAGTTCAAAACTCTAGTGAAAAAAAACTGAGAACACCTGAATATGACTACCCAAATGCCTGTGAACAGTTTCTTGGGGTTGTAGGATGGGTGATAGCTGACTGACTGTTCCCTCTAAAAATCTTGCCTGTATATATAGTAAGACTCCAAATCTAAACAAAGAAAAACATTGAAAGCCATCCTACAGATCAGCTTTATTCATATTCCTGATCATTCACCCAGGAGAAGGCTTTCTGTGCTCTAAGGGTGTTGTTATGAATGCTCATTTCATTTCTTTTGCTTCTTGTGTATCTGGTGTATTCTGCTTCTTTGTTAAATTCTGAAATCAAAAAATAAATATTTTGTACTTGTTTGTGAGATTTCAAAAGATGAGGAACTTTTGAAAACCTCATTCTCTTTAGATTCTAGGACATGATTTGATAAGTAAAGAAAAAGCTCTTACTGGAAAAAGTTCTTATAACTTACTGAATAGGTAGGTGCATATGGATTTATACTAATCTATGTATCTTTTTCCATCTGATTCCTCCTATGACTAGCAGAGAGCCTTAGGATAGCTGTCTGGGGCCAGCCTTAAATTAGGAAAAGAGCATGCTTAACAGGTCCACGTAAGATGCTGTGCAACACAGGCTTTTCTCATCATGTTGCAAACTTAACAGACTTGACGCTCCAAAACTGATCATTATTATTTTACTTCTAAAACTGTGGAATCACCTTTGTTGTTAGTTTCTATCAGTGGGGGATGTAAAATGGCAATGCAGTAGTTGCTTTACTATTCAGTCTTCACAAAAGAAGTCTGATTCTCTTCGAATCAGTTCTTTCCAAGCTACTCTAATTATCACAAATATCCCCAAGTTTTAATAATGTTCCTCAGATTATGGGTAGATTATACTTATTGGTCTTTGTATTCTCCTCAGCCACTAAAATCAGGCTCTTAACTTGGTAGATTCTCAATGATGAAATGTTGGGCTAAAGACATTTTGGCAGAAAAGAAGTGTTGAATCCTGTTGCAGACTTCCTCATCCCCTGCAGGTGGTGCTGGGAGATAGGTTCTCTACTTATTTAATCATAATTAGTTGGGCTAGTAAAGGTGTTCTGAGTTATTGGTTTAAAGCTGTTATAACTACCTAAATTTCTTCCTCCCCTTCACTCTTGTTACTGAGTCACAGAGAACAAAAAGACTGAAAAATGTGATCCAACTGAAGAAAATAGAGACATTAAGATAACTGATGGTGTCTCCCAGGCCTAGCAGTAGAAAGATGCTGAAGGGCTTTAGGAGAAAGAGAATTTGTACACTCTTACTTTCAAAAAAGAACATATATTCAGGAAATTTTTCTATAGACTATCTGACTATCTCACCAGAACTACTGTATTAACTCTAGTACTAAATCTGTCATCCTTATACGTCAAGTTTATCTCACCATTGTCATATATCAGTGGTTATTAGTATTTGGGACTTAAAGGTTTCCTGTACAATGCTGTCTATGACACCACCCAGTCAGGGTCAGCAGCCCTCTCCTCTGTCTTCTTCCAGATTAATGAATGTATTGCTTATTTTAATATCTGAATCTTCCACTCAATTGACAGCTCCTATAGAGACAGTGTCTTTATCATCTTTGTATTACTAATTCTTACCTTGCTTCTTTGAATGTAGTAAACACTAAATACATTAAATTAATTAAAGCAGTCAACAAATCAATTAGAATACTGTCAGCCACATAACTTTAGAGTTGCCTGAAACCAAGTATGAATTTCTCTTCTATCATTCCTACCCTGAAGCTTACTGATGCCAAAATTAGAGGTCAGTGAAGATGGTATAATTAAGGAAGCTAATATTTTTTAATTGATATAACGTGATCCCCCAATATACATTTCTAGCCCTATCTCCTCCACCTCCCCCATATGAATCTTTCACAACTATCAGATTGGTCTGTTTGCTCTCTCTGTAACATGGCTTATACCTTCCCACCTCTGAAATTATGCCATCCCTCTATTCTGTCCTTAGTCTCTTTTAATCAGTGGTTCTGAGAGTGCTTCTCGGGGGCCCACAATGTCAATGCTATGCTCATAATAATACTAAGATGCTATTTGCCTTTTTACTCTCATTCTGTGTGAGATGTACAGGTGTACAACAGAGTTTTCCAGAGGCTACATGACATGCAGTATCACAACAGAAGCAAATATAAGAATCCACCTGTCTCCTATTAAAATGCAAAATGTAAAATAATACCAGTTTCCTAACTTTTTGTTTGGGGAAATATAGTTCATAAAAATATTTATGTTAACATGTAATTTAGGTTAAAATAAATTAATAAATATTTGTAAATTGTCTCGGTTTTAATTTCTAATATGGTAAATACAAATAGATATAACCCATATAAACAAAACCTGTTTGGGGTCCTCAATAATATTGAAGAGTGTTATACAGGGGTCCTAAGGCCAAAGAATTTGACAATGCTGATCTAAGTCTTCCTTACCCATTAAAGTCCAAATGCAAGCCGGGAACAGTAGCTAACGCCTGTAACTCCAGTGCTTTGGGAGGCTGATGTAGGAGGATTACTTGAGGCCAGGAGTTTGAGACCAGACAGGGCAACATACAGAGACCCTTTTTCTACAAAAAACATTTAAAACATAGTTGGTCATGGTGGCACATGTCTGTAGTCCTAACTACTTGGGAGGCTGAGGCAGGAAGATCGCTTGAGCCTAGGAGCTTGAGGCTGCAGTGAGCTGATCCCGCCACTGCACTCCAGCCTGGATGACAGAGCAAGACCCTGTCTCTGAAGAAATAAATAAAATAGTTTTAAACTTAAAAAAAAAAAAAAGGTTCATATCACAGCCTTCCTATTCGATAAGCCTTTTTGACCACTGCAACTAGAGAGGATCTTGTCTGTCTACTCTGAGTACTACGGCACTTACACACTCATGGCTCTTTTTTATCATTCATCTAGTACAGACCTTGTGCCAAAAAGGAATATTGTTATGTGGATACAGAATGATAATTAAAGACTTATGTGTTTGATGGTGAATCATAAAAACCCTTTTACTTCGCAGTCTCTGATCAGTCTTCCCAGCCTAAAGGAAAAAGAAAATGATTCTTGACTTTTCAACCTACCCTTTTTCCTAAGGAAAATAATAATAAAGTTTAATAATGATATACATAAAATATTTGTTACGGTCATCTTTATTTTAAACCTGATAAATGTTCATTGAAAAAGAAAAAAATTAGAAATTCAAAAATTAAATTTAACCATAATGCCATCAACCTGAGGTAAGAACTGCTGACATTTTAGTGTATACATATCCAGTCCTCTCCTATGCAGGTATTTTTCCACTATATTTATGTTATATGGAACATACCATTGTCTTTTTTTATACACTCTTTTTAAGACACTTTTTTGTTTTTTACTTACTGTCAGGTGGGTGTTACATGGGATTTAAAGAAACAGGTAATGTTCTAACTATAATAAATGAGCTCATAATGAATTTTTAAATACATAATGAACATTTTTCTGCCATTAAGTATTCATTATCTCAAGTAACTCTATAATTTGTTCATTATATTTTATATATGTGTATATGCACACACACACACACAGGATTTAACTCTACCATTAGACATTAAGATTATTCTAATTTTTGATATTATAAATTATACTTGGATTTTCTTCCTTGTGTACATATTTTGCCTATATCTCTGATTATTTAGAAAAAACTCTTAAAAAGGGAATTATGAGGTCAGGATATATAAACAATTTTAAGACATTTAATCTAAACATGCAATCATCTTTTGATGCCACTTCATCTTTTTCAATAGAATAAAAACAAAATTGTTATTTAATAGAAAAGGAAAGGAGTTTGAGAGGTTGTGAGGAAAAGCTGGGAAAGCATATGGAAGAAGGAATACAGAAAAATTGGTGCCAAAAAAGAGAGAAGGAGGAGAAGAGCCGGAAGTATAAATAGAATTGAAGAATACATAGAAAGGGATAAAACAAGGCAAACTGAACAGAGGTTTGAGAGTCAGGCAGATGTTGATTTAAAAGACAAGGCATCTACTAATTATGTGACCTTAAGCAAGTTACAGAACTTTTCTCTTCATTAAACTGTTTTTTAAAATTGGAAACAGAGCAAATCAGCTTCAGTACTCATTATTTGGACTGATCTTGAACCCTGAAGCTTATGCTTTATACCTGTGCTAGTGCATGTACTCACTTTATCTTTCTCTTCTATCAAGCAAAGAAGCAGGTAGCAACACCCTTTTGCCGCTCTGCTTTCTGTTACTTCATCTCTAGTCTTTGGTTTCTCTTCCACAAACTGAGAATAATATTAGGAATTAAGTGCCTAGTCGGACTAGAAACCTTGAGAAAACAGGTTATCTTTTTCTCATGAAACCTTTTGGCACTTCATGCTTCTAACTGTGCCAAGGAATGTCTTGAGACATTTTATTTGGCTTTTCTACTTGATAATCTAAATAGAACCTGCCTGCACAGAGGTACAAGCCTATCACCAAAAATTTAATATTACTGAAATAGAAAGTCAAATGGGTTGTATATAAATTAATAGTAAAGACATGTTTTTGTTTACTCTGAAATAATGCATTTCTACTGTTTTTAACTGCTTAATTAGTTTCAGGTTGGTAGAACTATCACCTCTATGGGTGTTGGAAAATTCACCTTAGTCTCCTTATTCGACTCCTCTTTTTCTGTTTGGAAGGTGTTACAGATAGGGTTGATAGTGGCTTTTCACATAGCAAAAATATTTTAGGCACCCAGCAAGAAACACTAAAGTGTCACATAAAGTGTCACATATTTCACATACTTTAGTTGAGATCAGTCATCTACAAAATGGGGAAATAAAGGACCATTTGAAATAAAGTTGGGTGACAAAGGTGATTTTCATTCCAATCTAACAGAAGCACTAAGTGGAATTAGACCAGACCAAATTTCTGACTTATTCTGGGCTGTTCAGGCTATCCATTAATCTTATCTCCCACTCAGCAACAATAACTTCCAGGAAATTTTTCTTTGTCTTCTCCTCACTTTTTAATTTATTTATTTATGTATGTATGTATTTGTTTATTTTTGAGACAGAGTCTCTCTCTGTCTCCCAGGCTTGAGTTGAGTGCAGTGGTGCAATCTCAACTCACTGTACCCTCCACCTCCTGGGTTCAAGTGATTATTGTGTCTCAGCCTATAGAGTAGATGATATTACAGGCACCCACCACCATGCCTGGCTAATTTTTGTATTTTTAGTAGAGACAGGGTTTCGCCATGTTGGCCAGGCTGGTCTCGAACTCCTGGCCTCAAGTAATACACCCACCTTGGCCTCCAAAAGTGCATGGATCAAGGGTGTAAGCCATCGCACCCAGCCCTTCTTCACTTTTTTAATATCCATATTCCCAAAGCTCTGAAGTAATTGTGGATCACAACAGTCTAGTTAAAAATCTGTGCACATATTGTATATAATTTCAGCTTTCCTAAATCAACTTAGCTATATTTACCTCACTTCTTCCTTTTATCCTTACCTTTTAACTTCCTCCCTTTGGTAATTCCCTCAACCCTTAACCCCAATGCACAGACTTTAATTGAACAAAATTGTTTGATTACATCCTTATACTGGTGAAATTCTTAGATGTTGATTATGTAATATGTACAATTTCTGGCTCTCAGTTTTCCAAAAAATGTTAGTCAAGTCTTAGAGATTCTCAGCAAAGATAATGAAAGACTCTTACAAAAGGTGTCAGTTGGTTTACATTAAAATTCTTAATATACAACTAGGATCATTTATTATCTTTTCTGTACCGACATTATAGATCCCTTGAGAATAATGATAGTGTCCTTTTAAGATACTCGGTTATTTTAAAAATATCAAATACATTGAGTTTTTCAGGCCATGAAGATATTTTTCATACAAAAGTTTACATCTCCCAACGGAGCGCACTGGCTCATGCCTGTAATCCCAGCACCTTGAGAGGCCGAGGCGTGTGGATCACCTGAGGTCAGGAGTTTGAGACCAGTCTGACCAACATGAAGAAACCCCATCTCTACTAAAAATAAAAGATTAGCCGGGCGTGATGGCGCATGCCGTAATGCCAGCTACTAGGAAGGATGAGGCAGGAGAATCGCTCTAACCTGGGAGGCGGAGTTTGTAGTGAGCCAAGATGGCGCCATTGTACTCCAGCCTGGGCCACAAGAGCAAAACTCAGTCTGAGAAACAAAAAAAAAGTACAGTTTTAATGGCCGGGCATGGTGGCTCATGCCTGTAATCCCAGCACTTTGGGAGGCCAAGGTGGGAGGATCACGAGGTCAAGAGTTTGAGACTAGCCTGACCAACGTGGTGAAACCCCCCCTCTACTAAAAATAACAAAAATTAGCTAGGCGTGGTGGCGGGTACCTGTTGTCCCAGCTACTCGGGAGGCTGAGGCAGGAGAATGGCGTGAACCCGGGAGGTGGAGCTTGCAGTGAGCAGAGATCACACCACTGCACTCCGTACCAAAAAAAAAAAAAAAAAAAATTTGCCTCTCCCTAATAGGAAAACACACAATCAGTATTATGGATTATGGATAAGCTGATTGTGGATAGTACTTTTCTTATGCCACATGCCTTATTTTTTGTATTTTTAGTAGAGACGGGGTTTTACTGTGTTAGCCAGGATGGTCTCGATCTCTTGACCTGGTGATCCACCCACCTCAGTCTCTTAAAGTGCTGGGATTACAGGCGTGAGCCACTGCGCCGGGCCTATTTAAGCTTTTTAAAAATTTTATTGATAATATTGTATAGCCTAGATCTGCACTGTCCAACATGGCAGTCACTTGCCACATGTGGCTATTTAGATTTAAATTGTAATTAATTAAAATGGAATAAAATTGGCTGAGCGCGGTGGCTCATGCCTATAATCCCAGCACTTTGGGAGGCCGGGACAGGCGGATCACGAGGTCAGGAGATCGAGATCATCCTGGCTAACACGGTGAAACCCTGTCTCTACTAAAAATACAAAAATTAGCCGCGCGGTGGCGGGTGCCTGTAGTCCCAGCTACACCGGAGGCTGAGGCAGGAGAATGTCATGAATCTGGGAGGCGGAGCTTGCAGTGAGTGGAGATTGGGCCACTGCACTCCAGCCTGGGGGACAGAGCGAAACTCCGTCTCAAAAAAAAAAAAAAAGGAATAAAATTATAAATTTGGTTCCTCAGTCACAAAGCCACATTCAAATGCTCAATAGCCATATATAGCTATTAGTTACCCTATCAGCATAGAAAGTTTTATTGGACAGCACTAGTCTAGATGAATTAAATATAGTATCTGATAATAATCAGTATAATTATCTACCAGTCATAAATAAATCTTAACTATATCTAAAAACCTAATCATTTATATCTTTTATAATAAAGTGACAAGGTGGTTTTAGTATGCTCCTAATGAAGCAGCTGAAAAAAAGTGTTAATTGGTCAATTTAGCAAAAATGCAACTCACATAAACTATATGCATAGCATTTCTTGCACCCTTCTTATAAATAAATTGACAAGTGCATATGTACCTTTAAAAATGTATATGAATTTCATCACGGTTTCTTTCATTTGAAGAAGGGTCTCCCTTTGTCACCCAGGCTGGACAGCAGTGGCAAGATCATGGCTTACTACAGCCTTGACCTCCTGGGATCAAGCCATCCTCCCACCCCAGCCTCCCAAATAACTGGGGACTACAGGCGTGTACCACTACACCTGGTTAATTTTTTAAATATTTTTGGCCAGACGCGGTGGCTTACACCTGTAACCCCAGCACTTTGGGAGGCTGAGGCAGGTAGATCACTTGAGGTTAGGAGTTCGAGACCACCCTGGCCAACATGGTGAAACCTTGTCTTTACTAAAAAATGCAAAACTGAAGCCGGGCATGGTGGCATGCACCTTTAGTCCCAGCTGCTGGGGAGACTGAGGCACAAGAATCACTTGAACCTAGGAGGTTGAGGCTGCAGTGAGCCAATATCTCACCACTGGATCTCACCACTCCAGCCTGGATGACAGAGCAAGACTCTGTCTCAAAAAAAGAAAAAAGAAATTTTTTTTGAGAGCCAGGCACAGCCTGAGTGACAGCAAGATTCTGTCTCAAAAAAAAACATAAATAAATAAATAATTTTTTTGAGGGCCAGGCGCAGTGGCTAATGTCTGTAATCCCAGCACTTTGGGAGGCCAAGTCAGCCAGACTGCTTGAGCTAGGGAATTTGAGACTAGCCTGGACAAAGTGGCAAAACCCCGTCTCTACAAAAATACTAAAATTAGCTGCATGTGGTGGTGGGCGCCTGTAGTCACAGCTACTCAGGAGGCTGAGTTGGGAGGAATGGCTTAAGCCTCGGAGGCTGAGGCCTGGGAAGGCAAGGCCACCATGAGCCAAGATCACACCACTGTACTCCAGCCTCGGCGATAAAACAAGACACTCTCTCTACAAAAAAAAAAAAAAATTGAGACAGGGTCACACTACCTTATCCAGGCTTGTCTCCAACTCCTGGGCTCAAGCTATCTTCCTACCCTCTGCTTCCCAAAGTACTGGGATTATGGGTGTGAGCCATCACTGTTTTAAAATGCTAACTTCCCATGAATTCTAGGGAAGTTCTTCTCCCAGAAATATATGGAGAATGAGTCCAAGTTATATGAGAATGGGTAGAAGTAAAGATTAACATTATATGTGTCCTTATTGCTTGGTGATTACACTGTGCATTGCTCCAATGGTGCATGCACTGAAGGCCCTGATTTCCCACAATGCAATATACCAATGCAGCAAAATTTCACTTGTACTCCATGAATATATACAAATAACAAAATATGCTTTATTAAATGTGTCTAAAATTCTGTTGTTTTTTAAAACTGTTTTGAGAGATTAAGCTTCATGAACTGTAGAAAACTGGCTGGATGAAAAGTCACTTGTTCTCTTGTCATCCATTCAAGAATGTGGACAGTCAGATCATTCCAATATATCTCCTGCCAAAGGCTTTTGGAGAATGGCTATACACTGAGGTTGTTCTGGAGCTGGAATAAGTTAGCTGTATATTTCTTTCTGTTGTCAGCATACACTGGGAAACACACCTGCTACACAGAGTTTATCATTTTAGAAATGATCTGACAGTTTATTAGTCATGCCAAAAACTGTCCAAGTCAGACAGTTCCACAAAGGAATCAGAAAATTCCTGGCCAGGCGCAGGGGCTCACGCCTGTAATCCCAGCATTTTGGGAGGCCAAAGTGGGTGGATCACCTGTGGTCAGGAGTTTGAGACCAGCCTGGCCAACATGGCAAAACCCTGTCTCTACTAAAAATACAAAAAAACTAGCTAGGCGTGGTGGCAGGCGTCTATAATCCCAGCTACTTAGGAGGCTGAGGCAGGAGAATCACTTGAACCCCGGGGCCGGAGGTTGCAGTGAGCCAAGATCATGCCACTTCACTCCAGCCTGGGTGAAAGAGCAAAACTCCGTTGTCAAAAAAGTAAAGAAAAAATTCCCTTGATCCAGAATTTTCAGGTTGTAATGCTGTGGCTCACTCCCTCATCATGAATGGATTCAGAGTAGGAAAATGTTAAAAGTTTAGGTTACTGGATCAGTTGCCTTCTATCAATAAAACTATGAGAAACCTACAATGTGCTTTTCTACTTGGTTTTACCTTTTATCAGCAGCCTTCACAGCACATACAACTTTTTTTTTATGTAGACCTGACAGAAGCTTAGTTCAACAGGGGTTTTTGTTTGTTTGTTTGTTTCTGAGACAAAGTCTTGCTCTGTCACCCAGGCTAGAGTGCAGTGGTGCGATCAAGGCTCACTGCAGCCTCCTGAGTAGCGGGGACCAGAGGCACTCACCATCGCACCCACCTGTAGAGACAGGGTCTCATTATGTTCCCCAGGCTCGTTTTGAATTCCTGGGCTCAAGAGATCCTCCCACCTTGGCCTCTCAAAGTGTTGGGATTATAGGCATGAGCCACCACACCTGGCCTCAACAGGTATTTTTTACAATACTTTCTGTCAAAAAGCCAACTATAATTTGGTCCTTGCCCTCAAGAAGCTCATTCTTTAGTGAATGCTAGCCATAAACAGTTAAGTACCATGATACAGCTAAGCAAAGCCTACAATGGAAAATCAAAAGAAATGAGGTCACATGACCAACCAGTAAGATTTCCTAAAAGTAATAATATCCAAGTAGAATCTTGATGAACAGTAGTTAGCCAGGTAAGGAAGGAGTGAGAAAGGGATAAAATTTTAGGCAAGAAGGAACATAAGCCAAAGCACAGAGGTGTGAAGACAGCAAAATGAGTTTTGGAAATTACATATACTACCATATTGCCAAAGTAAGTGTTAGGAGGTGGCAGGAACTAGATCACTGATTTATTTTTTTCTATAGATGAAAAAATATTAAGTGGTTTTTTATTTATTAATAAATTTATTAATATTTAAAAATATTAAATGGAGTTATTAAGTGTTTTTTTTAACGAAGAGTGATCTGTTCACATTTGTCTTTTAGATGGATCACTTTGTTAGACTCTGGAAATCATACTGATATAGAAGAGGCAGTTTTGAGAAGTGTTAGGAATAAAGACAGCACGAACTCGTAGGATTTATAGAGAAGAGTTAAGGCGATTTCAACATTTTTGGCCTCCTGGCTAGGTGCCACGTAACTGAAATGGAAAATACAGGAGAAAGAGTAGGTATGCGAGAAAATTAGTTTAGTTTTGGTTTTGCTAAAAATGAGGTGTTTAGTGCCATCTAAGCAGATATGTCCATCCAGCAATTATATGCATGTCTTGACTTAGAGGGAATGTTGGGAGCAGAGATACCTAAAGGTGATGCCTAAGGATTTAAAAATAGAAGAGATCTATACGGCAAGAATGGAAATGAGGGTGGGAAGACTGAGCGCACATAGGGTGAAAAGAGAATAAAGGGCAGGAGCCTGGGAATTCCAATCTTTAAGGAAAATTACAGTGAAGTACTTCACAGTGAAATACTGTGAAGAAATAACAGTGGTCTAAGGAGATCCACAATAACATGGAAGAAAGTCCGTTGCTATGTTCTGTCCTTAGGAAAACAAAATCATTGAAGGAATTCAAAGATCAAAGAAGTTTAACAACAAAACTACTATAACCCATCCTTCTCCACTTAACCCTTTGTCAGACACGATTCCTGGAATGCCTAGTTCAGAATGCCCACAGCCTCTTAACAAAGGGCTTAGAATCCCTTTCTCCAACATCAATGAGGCCAACATGAATTTATGCTGCAAAGCTTCTACAGAGAAGGGAAAACTGGAATCAATTGTTCATACACATACCAAAAATCTAGAAGAGGACTATCTTGGAAGGCAATCTAAGATAATACCAACTAAGTAGCTGTTGTCCCAAAGTGAATTTTATTTTTATCTGTATTACCTGGTTTGGATGCCAAGGCAGTTCTGATTTATTGGATAATTTCAAGTCTTCATCTCATTTTGGATGTTCACCACCTCTATGACAAAGGCTTTTTGAAAACAAGAATTGATAAGCAAAATTTCTAGAGGCAGAAACTACCAGACTCCAAGTAATTTTTGAAGGTAATAGTCAAGAAATAAAATTAAAAGGTAACTAAACATGAAGAGTTAAGATTTTCGGGAAGGCAGGAAGGGTTTTGGGGGTTTGCTATGGTTCATTGGTTGATTTTTATTAGAACCTGTATGAAAGATAAAGTACTAGAGAACAGAATTAGGAAAACAGAATACAGTAATTTTAGGAAAGAACTTATGACACAAAAAATAAATAAAGGACTGATAATATAGTCAGCAAAATCCTGATTATGAATCTGAGCAAACCAAAAGTCAAGTACTAACCTGTACCAAGTTTGGAAACACAGTTAAAGATCTTCATTAGTGATATAGAGCTGAGGAGAAGACAGACATTCTCTTGGTTAAGACGACGATGTAATTATACTGAAGGAAATAGAGAAACAGATGAAAAATTAACACAATTTTAAGAAGTCAGCAATTAGGTAGATTAAAATACAAACTAACTCAAAATTAAGCCCTAGATCTCTGTCTCCAGGAGTTGTGGTATTCAAACATCAATTGGAAGGCTTGTTTTGTTTTGTTTTCTGTAAATGGGTGCCATAAAAATTCTGCCAAAAAAGTCAGGTACTTTAAAGAGTAGCGAGGAAACTTATTTGACTTAAAAATCAAATTTTAAGAATTTCTTAAAATAGGATTGCACGGTTTCCTGCCTTCAGAACATTCATAACAACATCTGCATCTTGAGAATTTGGACAAGCATTTTCATTACTTTTGTAGATGCTCCAACAAAGCATCACACACACACACACACACACAGGCATACACACAAACGTTTTCAACCCTGTTTTAATTACTTAGCCTTTTAAAATGAACAGATTAATGACCAAAAGAATGAAAATAAAGTGGTGCTGAATGGGAAATCCAACTAAACAATAAAAAAAAAATAGTGTGCAGGAATTGGAAGCAAAACCTTTCTTGCTCATGTGAAAAGACAGCCAAAAAACTTAAGCTGATGTTGCATTATTGCACATAAACAGTTCCTGACTCCTTCACCAAGTGAAACAAAAGTTGCAAATGTTTCTCTGTCCCTCTGCTAACATTTTGGGAAAGGTTCCTGGAAGAAGAAAAAGAATAATAATTTAATTAAATCACACAAACACACACACATGAATACTTTTTTTCTTCTTTAGAAATAATTAAACTATTGGAACAATAACTTCCATTTATACAATTTTGAATTGCAAGGGCATGAATTATCAATGTTTAAAGTAAGAAGTCTCCAATTACTATAATGGAATCACTGTATTAGTAGAAAAACAAAAATATAAATAGTTTGAAGACAACAATAAGAAGAAAGCCCTAGAAATATTTTAAATAAGTAAAATATAATTACCTATATAGGTCTTAAATTGTCAAATTTAAATTGTTTTTATACTTTTTTATCTTCAAGTGGCTGAAATTTCCCCCTGTGGGTGAAGTATCTGTTGCTTATTTTTTTAAATGCGATATAATTTTATTATCCAATATAGCATAAAATAAAATCAGAGAAAATTGTATAATTCAAAGGAACTGCTATTACTCAGATAACTAAATGTCCTCTTATTACATGATTAAATATTTAATAATCCAAATTATCAGAATTCAAAATAAGGAACTCAAATTTTTCAATACCACAGAAATAACTGTCAAAGAATGACTGTGAATTTTTTTAATTATCCAATTATGAATTTTAACAATTTTATATACAAAAATTTATAAAATGGAAAATAGGTATAAGAAACAAACAATGGACCAGATTTGGAGAGAAAGGGCTTTCTACTTAAGAGAGCCACAGAAAATAAGAAACATAAAAAATAGATTTATAAAAAATTAACATTTTTTAGACTATTAAGCTAAAAATGTGAAATATAAAATGACTGAAATTTATAAATCCATATTCAAGTTAAATAATATTAACAACCATCATTATTAAGTGTTCACTCTGTGTCAAGCACTGTGCTGGGCATTTTATATATACATCATCTCATTTAATCACCATAATCATGCATGAAGGGCCTCACTAACCATTTATGCATGTCGAATACTTTTAAATTTTAAAATAATATTCTTATAATTATCTCATATTATCTTCACATTATGCTATGAAATAGACGATAGCAAAAGCAAATATTGGCCCTATGTAAATTACAGACAATAAAATGGACAGAGAGATTAAAATCACTGAGTTAATTAATGAAAAGAAACAGAATCAGAGTTTGTTTTCTAACTTAAAACCCTGATTCATTATAAACTAGATAATATTAAAATCAGAGAGCCTTAGTGAGCCTAAATTTTCGAGGAAATCATTCAAGGTTAATAAGCAAGCATTCAATGAGTTTCAATATTATATAGAGCACAGAAGTATTTGTGAATGCAAAAAGAAACAGAAAAATGGGGAAAAAGAAAGGAAAAAAATGGAAACAGAAAGGAAGGAAAACAGGAGTCCATTGAAGAACTTAGTATCTGGCTGAGAAGAAAACATTAATTTTCAGAATAATTATAAAGTAGTATATCATTAAGTGCAAAGTAACAATTGTGAAAATTACCTGAGGTAATTGAACTCTGATCAACTCTGCTACCAATAAATTATGTATTTTTTGTTTATTTGAATTAATCAAGTCCCAGAAAATGTTTTTGAATTAACCTAATTATTTGCCTAAACAAAACCCTATTATACAAATTACTGCTACAAAGGAAAAGGTCAACAGCTGGACAGTAACTGGCAATCTTTGCAGAAATTTTTGTTCTAATAGAATTTGTTATCACAGAATTTTATTTCAGTTCAATTTATAAGGTGGGAAATATTTATCAAAATCTCCACAAAGAAACTATCAATAGGTATAGCTTAAAAAGTTTACATTCATTACCATACTTAAGCTATATCAAGCAAATATTACTATGCAGAGGGAGGGAACCTTTGTACTGTTAAAAAATCAAAAAAGAAAAAATATAATTTATATACAAATAGTATTGGGCTTGGAGTACTGTTTAAAGAATGCTAATAAAAATAGGTTAGGTTACAAGATATTTCTTAGAAAAAATAACAATCAAAATGCAACTTTGCACACACACACTTATGTACATGTAAAAGCAGTTAGGTGAAAGACCCTATATGGTTCTGAGATAATAGCTTCAAGATAAATTACAGGAATAAATTCATTCTGTAAAGCCAATATTCATTCTGACTTTAAAATAGTGGCCTTTGAAAAAGATACAATTTAGCACTTACTTCTATAACTTCTTATACAGAACCAAAACCTTGTTAATGTGTTTTTATAAAATGTATGACTTTCATAAATGTTTCATGTTCATCTTCTAATTACAATAATTTTCTTCTAATCTCTTTCAATAGTTTCACACAGCCTGTAGAGATATTTATCTTTTTCCCTTATTCTCTTCTTTCTTTTTTCTTTAAGATAGGGTCTCACTCTGCTACCCAAGCTGGAGTATAGTGGCATGATCTTGGCTCACTGCAGCCTCAACCTCCTGGGCTCAAGCCATCCTCCTGCCTCAGCCTCCTGAGTAGCTGGGACTACAGGCAAACAACACCACACCTGGCTAATTTTTGTATTTTTTTGTAGAGAACGGGTTTTGCTATATTCCCCAGGCTGCTCTCAAATTCCTGGCCGCACATGATCCTCCCGCCTTGGCCACCCAAAGTGCGGAGACTATAGGCATAATCCAGCACACCCAGCCCAGTAACATTTCTGAAACTAGATCAAGTACAATTAAAACACTCAACAAACATTATTTGAATACCATTTATGTGCTGAGCACAGACCTAGGCAATGGAGAATAAAAGGTAAATAATACATAGTAAGTATCTTCAAAACAGAGTTTAGCTAAAGCTTTTCAAACTGCAGATTATGACCCTTTAGGGAGTTATAAATCAATTTAGTGGGTTTCTCACATAACAATTTTAAAATAATAAATCAGAACAGCATTTAAAAGTTCTTGTGTATCACACACAGTAAGGTAAGTACTGTTTCACGGAAGTTTTGTTTTAGTTACCTGTATGTGTACTGGGTCACAATGCAAAATTTCTTTCATACTGTGGGTTGCAGGCAAAAGTTTGAAGAAACCCTTGTTTAGGAAAGTACCAACAAGAAATTTTCAGAAAAAGGTTCATTCTGTAAAGATTATCACAAACTGGTAACTTTGAATTTTTTAATCTAAATTTAACTGTCAAGACTGAATAAACATCTTACAGAACAGGTAGTCAAGCACCAGCAATGTCTTTCTTTTGAAAAATGTTATCTTATTTAGATCTCCTTTATTAAAATGTTCACCAGTCAATCACAATGCTATGCAATTCCAACCAAATATTTTTACCATTAGTTAATACAACATAAAGTGAAATGAATATGATACTCCTCTAACATGCTTGAGACTCTGACGAAAGAGATTAGGGATATAGTTATAATATCCTTGATGATAATAAATTAGAAACATTATACTCTTGCATTAATTTTTAAGGGTTACAAGTTTTTTACAATGATGGCAAACCACTTCATATTAATCAAGGAGGGTATGGTATCAAAATATTTACATTATGAAATGCTAAGTAATTTCAACAGTTCCAACAAAAGGCTGAATAGCCAGTCACACCGCACTTTTAGAGGCTGATTCATTCCAGCTGAACATAATCTGAGTTCCATGGAGCTTGTTGTGTTTACTTAGTTTTTTAACTATTTAAAGTAAACTTAATTAAATCCTAAACAACTTGAAAGCAAAAGAACATACCTTATTCGGTGCTTTGCAAACACACAGTGAATGTTAACTGATTACTGTTGAATGCACTGTTGGTAATAATTTATTTTCTATTTTCATTTACCAAAATATCTGAGTCTATATTCCAGATATGGATTTAGATTTTCCAAGGAATATATCTCTCTATGTAGAGATATCTGAATACCTATGCCATAGATACCTATGCCTTTGTCATCCTTAAATAATTAAAATGAGTGATTGTTAATGGAAATTATTTTGTCTTAGCAAATACAGAAACAGATCCAAATGACAGAATAAGAGAGTTTAAAGGTCACCTGACCCTACCTTCTTTAAAGATGAAAATTGAAACTCAGAGAGGTTCAGTGATTTGCACAAGGCTGTTTAGATAACCTGTGTAGGGCTAGAACTAGAACCCAGGTCTTAGGATTCCCAGTGGTATTCATCAAAGTACTTAAAAACGAGAAAATATATACAAAAATACATTTAGAGATTTATGCAGAATTAAGTTTTTGCAAATTACTATAGTCATGAATTCAAATCTCATTATTTTCTGAAAAATAATTCCTGACCACTCCAAACTGCAATACTTTCTCTCTATAGTAGTAGAAAAAGCACCAGATAGTAACATGAAACTTGGGTTTGTGTGTGGTTTAACCACTAACTAGATGTTGGAAAAATAATTATTGAACTTTATGTTACCCATTTGTAAAACAGGGAGGGGGAGCAGAGGTAAACGATCTTTAAAGGCCCCTTCCAGATCTAAGATCCTAGCACCAATTGTCTATACCAGTTCGTTCAAACTCTATGCTGCACATCACAGCTGTCCACTGATATCCATAGGTTGCAGATAGATCTATGATCCTCATTTGAGGCAACTGTCCGGGACTCTTACACTTAATTCCTCTCTTTTCCAGTGTCCCTTTGTTTCCTTTCTTGGGCCATCTCTTAACCCCTTGATGACTAAACTCGGTTTCCCTGTTTTGACTCTTAGTGTTCCCTAAAGAACTCAGTTTGTACAGATATTCTGGCTCTTCTTACGCCTGGCCACATCAGAAAATACTCCCATTTCACCTGTCTCTGGCCTGGGATCTAGGACTGAGTACCTGCCTATTTGCAGGGACACCCCACAGAGACACCATCACGTAAGTACTGGCAATTTTCCAAATACTAATTTTAAATATTTCTACTATTACTATATTATTTGATATTTAAATATTTTATCATTTAACTTTTTGTACATTATAGAGATTCCCAAAAGTCATGAGGTCTGATGTATTTTGGAATTTGGAATTTTTCACATTTCAAAAGGTAATATAGCACATATATTATGTAAAATATAACATTATAATCAAAAACATTAATATTTCTGCAGTGAAGCATATGAATATTCTTCTTAAGTAGAATAAATGAAGACTATAGAGTCACACTAGTTCAGTCACATCAGTTCAGGTTTCTCTGCCAAATGATTTAATCTTGGGTTAGATTTTACTGCCAAACACTTTAATCAAAAATAAATAAGTAAATAAATTTTCAGGAATTTTTGGACTTCAGAATTACGCATAAAGGGATTCTGGATCTAATAAATGATGTGGATCTTAGTATGACTGCTTGTCTCCTGGCTAAATTGCATCTATTATAGAGGCAGAAACCATGTATTTTAATTCTTCATATCTCTTAGCCTTATAAAATACTAAAAAAAAAAAAGTTGATGTTTGAAGAATTCTTCCCTGAGTGAGTACCACATGCCATGCCAAAACTGCACTCAGGAGTTGTGAGACTTAAAAAAAAAAAAAAAAAAATGTATAATACATAGCACATGACCTCAGGGGCATTACAGTCTCAAGAGGAACAAAGCATTAAACAAATATTAAAATAGAAGTCTCTGATTAAGTGCCAAAACCAGTAACTCAGGCAATAAGGATGTCAGAATTAAGAGTAGTAAGTTAAATGTGAAAAGTGTGATTTAGTTTAACAGTCAGAAGCTGTCAATATCTCACAACTGTCAAAGTTGGCATAATGATTTATAGTCTGGAAAGGAAGTAGTGTGTAATTTGGTAACAGAATTCTATTAGTAATAAAAGGTTACATTGAAAATTCCTGTAACTTTTGCTTTGGATAGTTTCAGGCACAGTTTTATTCACATTGATTCCAGAAATGGACACTCAGAGGGATGACTCCACAGGCTTAAAAATGAACGGCCATAAGACCATGGAGAATTAGCACTACGGAACTAACCTAGATGAGACAATCTAACTCTGTGCAAAGAGGAAATTGTTTTTGAAAAAATGAAATTTCAGTTCAACTTGGGTTTTTTGGTTGGGTATACTTTGAAAGGAGTGGTAGATTCTGGCAAAAGTTAGTATGTTTTTGAGTCAAGAACAAAGCAGAGAGGAACGAGACACATTCATTCAGATCATATATCATTTGTAAAAAACTAAGCAACTTTAAAGATACAAGTGATCTAATAATTGGTTGTGATGTATTAAATGTATTTTTATAATATAACTTATCTGGCATCTCTTCTATCAAAATGTTAAATATTCCTCAAAGGTGATAAATACGATTATACCTATTTTATAAATGAAAATCTTGATCCTGGTGATATTGAATGACTAAAGGTCAATTTGATAATCGGTTTTATTTATTTATTTTTAAAAAATTATTTGGAGGAAAAATCTTACTATGTTGTCCAGGACTCGAACTCCTGGACTCAAACAATTCTCCCACCTCAGCCTCCCGAGTAGCTGGGATTATAGGCACTTGCCATGCTGGTGCTGTAACAGATTTTAAAAAAGAATATTAACTCCAACTTCACTGAATTAACCACTAACTACCAGTAACCAACCTAGACAAAGCAATTTGAAAATTCAGTGACCTGACTTTTTTCCGATAAATATGTATAACTACCTTTAAGTAGCCAAGTAAGTCAATATAATCACATGATTTGCCCATAAAAACACTTCCTAAGCCTTATTTGTCAGTTCTTTAAGTTTCTGGAACATAAAAAAGCAGCAGTAATAAGCAAGTTATCAGACAAAAAATAAAGTCTATTCTGTTGTTTCCTATGGTATTCTCTACAAAGGCTTAAAGCAGTAATGTTCTAGTATGGATTTATGAACCAAATAATAATAATAATTTGTTTTATTTAAGACAATTAATTATAACAAAGAAAAATTTTCTTTTCATTATAATCCTCTTTAGGAAGCTGCTGTGATTTGAATGTTTATCCCTTCCAAAACTGTTGAAATTTAATTGCCATTGTAAAGGTATTAGGAGGTGGGGCCGTTAAGAAGTGATTAGGCCATAAGAGTTCTGCCCTCATGGAGGAGTTTAATACTTTGTTTTTAAAAGGCTTTTAGAAGAAGGTCTCCTTTGCTCTCACACATTCTCTTGCCCTTCCACTTCCATCATGGGATGGCATGACATGAAGACTTTCACCACATGTGAGCCCCTTGACCTTGGACTTCCCAGCCTCCAGAGGTACGAGAAATAAATTTCTTTTCTTTATATCCAGCCTGTGGCATTCTGTTGCAGCAACACAAAACAGATTAAGATAGAAAACTGGTACCAAGAAGTGAGACTGTTACTAAAACAAATACCTGAAAATGTGAAAGTGGCTTTGGAACTGAGTAACAGGTAGAGGTTGGAAGAATTTAAAGGAACAGGGTGGAAAATGGCTATAGATTGTCATGAATGAAGCATTAAGGGTAATTCTGGTAAGGACTAAGAAGAAGAGAAGAGCTATAGGGGAAGTGTGAAATGCTTGGAGATTACTCAAGTGGTCACGATATGGACAGTAAAGGCCATTCTGATGAGGTCCCAGATAAATATGAGGAACAAGATATTGGAAACTCAAGTAAAGGCCATTCTTGTTATACAGTTACAAAGAACTTGGCTGAATTGTGTCCATGCCCAAGAGCTTTATGGAAGGCCTTATTTAAAAGCAATGAACTAGGGTATCTAGTAAAAGAAATATCTAAGCAGCAAAACAGTCAGTCTTCTGCATGGCTACTTTTAACCACATAGAGTAAGATGTGAGAGGAAATAAATGACTTAAAGATGGAATTTGTAATTAGAAACTGAGTGAAAGATTTGGATAGTTCACAGCTTGGCCATGTTAAGAATAAAAAAGTGTGTTTTTACAGGCACAGTGGCTCATGCCTGTAATCCCCAGCACTTTGGGAGGCTGAGGCGGGTGGATCACTTGAGGTCAGGAGTTTGAGAGCAGCCTGGCCAACATGGTGAAACCCCATCTCTACTAAAAATACAAAAATTAGCCAGGCGTGAGATGTGCGCCTGTAATGCCACCTACTCAGGAGGCTGAGGCTCAAGAATTGCTTGAAACTGGGAGGCAGAGGATGCAGTGAGCCAAGATCATACCACTGCACTCCATCCTGGGTGACAGAGCAAGACTCTGTCTCAAAAAGATAATAGTAAGATGAAATAAAATAAAATAAAAATTTTAAAGTGCGTTTGGAGAGAATACTAAAGGTGTGGCCAAGGACTGTTTGCTAAAGAGATTGGTATGGCTAGAAGAAAACTAGGTGGTATTCATCAAGAAAATGGTAGAGAGACCCCCAAAGACACTTCAAAGATCCTAAGGCTGCCCCTCCCATCACAGGCCTAGATCTCTAGAGATCAGAATGGCTACAGGGATGGGCCCAGGGTTCACTGCCCCAGGGCAGCGAGGGACTCTGCTCCCTACAATCTAGCACAGTGCTCTTTGACCACCCCAGCTGTGGTTCAAGCAGGCCCAGTGTGGCTCTGACCACCACTCCAGTAGGTGCAAGTTGTAAGCCTTGTCAGCATCCATGGGGTGTTAAGTCTGCAGGCTAGCAGAATGCAAGAGCTGTGGGGACATGGCTACCTCCACCTAGACTTCAAAGGATGTAGCAGACAGCCTGGGAGCCCGGGCAGAAACTTGTAGCAGAGGTAGAGCTGCTACAGAGTACCCACTAGGGCAATGCTTACTGGAGCCATAGCAGTGTAGCAGTCCTCAAGACCTCAGAACTGTAGGTCCACCTCTAGCCTGGGAAAGCTGGAAGCATAAGATTCAAGTCTGTAAGAGCTGCTGGGTGTCTGAGCCCAGCAAAGTCATCATGGTAATGCTGCCTGAGGTCTTGAAGGCCCAATACCTACCCTAGTGTATCCAGGATACAGGACATAGAGTCAAGCGAGATTATTCTCCAGTTTAAGATTCAATGTTGTTTTTCCTATTGGGTTTTGGACTTACTTGAGACCAGTTATCCCTTCCTTCTTGCTATTCTTCCATTTTGGAATGGGAATGTCTATACTCTGCCTGTTCCACCTTCTAGTTTGGAATTAGATATCCTGTTTTGATTTCACAGGTTCATAGGTGAAGACAATGTACCTCAGGATGAATCATGGCTTGACTTTCACCCATATCTGATTTACATGAGAACTTGGGCTTCTGAGTTGATGCTGCAACAAGTTAGGACTTTTGAGGGTACTGGGATAGAATGAATGTACTTTGCATATGAGAAGGAATGAGTTTTGAGGGCTAAGGGTAAACTGCCCTCAAAATGCCTTCAATGATTTGAAACTCCAAAACTCATGTTGAAATTTAATTGCCAATATAACAGCATTGAGTGGTGGGGCCTGTAAGACGTGATTAAGCCACGAAGGCTCTGCCCTCATGCATGGATTTAATGCCTTTTAAAAGGAAGTCTTTGGGGAGCGGTTCTCTTTTGCACTCTCCCACTTTCCACCTTCCATCATGGGATGATGCAGCATAAAGGCCCTCACCAGATGTAGGCCCCACGGCCTTGGACTTCCTAGCCTCCACAGCTATAATAAATAAATTTCTTTTCCTTATAAATTACTCAGCCTATGGTATTATGTTATAAAAACAGAAAATGGACTAAGACAAAAGCTAAATTCATCATCTGATTACAGTGAATTATGAAGTATTTTCAGAAGAATTTTTTTTCTATCAATTGAAAAAAGAAAACATCCTAGTTCTCCAAATAGGAAGAAAAACCTGGCCAAGACTATTACTGGTAAAAATGAAAGGAAGTCTATAAGTAATATCAGACGACATCTTCTATGGGGTTATTTTAGCAGGGATATCATCTGACATCTTCTATAAGGTTACTTGAGGTGAGTGTGATATTTTCTTAAATGAGATGATTAGGAAGTTGCCCTAAAACAGCCTTATATAATGTATAAGGCCAAAGAACATATGGATAAAGTGTTGCTGCAGAAGTGTAAATATGGCTCTTGAAGTAGTAAATGAAGGTTAAACATAAACAGCTGGTCCAGGGGAAATGAGGGGGAAAAAAGTAAGCTGTCTGTTTCAGACTGGTATTTTACTAACCAGTAAGTCATCTTTATCTGCTTTCTATTTCAAGTCACCTGGCCAAAATATATTGCATTTCAAAGTTTAAGGAAATAAACTTTTAAAAGTTGCTTTGATTTAGCTGAACAAACCAAAAAAGACATTCTAGGATTACGACTTTAAATTTCAAGTTGCATAGGTTTTTTTCAAAGAAAGCAGAGCTATTTTAGCTATAAATCTATCACAGTATTGGTTTTTAAAGACACACATTTTGTACTTTTATATATTAAATCTTAGACTAGAAACATCATCTCTCCCCACACAACTGTCACTTCAAAACTACATCACAACCTTGTTTCTGCATTCTCTAGCTCCAAATCCATTCATTTGGTTCAGGGACACCAAGTCTTCTATGCAATTTGAAATCAAGATATTACTGGTTGCTGGTTACTCCAGTTGCACAGCCAGAGTCACAATTCAATTATAGTTAATTGAATTAAATGTAAGAATGAAAGCTGGACACCATGGCTCACCCCTGTAATCCCAGCACTTTGGGAGGCTGAGGTGGGAGGATCATTGGAACCCAGGAATTCTAGACCAGCCTGGTAACATAGTGAGATCCTGTCTCTACAAAAAAATTTTTTTTAATTAGCCAGGCATGGCGACACACGCCTATGGTGCTAGCTACTCGGGAGGCTGAGGTGGGAAGACCACTTAAATCCAGGAGATCAAGGTTACAGTGAGCAGTGATTATGCCACTGCACTCCAGTCTAGGCAACAACACAGCAAGATCCTGTCTCAAAAAAAAAAAAAAAATGATACGAATCAAATGTCCCAAAAACTTACTACTGAATATTATTCCAACGAGCCCATATGTATTGCCCATTCTACAGGGGTATAGAATAAATTTCAGTCAACAAATATATATCTCCCTGGTACACTTCTGTGAGTAGGATATATATAAAATGACTGGTGTGAAAAGCAACAATTTTCCACTAAGACCAAATCATTACCAACTTTGGAAGCAGAATAAATGAAGCTGGAAAAAAAAAAAAAAAAAACTCCTTTTGCCTCAAATGATTTTCTAGTGGTTAAAAAAAACTGCTGATGACTTGATTTTTTAAAATCTTGCCATTACATTGCTAATTTCTTCATAGAGTTAAAAAATAAATGTAATAACCAAATGTTAATCAGTTCTTGAAAAATACATGCAACAGTCTTGTTATAACACACATTTCTGCTCTTTATAGCCTGGAGAAGTACTTGTAATTTGGTGAATAAATTGTTAGTCATAAAAGGTTATACTGAAAATCCCTATAACTTTTGCTCTATATAAGGTTGATGTTAACAGTTGCAGTAAATATAATGCCAAATGCTGAATTTTACATCATGAAGCAAAAAATTAGTTTTCTCCTAATGAAGATGATTATGAACAACACAGAGTGTATAAGTTATTTATCTAGGGCAAATTTATATTTACTTATACGTTTTATTATAAAATACATAAACAAGTTATATGAATTCATATTGGATAGTAAATGTAGACAGTTTTGGTTTTATTCACTCAATGCCTTGTACTGTTAGACAAAGCGTATCTGCCCACAAGAAGCTTACAGTCTAGAAGACAAAATAAAACATGTACACAAATAACTGTTACACAATTAGAATATGATAAATGCTCTAAGTATACTATAATATATTAAATACACTGGAATTCCAATTACATATTGGAAGTACAGGTACTTTACCTTGTTCCTGTTACTGATATGGGATCTTCTCTCAGAAATAAGCAGAAATAGTCCTCTTGTATGAATCTTTATTTCAACAAAAGAATTAGAAGCAAGCTTTACAAATGTGTCTGTCTTATAAGGCAGTGTTTATCAAACCTTAGGATCTTTAAAAAATGGCAATGACAGGCGAGCCCTTCACAGATAGTCAAGGATTAGAACGTCTGCCTTACACCCTTCCTTTAAGTGCCTATGTCAGCAAATCGAAAATTTTAAATTTTACACACACACACACACACACACACATTTTTAAGAGGGGAGGGAAGCGGTGGAGGAGACCCTAACGCCCCTAAGGTCTGAATAGGGTCACTTCACCTAAGAGTAGCGTCCAAAGGCAGGATGCGGAAACACCTCCCCCACGAGATTTTCCTTTTCTTTTAATTCGTCCGCGCAGCGCCTCCTGCCGGTCCCCAAGGCGCAGGGAAGGGCGGACTCCCGGGACCCTCCCCTCCTCCCGCAGGTCCCCTGGGTTGCTCGCGGAAGGCGGGAAAACGCGAGTGGCCTTCGCGCCCGACCTCGGGCCCGGCGACCCGGCCTCCACCCAGAGAGGGAACGGGGGCCCGAAACTCCCGTTCGCCCCCTTGGTTATCCCGGGTGGCACCGCCACCCCCCCCCCCATCTCGGGTGCGGTTCCGGGATCCAGTGGCCTCAACTGCTCCCACCGACCTCAGGCCCGTCGCCCAGGGCCGCTTCTACCCAATCCACACCGAAGCCTCACCGAGCTCGCTCGGCGGTCCGAGCACTCGTGCCGGCCGAGCCCAGCCCCGCGCCCCTGGCCTTGCTGCGCGCGCCTAGCCTTCCCTCCATGTCCCGACCCTGGCCCTGCCTGTAGGGAGGGCCGAGCTGGATGCTCCACAGCTGCTTCCGTGCGGACTGCCGCGAAAAGTCCATATTTCTGCTCGGGTCTCATTGCCTCTACTTTTCTGCAACCTCCCTGGGGACACTGGCGGTCACACTGCGGTTTAATCTCCCAGTGCGCTTATCCACAGACGTGGCTCAACGGAGCGTTCACCGACTCTCGGAGAAGCAGCTCCCGGGCCCTTTCTCCCAGGACCATTCCGCAGCTGGATAGGGCTTCTCTGCGACCTGGGCCTTGCGCCATCTGTAGCCGCAGAAGCTTCCTTTCCCCGCGGCGTCGGCGGCAGGGGTTACGGGCCCCTGCACCGGAGGTCCTGGGGACGCGCGTGCCTCGCTGGGTGAGGGGGAGGCCGGCGGCGTCGGGCTGCGGCCGGGCGTCCGCCGGGCCTTGGCCCTCGGGGGGCGGGAAGCGCACGCCCAGGGTCTCGGGACTGCCAGGGTAGGGGTGGGCACGGTGTCGTGGGCGAGGCTGTGAGGGCATAGGGCTGGTGGGACTTCTCTAAAGAAAGTCGGCCACGTGGAGAGGCCTCGTGGACACGAACTTAGACCTAGGCCTCTCTCGCCTTCTCCATCACCGCCGACTTCAGCCCTTCCCCCGCCGGGATCTTCCCGGCTTCGTGCTGCCCCCACCGACCAGCACCCGGCCCAGTTCTCCGCCTTCCAGCCCTCCTCTCTTTCCCTCCCTTCCCACCCCACATCTCCTCGCCCTCCGCTTCCTTCTCCTTCCACCCGCTCCCCTCTCACGTCTCTAACCCTCCTCTTTCGCGCTTTTTTCCACTTAATCTCACTCCCTCTCGCTTGCTTGCCCCCAGGCACCCTACTCAGGTTTGAGCGCTCACTTTTTTGTTGTTGTTTGTTTGTATGTTTTTGAGACAGGGTCTGTTGCTCACCCAGGCTGGAGTGCAGTGGCGCGATCTCGGCTCACTGCAACCTCCGCCTCCCAGGCTCTGGGAGGATCCCAGGCTCTGGCGATCCTCCCACCTCAGCCTCCGGAGTAGCTGGGATTACAGGCATGTGCCACCACGCCCAGCTAATTTTTGTATTTTTAGTAGAGACGGGGTTTCGCCATGTTGGCCAGGCTGGTCTCAAACTCCGGATCTCAAGTGATCCGCCCGCCTCAGCCTCCCAAAGTGCTGGGATTACAGGCGTGAGCCACAGTGCCCGGCCCCTCACTGTCTTTTAACCTGTTTCTTAGTTTATGTGGAAATAAGCTGCCTCCGCCCAGCCCCCCGACATAAGGCTAACTTCATCTTTTTTACTCACAGTGCAAAACAGTTTCTACTACACAAAGGACGCTGCACAAGTATAGAATAAACTCTCGAAAGGAAATCGATCTCCACACGAAGACGTTTTCCTCCGTTGGTCAAGTCGAAGGTCCTCGTTGGCCGTCGATGAAACCGGAGAGATTTCTTCATTGGTTCTCAGACAAGCCTGTTCTTTCTCCTGAAGATTCAAAGGCTGGGCCGCGGTGCCTCTTACAGGCTGCACGCGGGGCTGTGAGCACCTGGGGGCAGCGGTCGAGGCTCGTAAAATGCCCTGGCGCTAGCAGGGACCGCAAGCAGCGGCCATGGCCTGTCTGGCTGGCCGCCTAGGCCGCGGCGGCGGGACGCAGGCAAACACCCAGGCCCACTGGTCACGTGCCGAGAGCCCCGCCCGAGTCCCAAATCTGTGGCCCCTAAGCTGTGAGCCGGAGCCCGAAAGTGAGGCCAGCGCGGCTCTCAGCAGGCTACCCTAACCAATTCCTGGAAGGCACTGAAGCGCGCGCCTCCAGGTTGCTCAGGCCATCTGCTGTCCACCTCAGGCGCGGCCCTGGCTTTCCCTCCAAGCCCTAGAGGAGCAGTGGTTCCGTGCAGCCGGAGGCTCCTGGTGTCCGAGAGCCTGAGGTCCTTTGGCAACCTTTCTTACTCTCCCAGGGTCAACATATAGAGAGCCGAATCTGAGCCCTGGGCATCGACAATGTGGCCTCTTTTCTTAGTGTGGTAAGCTCATATGTTTTTTTAAATTATATATCAGCCATATTAGATATAATAAATATACGTTTGCCAATTACCTGGGCTTGCATAGAGAGTGCATTAGCTGTGGGCACAAGTATAGAGAGTCTCCCAAGGAAAAGATTGTGAAGACGAACTTGGAGGATTTAGAGCCAAAATACTCTTGCTTTCAGCTGCTTAAGTGGTTTGGGGCAAGTCAGTAACCTCTTTCCCTTCATTTCATTATTTACCAACTAAAGTTACTGGGTAAGCTCTATGATTCCTAAGGTATTTTCCAACTCAGAGACTCTCCCCAACAAAAAAGCTTTTTTAAAAATTCGATTAACGTTTGAATTCGTTGGTTTTGCTTTTTCTTCTTTTTAACCCCTTTTCTCTCTATTACTTTCGGAAAGAGGTAGGAAACAGCTTCAAAAGGTGAAAACATCCAGAAAGATCGGAAAAAAATGGAAAAACAGAAAGTGAAGAGATCGACTAAAGTCATAAAAATGTATCCAGTTTCTCCAGTGAAAATAAAACCAAACAGAGCCCTTTAGAGCTCAGCCTCTGGTTCAGGTTTTCACGGGAATATTGAATCTCAATTTTGTAGAGGGCAGGATGTGTATTGCATTGATAGGTCCCAATCAGACTATCTTATTATCTCCCTAGCCTAGCAAATGAAATACTCAGGGTCTTAATTGTCTGTTCCATAGAGTGTATCTAAAACCTGTTGTGTCTTCATGTTCCTAGGGTGAGGGGTGGAACCTGGCCATAAGTAAAGTGGAAAAGAAAGGACTGTAGGAGGAATGAGGCTTAAGGAATCTCCAGTTATGTCCAGTTATGTGCCACCTTAACTCAAAGTCCCTACCTTTCCCTTAGCTTCCTTTTTTTTTTTTTTTTTTTTTGAGACAGACTCTATGTCGCCCAGGCTGGAGTGCAATGGTGCGATCTCAGCTCACTGCAACCTCTGCTTCCCGGGTTCAAATGATTCTTCTGCCTCAGCCTCCAAGTAGGTGGGATTACAGGTGTCCACCACCATGCCCAGCTAATTTTTTTGTATTTTTAGTAGAGATGGGGTTTCGCCGTGTTGGCCAGGCTGGTCTCGAACTCTTGACCTCAAGTGATCTGCCCGCCTGGGCTTCCCAAAGTGCTGGGATTACAGGCATGAGCCACCATGCCCAGCCAGCTTCTTAGGTTCACATACAACATAGCCAAGGGTTAAAAACTCTCTTCCTGAATTCACTCCTTCATTAACCAGCAGTCTGCTTTGGTTATGAGCTAGGCACTAGGGATTATGTGCTGGGGACACAATGTGGAATAAACTTTGGGGTCCAGTTTACAAACTAGTGACAGACATATGTAGTATGAAAAGTGCTGTTATATAGCAATGCACAGGTGTCATGAGAGTATTAAACAGAAACACCAGAGTTAACATCAAGGAAAACTGTCCAGAGGAATGCCCTTGAGCTGAGCTTTAAGGAAAGAGTTGATGGGGGATTTTGGAGTTAAGGGGATGGGTAGGCACCCAAGGACACGCCTGAAGCCCCAAGGCTAGAGATAGCTTCCTTTGGAGAAGTTCAAGTAATCCTTCAAAGCCAAAACAAATGGTGCAAATGAAAAAATACAGAATTAGTGGGAAATAACAGCTAAAGAGGCAGGAAGCAGCTATATCCTGAAGGGCTTAGTGAGTTGAATTTGAACTTTATCCTGAAAGCTATGGGAAGTTCTTGAAAGAGTTTTAAGTGAAAATGCATAATATGGATTTGCTTTTTAGAAAGATCATTTTGACAGTAATATTGAGGACAGATAGGAAGGTTGGGTAAATAGGAGGGAAATAAGTTAGGAGACTATTGCAGTAATGCCTGATAGAAGTGATGAGTTTGAATGTAGGCAGTGATAGTGGCTGTGGAATTGAAATTGAGGGAGGATAGGGAGAGAGGGAGGGACTGATACAAATGATAAGAAGGGAGACTTAAGACAACCTGATGACTAATTGAGTGTAAGGGATGACTGAGAATGAGTAGATGAAGATTCCCAGACCTTGGCTTAGGTATCTAGAGATCCAGCGATGTCATTTGCTGAGACACAGGCCAGGAGTGAAACAGAAAGATGTGCTGTTTGGGACTTAGTGAGTTCACATGTCTGTGAGACATCCAATAGAAATATCAGCAGTGATCTGGCCTGGAGGTTCAGATTTAGAAGTCACTAGCATAAAAACAGTAGCTGAAGCCCTGGGTTTGGATGAAGTCACTCAAGGAGAGTGTTCATTTGAAGAACAAACTTAGGGAACACCAATTTAACAGGTCATCAGAGGAAAAGGAACCCTTGAAGGATATTAAGAAGGAATGGCCAGAAAGGCAGAAGGAAAACATAAGGATAAGCACTATTTGGGAGATACCTATTATCTTCTAGTTAATGGCCCAGAATCTTTATATACATTACGTCATGGAATCCTTACAGCAACTCTAGAAGGTAGATATTTTCAAATAAAAAACTTAAGATATGAGAAGTTATGTAACTTGACTAGAGTATGTTCAGCCTGTGGAGTCAGATGAAACCTCGGTTCAAATTCCACCTCCCAATAGCTATAGGATGTAACCAAATACTTCTTGTGAAGATTAGATGAGATAGCATAATAAAATGTTGGGCACAGATTATGTTTTTTTCTTTTTTTTTTGAGACGGAGTCTTGCTCTGTCGCCCGGGCTGGAGTGCAGTGGCTGGATCTCAGCTCACTGCAAGCTCCGCCTCCCGGGTTTATGCCATTCTCCTGCCTCAGCCTCCGGAGTAGCTGGGACTACAGGCGCCCGCCACCTCGCCAGGCTAGTTTTTTGTATTTTTAGTAGAGACGGGGTTTCACCGTGTTAGCCAGGATGGTCTCGATCTCCTGACCTCGTGATCCGCCCATCTTGGCCTCCCAAAGTGCTGGGATTACAGGCTTGAGCCACCAAGCCTGGCCTCAGATTATGTAAATGATGGGTATTATCCTTAGTAATAACCATAACCACATATCTCTATGTTAACTTGAGTTCTACCATCTATTCTTTAGCCCTTTGGCCCAAACATGAACTCCAAATTCTCATGGTGCTTAATGCACAACTAAGACCTAAGCCAGACAAAAGTATAATAATCAGCCTTTACTCAAGGTTTGGGCATAGCCAGATGAGAATGAACATAGAGAAACATAAAGCTAGATAATCTGAAAGTTTATCACTTCATTTTTAGGATCCCCTGCAAGGGTACTGCCTTCTTAACTAGCCCCTGGGAGAAGCCATCTTTCCCATACCACCAGAGAGCATCCTCACAGAATCCATTTACCTGAAAGTCCAGCAAGAACATGATTCCAGAGGAAGTCAGCAGTTTTTGCTTGAGACCAAACCCCATCTTCCAAGATTCTATCACCTGTCAGAGGACCTGCCCCTCCCAGACAAGTGATACAGAGAATATACACGTTCTTCAGAAAAGGTCATGTCTACCTCTAAGGGTATGGCCTTTTTATATGGCCTCAAGAGTAGAGCCTTAGAACACAAAATAAGTGTAACATTCAAATAAAGGTTATACACTTTTCATTATTCCTAGAAAAGATAAGATTTCTCATCTGAATTTTTCTTAATCTTTCACGACCGTTAGGTCTTCTTTTACTGAAACAGATGCACACAATAAGGTACTATAGCAAAAGGAACCTCTCAGACTGAAGGCAGGAGAAAGATTCTGTTGGTATAATTGAGAAAAAAAAAAACCCACAGTATTTATGTTATCAAAATTAAAAGGTATAAGTAGATATGGAAATGAATAAATAATTGGTTAGTGTTCACTCATGTGTTTTTAATCCTCTAATATGATTAGATATTTCAAAGTATAGAGACTTTTGATCATGGCTTTAGTACAATTCATGATGGCAGTTCTTCAATTTTTTTCTTCACACTTGTTTCAAGGAATGTAGAGACATATTCTGCCCTAGGGCTTTAGTGTGTTCACCTCTAAGGTGAGGATCCTATGCAGATTTTTTGGGAGTTAGGAACACAGCTTCAGCAAGCTAGAGACTCCAAGTCATGGCCTATTTTGCCCATTATAAAAGCTATCCTCATTAACCATTATTTTAGTCACCTGTAAAACATGGACAAGATAAAATGTGTTGTTCAATTTTATTTAATTGACCCATAGCATCCATTTTTCATGGGAATTATCCTCCTGAGGTTAAGAATTTTAAGGGTGGGCCGGACGCAGTGGCTCACGCCTGTAATCCCAGCACTTTGGGAGGCGTAGGCGGGTGGATCACAAGGTCAAGAGATCAAGACCACCCTGGCCAACATGGTGAAACCCCATCTCTACTGAAAATACAAAAATTAGCTGGGCATGGTGGTGGGTGCCTGTAGTCCCAGCTCCTCGGGAGGCTGAGGCAGGAGAATTGCTTGAACCTGGGAGGCGGGGGTTCCAGTGAGCCGAGGTCATGCCACTGCACTCCAGCCTGGTGACAGAGTGAGACTCCATCTCAAAAAAAAAAAAAAGAAAAAAAGAAAAAAAAAAAGAATTTTAATGGCATCCTTCAGGATGGCAATAGGTCTTCCCCCAGGTCTCCCCCCAACAACAAGAAAGGATAGTTATGGTCAGGGTAGTATGGGAAATGCTGGGTTATACTGTGTTAATCAGATTTCTTTACTGCCAGACTTCTCAGAGACATAAGTTGTTAGCATACATTGTTAAGTTTCAGATGTATTTGACTACAAAATTCCTTTTTCTCAGAGTGTCTAAAAAGACTTTTGTGTCATGGATTATGCTTTTAAAAACCCTGCTATTATCCATTACTGTGATCATTACCAGGAGAGCATACTTCATTCAGAGAAAGTCACCTGAATGTTCTCTCACCATTGAAGCCACATTTACCTTCTCCAGTGAGTTTTCCTTATCACCTCTCTTCCACCCTCACTGACAGGGGAACCTTCTACATATGTCCATAGAAGCCTACACATACCCAGATCATAGTATATTTATTTCTTTAGTGATGTTTTTCTTTGTCTCTTATAATAAATCAACACAACGCCCAACACACTGAGATACTCAAATATTTGTTGAATGGCTATCAAATGAATGATAAGTATTGGGATATATATACTTATATATAAGTATATATGTATACAATTGCAGTAATATGTAGTATTATATGTATGTATATATGTATATATTCATATACATATATATATATATTCAATCAAAGAATTTCCTAGTTACAGATATGTCCTAGGGTTCTTCATAGGACACCAGCTTGTAGAAAGATTAAAAAAAAAAAGGACACCCCCCTTTGTTGACATACCCACTAGGCAAACACCTATTCCATATCCTTCTGTCCAGGCAAACTTAATCATTACCAAGAGCCCCTGTGAGTGAAAACATAGCTATATAATTCCACTGGATTGCTTCCATAAGGTTTTAACTCAAACATGACTAGAGGAAAGGAATCCTTAATTACAACTTTAAAATATGATCAAAAGCAACATTGAAGAAAAGTGTTTCCAGGGAAGAGCCGAGGATGACACCCAGTTTATAATAATTCATTTCCCAAACCTCAGAGCATGTGATCAAAGCTGATATACATATCTCAGTCTTGTTACCAGGGTGACTCTTTTTTTTTTTAAACTTTTTTTGAAGTTACTATTTGGATGAATAAATAGATGAGGATGTGCCAAGCCAGAGACAGTCACTAAGAGTCCTGAGTCCTGCGGCATGATCTGTAATCGTTCTTTTTTTTTTTTTTTTTTTTTAATAAAGAAGCTGTGGACTTTGGCAGCTTGAGATATTATCATGCAGCTCAGGCCCTTTCGAATCAAGATGGGAACGTAACGTGTTAGAACTTGCAAGAAAAGGACAATGGAACCTCCTAATTACAGTTGGAGGAGGTTGCAATCAGATTAGGGTTATTAGGCAAATCAGTGTGATACAAGTACCCTTGACAACCTGTATGCTCAATGCTAGGATCATTTAGTTAATCTGGGCCAGGGATCTAAGAGATTTATAACCAGTAAGGCTTCAGATCAAACCAGTTAATCTTCCTTCCTACCACACCATCAGAGAAGGAAATAAAACCATGAAACTTCTAGTTCCTTCTTTCTCCTCCCATAAGGTGTGCTAACGTTGATTTATTGGTAATTGTTGGCAGATGTCCCAGAAAGACTGAAAATTTGCTAAATTCCTTGGCATATTTGGATGATAGAGACGAAAACTTCCTATTCTAGAATCTGCGTAAAGAAGGAATATGCAATGTATTTTTCTGAGGACCTGGTGGTGTGGTGACACCACTCCCTAAAAATTCTAAACATTTTACAAAGTCCAGCTCAAACATCTTTTCATCTGTTTATAAAAGAGGAATTCTCCCCTTCCCCCAAGTTTACAGCTTAGAGAAAATACAGGGCAGGATTGGGACCAATCATTGGAAGGTGCAATGAGGTGGATTTTTGATTGAACTTAAGACTTTTCTAGCATTCAGAGTTAATGGTACCTACGATTTCATAAAATAGTAAGTGCTCCTACCTTTAATAATACTGTATAAGGGATGAACAAAGACATTTCTAAAGTTCCTTCCAATTCAAAGACATTGCTATTCTTGAAACATGATAAAGATTACAAATTGAAAAATATGCTAGCTGTTCTGACTAGCAAACCTGTGACCCCTCAGCTCTGTACCTCACCTTCTTTGATAAGTAATGGTTTCTTCTTCATTGGTTCTGAAGACCTGAGAGGAAGGAGATGAAAGGTAGAAAAAACAAAACAAAACACCTTTTGAGCAATATAAACATCTTCAACTAGATATGCACCATTTTACATTTTTAACAGAAAATGTAAAAGTTGTTCTCTGTTTACAAAAGGAAGAATTATATTGGAATGAATATTCCTTGGTCACCCAAATTGTGAGATTCCTGTAATAAGTAGAAAGCTGATTGGGAATCATCATTTTACTCCACTAAACCCCACAAAACCAATTTTATTTATTTATTTATTTATTTATTTATTTATTTATTTATTTACTTATTTACTTATTTGAGTCGGAGTTTCTCTCTGTCGCCCAGGCTGGAGTGCAGTGGCACCATCTCAGCTCACTGCAAGCTCCGCCTCCTGGGTTCACACCATTCTCCTGCCTCAGCCTCCCAAGTAGCTGGAACTACAGGTGCCCACGACCACGCCCAGCTAATTTTTTATGTTTTTCGTAGAGACAGGTTTCACCGTGTTCGCCAGGATGGTCTCCATCTCCTGACCTCGTGGTCTGCCCGCCTCGGCCTCCTAAAGTGCTGGGATTACAGTTGTGAGCCACTGCGCCTGTCCACAAAACCGATTTTCAACTGTTCTTTAATAATCGTACTCTAAGAAGGGCCTAAAAATGAATTTTTAATCTGATGTTTTTCCAATCGTGTTACTCGTGAAACAGCGCATATTATTTATAATATCAAAGAATAAGAATTTTTTTAAAACTTTAAATTGGCTCCTGACTATTTTAGGCATGGGCTAAATTCTTTTAGTCTTTAAACCCTATACTAATATATATAACTTGACTCTATCAATTATACTTTAACTTTTTTTTGGTTTTTTAACATTTATTTGACACCTATTATTTGCCACCATTGTGCTGGAAGCTTTTACATAATTCGTATTTAGATAGATAGCTTTTACATAATTTGTATCTGGATCAGCAAATTAGCAGAGGAGATTAAATTATTAGTTTATAGGAAGACTTCAGAGAATTTATAAAGTTAAGCAGTGCATGTAATAGTATCTATAATAATTATAACTATCTAGATTTCATGTTGCAGTTTATATCTTTCTAACACTTATGTAAATTCCTGTAGTTTATTCTTTTTTTCTGTTTCAGTGCTTTCTGTTCTTTTGTAATAGCTTACTAGCTTTAAGATATAATGTGTATACCATAACCTTTACTAATTTCTAACCTTTTTTTTTTGTTTATTTGCGACAGAGTGCCCCGGCTGGAGTGCAGTGGTGCCATCTTGGCTCACTGCAACCTCCGTCTCCCAGGTTTACACAATTCTCCTGCCTCAACCTCCCGAGTAGCTGGGATTACAGGCACCTACTACCACACCAGCTAATTTTTGTATTTTTTTAGTAGACACGGGGTTTCACTGTGTTGGCCAGGCTGGGTCTCAAACTCCTGACCTCAAATGATCTGCCCGCATTAGCCTTCCAAAGTGTTGGGATTACAGGCATGAGCCACCGCACCTGGCTCTAACCTTATTTCAATAGTAAGAGAGAAACTTGATGCTAAAGAACAAAAAAAGACCTTAACTGTAAAACAAAAATTGACAACTCCCACAGTCCATTTTGCGCTAATATTTAAATTTAAATGTTTTTAAAGAACAGATGAAAATATTTTGAGGCAAAAAGAGAAAGACAAAGCTTGAGGAGAAAATAAAGGCATCTGAAAAATCGTATAAGAAAAGTTGATGACATGCGGTATGTATATGAAGAAGGTGGAGAGTGTGGAGCCTGGATACTGAGTTTGGTTTGGTAAATATCAAGAGGGTACTTCAGGTCTTTTGAGAGAGGATGGGAAAAATTAAGAGACCAGCCAAGTTAATTTGGAAACAAGCCAGGTTTACATATAATAAGCTAAAGAACTGTCTGAGAGGATAGGTAATTCAAGAAGGTGGCAAAGGAAGGTTTGCTGGAAAAGGAGCAAAGATAAAATAGACATGTCTGAAGTTTAGCTAAAGGGAAAAAATAACCTGTATATAGTCCTATGATACAAAACAAAGACAAGTGGCAGATAGCCTGTTAGTCAAAGATTCATGTTGTATTTCTGCATTCCGTCTTTTGATTACAGGCTAAGTGTGTGATTCACAAGGAAAACCACATTGAAAAAATGTTAGTTAACCACATTGAAAAAATGTTAGTTCAATGTATACTAAATAATCTACTTTTAAAACCAAATGTAATTATAGGAGGATCCAGTTAAAACAACACTTTTAAAAAATCATATGCAGAGAAGAAATAACACATTATATTTTAATTTAAAATATGACATCTTAAATTTTACCAAATGTTCCAAGTCTAAATGGAACTAGAGTTAGTGTAATGATGATCAGATTATTTGGTATTCATTTAAAATGTTACAAAACTTAAAAATATCCAGTGGCTTTTTCACGGCAGAATTTTTCTTATTGTTCTTTATAAAATGAAACTGCTGTTTTTACTCAGTGGATTTGAGTCATAATATAAATTAATTCATGACACTTTACTATAATTAGAGTATAATTAGTTAACCAAATAGAAAACTTCTATTATTACATGTAATAAAAAAACTTTCAATTTGCTTTGTTTTTTTACTACTTTGTACCACCAACACAAGATATCTTCACTTTTCACTACTCTTTTTATGTTGTTTATTTTAAATAGCCAGGCAGGTTATTTTTATTACACCTGGTTATATCAGATTGTACATTTAGGTAAATTAGTTATAATTGAGATTTCACAGATTACCAAAATTCTGGTCATTTGTTAAAATTTAAAAATCAGTATCTCTTACTTGCATTTTAAAAGTCATATACATTTATATATATTGTGTGTTTTTAATAAAAAGAGAAATATAAAACTCTGCTTATTCAGATACTCTGAAAATTTTAAGAACCTTAAATAAGTAAGAAAATAAACCATTTCTTAACCTTTTTTGAATCACAGATGTCCCTGAAAATCTGACGAAAGCTAGTTTCCTCTCCCTAGGGGAAAAAAAAAACACACATGTGTATATGCAAGTGAAATTTTACCTACAATTTCACAAAGTTTATGGACTCTCTGAAGTCTGCCTATGGACCCACTAAAGGTCCATGAACTCTAGGTTAAGAACTTCTGCAATAAACCCACACTTTGTTTTGGCAAGATGAAAAACTTAACTATTACAAAGTATGACTGTTTAAGCTTTCATTCTTTAGGGGCATGTATCTGAAAGGAATAATTTCTTTTTTAATCTCCTATTCCCTAAAAAAATTTGGCTCTGTTATCCCTCCTGTTTAGCCTTAAAATGAGGACCAATTTCCTTTGGGTCAAACCCCAAACTCTTAGTGTCTTGACTTTCTAAATGCTTGACAACTATAGACACTTTAATGAAATCCAAATGGGTGAAATTCAACACTTCATTCTGATGTTCTTTACAGATGTTCTTAATAAGAACACTGAAGAAGTCCTTAGAAACCTAACTTCACACATCAGCTAAGGGAAGAAATAATTCATTGGAAAATGAAGATAATAAGTAATTCCGGATAATAAGTATATGTATCCTGTACCAGTCAATATTGTGCACTTACAACATAAACCTGTAATGAACTTTGTAGCGAAGTATGTGACACACAGGATACAGTCTGCTGATGGACTCCTGGGTAGCAATAGTGTTACTTCATAGTACTTTCTGATGTTGGATATTTAAATTCGGCTCAGAATAATTTTTCCCCACAAGAGCTTCATTTCTACAAGTGACCATTTCTTTTTCAATAAACTCAGGAAGAAGAAGAAGCTGAAAAAATCACCTTCAGCTATCATAATATTAAAACAATTATTTAAATAGAAATGAAGATAATTACTTTAAACTTTACGAATGCTAGAGTTTTGTCAGAGAATGAATGTCATAACACCATCTAGGTAGCTTAGGTTACCATAATCATTTTGTTCTTCTACTCCCTTATTTTCCAACAGTCGATAAAAGCTCACCTGCTATCTGTCTTCAAAGCTCTGAATAGAACAGTTACGGCTTGGAAAATGATTTCCCTGAACATTCTTTGAGACCATCTGGAGAGAAGAGTTTGCACACTTAGAAGGACATAAAAGTTTACATTAAACATGTTTACCAATGAATTCACAACTTTGAAGGTGAAAAATAATTCATCTGACAAGTTATTAGCGGTAAGAGCCCTTTTCTTAGAATTTTCAAGAGTGTTAGCTTTACAGGAATGTGTGGAAGTGAGGCACATTAACCTTAAAGGGAAGATCAGAAAGAAAGGTACTCCAAATTTTGCATTAGATTAAGTCAGAGTTCTGAATTCTGATCCAGAACCTGTCACTCTTATTTCCTACAGAGCCTTAGGCAATTTACCTCACCCCACTGCTACTCCCCCATTCATCCCTTTCTTCACCCATGAAACAAAGATAATACTGACCTACCTAATGTAAGAAGGTTGTGTTAATTTAATGTCACGTGCAAAATATTCAACAATTTTAAAGCTATTTAGTTAAGTTTTAGTATTTGACAAATTTGTACCTGTGCCAAACAGATGGCTACAAAACAAGTGAGACACTATCAATGTGCTTGCGCCTAACACCATCAGTAATTAGAATAACATTAGGTTAGAGGGAGACCAGAGGAAAATAGAAGTATACAGAAAGACAGAGGAAGGCAAAGTTCTAGAATTGGCTTGTACCTTGGGAAAATCACTTGACTTTTTTGCATCTCAATTTCTTCATCCTCAAATGAAATAAAATCCTCTGTGTGGTCCATGTTAATATTCTGTTTATTTTTAAATTTCGTCTCTTTCTGGTAGAATGTAAGCTTCAAGGATGTAGAGACCCTGTGTCTCTGATGCACCAGAGTAATCCTAACATCACCAAAGTAATCCTAACATCACAGAGTACCTACTCATTAAAAATCCAATTATTAGATATTTCCTAAAGTCCCTTTCAGCTCTAATATCTGATTCTTTTTTGAAAAGTTTATTATGAAAATTTCCAAGTATATAGGAGAGTAGAGAGACTAATATGACAAACACCCCTCTATTTACCACTCAGCTTTTCCAAGTCTTAATTTCTATATTTGCTTCAGATATAATGAAGAAATAAAATACCATAAATACAACTGAAATCCCCCCTTAATGTGTACTGATCTCTAATTTCTTTCCTCTTTCTCTCCGAAGGTATCCACTATGCAGACTCTGGTGCTTATTATTTCCAAGAACATCTTATACTTTCACTATAGTTTTATGAACTACATGTCTTCAAACTTTACATGAATGATAGGTACTTATCATTCTGTAACTTATTTTTTTCCCATACAACATTATGTGCTTGAGATTAATCCATGCTGATACATTTACTGCTAAACTGGTCATTTTAACTACTACATGGTGTTCTATTATGTGAATATTGATGATTTATTTATCCATTCTCATGCTAGGTGACATTGTTATTTTTGAGTTTTTCTCTATTACAAACAATATTTCAGAGAATATTCCTTCCCATGTATCTTTCTGCAGACGTGTTTCAGTTTCTCTAGTGGAATCACTGATTTAAAGGGATATGTATCTTTAATTTCACTGGTCTAGGCCAAATATCTGATTCACTTGCCCATATTCTTACTGAGATGGTTGGTCAAGTTATGTATTTATTTTTTCATTTTATTTTTTTATTTTGCCCTGGGCAGGAAATGAATGTTAATCAAGTTGACGAGAGCATCATCTTTCTATTTCTAACCTTTTCTAGATTTAAACAGATAGAAATAGGGCATAATTATTTTAGAAGTCAAGAAGACTAACATAAAATAAGGAGCTTTCAGATGGATCTCGATCAGAACCACATAAAAATATGACCATGTCCTGTCATCGCATTATGAAATTTACAACACAGCACTGTCAATATGTGATGTTGCAAAAACACAGTGCCACATTGTAAACATTGCTGAGGTCTGTGAATAAATCCCTCTGAGAGCTTATGACTCTTTATGACCCAGTTCACAAAATAACTTTTAGAGTAGAGAAACACTGACTTTTTAGATCAAGATAATGGGAAATGTTAAATTCTGACTCATAACACCAACTGAACTACTCTTTTAATGCTGTTCTTAAATAGGCAACATGTCTATTAGTTTAATTTGGTGTTCCAAATGCTGGATCTTATGCAATTCCTTTAGCCTTGTATTTAAGATGATCTATTTGGAAAGATAGGTTATGGGAAAAGTTTCTTAGTCTCAGTCCCTGCAATTAAACAGCTTATGTTTCCTTATTCAATAAATATTAAAATATAATAAAGAATATGAAAGTATTTATATTATCTACTTAATGTAGTTTTTTCTCCTATATTAATTTTCTTATTTAGATAAAAGATGTAGGGCATGAACAATGCAGTTTCACTGGGAGGTTTACCTTGGTAAAAAGACAGGAGCTATTACATTCTGTCTTGTCAATGATCCATGGATAATGGGTCAGCAGGGGATTTAAGAACTGTATCTTTCAGTTCTTGCCAGGGAGATACATCAATGTGCACTGATGTGAACTATAATATGACACACCTTGCAGAACCCTCAAATCCCTTCAGGCACTCTAAGCTGCCTTTATGAAGATAGGGGACTAAAGGTTGTCAGTTAAGGATGGTATTTTGTAAATAATTTCAGTAACAGAATGATTTCTCTATTTCTCCATATTAAATTCTAATGCATAAGAATTAATCCTCAGGTTAAAAAGTCCTTAGTTTTGTTTTGATTGTTTCTATTACATTAGCAGCAGATCTGTTTTAACTGGTAGGGTAAAACAGACCAAATACATGCATTGGTTTATACATACATTATTTTTTATATACATTGTTTATTGTTAAGTGGGGGTCGAGGGAAGCAAGTTGAAAAATGGTATTACAGTAGATCCTATTTGTGTGTAATTGTCCAGATTAGTCGGGGTGGGAGCAGGTAATAAGAAACTTACCTTATACATTTATATACTGTTTGAATATTTTAAAATAAGTATGATTGTTTTTATAATCTAAAAAGTAAGTAAATTTACTTTTCAATGTAAAAATATTACTTTCAATTAACAATCTTCCGTGTGGTCTTTAAAATTTTAAGAAAGTTTTAAGAAATTAAATTAACAGTCTTCTGTAGGGTCTTTACAATTTTAAGAAGTTTTAAGAAAGCAAATGATATGTGTTTCAAGTAGAAATCACATTTATTTTTATTGAGTTAATAAAAATTTTCATGGGACAGAAGTGATCTGATTTCTTGATATTTTCTAACTTTTGTGAAATCATCAATGCTTTTCTGGAAATGCTCTTTTCCCAAAACCATATATCTTACAAGCTGGAGAGGACTTTATAAATTGTGTACTGCAAATTCTCATTGTACAGATGAGAAACTGAGTCTCAGAGAAGTTAACTGTCTTGTCCATAAACAGTTTCAGAGCTTAAAAAAATTAAATCCATGTCTGACCTTCATGTTTATGGCTCTTTCTATCAAAACATGGCCTCCTCCAGCTCTAATTTTAGTGTGATGGTAACATAAATAATCTAAAAGCAATTTAGTTTAGCTCTGATTCTAAAACCAGCACACATCCACACCACAATACATAAAGCATTACTGCAGCAAATGAATGCTCTTTGTAAAAAGCTGAAGTAAGAAGTCATTTGGTGACAATATTTTCATTAGTAAATTGAAAGAAAATTAATTTTACTCTGTGATTTTCCCATTTCAACCAATTATTATAGTCTCTTTCTTCTGCTGCTTTTTTAAATTAGGGAGCAGATCAAGAGAACAAAGAAGAATGAATAAATAAAATATCAAAGCCAAACATGTCTATTAATGAAAAAATTGAAATTTGGGACAGCAACAATAGAAAATAAAAGTACATGGGAAAGACCACGGAAGGGCAGTAAGCATCAAAGCAGAGGAAAATTTGACAACTTCAAGGACAGTGAGTAAATAAGTAAAGAAAAGGGGGTTGAGATTTGTTTTATGTTTATTATGGTAGGCACATAGTAAATGGCTGATGGATAAGATAAAGGGAATGATGGTGTCAAAGGCTAACGCAGAAGTTCTGTCTCTAATACACATAAGAACTACCTGAAGTGTTTGTTTAAAATAGAGTGCTTAGTTTTTATCACTAGAAATTCCAATTCACCCACTGGATTAGGGAAGACACAGAAATAAGTACCTTGGGTAATTCTAATGTTCGCACATGAGGAACCCTGGGCTAGAATTGTCGAAGCTCTAAAAAGGGTGAAAGTATGGAACGAGGATGAAGAAACCTAGAGAAAAGATAGGAAAAGGAGCTCTGAATGGAAATCAATAAAGAGAGATAAACTAGAAAGTAAAGATGTAACTAAATTAGAAGAATGGTTTAGAAGTGGCATATGAGTGTGTGTGAAAGGAGACAAGCAAAGATTGGTCAGAGGTAGTAAATCAAGATGAAAAATTACAAAGATGAGCAAATTAAGGCTTTATTTTAGATTTTAAAAATAAAGATTATTACCCTTTTCCTTTATAAAAGTAACATGTGCTCATTGTGGAAGAGTTGAAAAATTTGAAAAGGAGAAGAAAAATGTACCCTTAGTTTGTCACTCATGAAGCTGCTGTTAACATTTTGGTATATTTTCTGCTACTCTTTGTTTCTGCTTAGTTTTTCAAAGATTTTGCTTGTCTTATATAGTTGAGATAATAGTGTCTATGCCTTTTTATATATTTGAAATAATACTGTCTAATACCAACATCTCCTAACACAAGGTGTTTAATGGAAACTTCATTTTAAACATCTGCCTAATATTAACAATAGCCAGTTCTCTCTTCTTTCCTGCTAACAGAACTCAGGTTTGTTCAGGCAGTCAAGGGCTTCAGGCTTAAAGGCTGACTCCATTTCCACTCATAAAAAGTGATTTTTTATTTAGTTTAAGCCAATCATGGTACAATTATATTCCCCTTATCAGTGATTGGCTGAGGAAAGGGCAAGTGACAGACTTCTGACCAAAAAGATAAGGGCAAATCTATAGGTTAGATTTGTGAAAGAGATTCTTAGTTCCTTAAAAGTGATCCAAGGAAGAGATAATCCCTTTTTCTGCCTAAGGAATGTGTGTCAGGAGGGAGCAGTGGAGCTAGTGCTTTGTGCTGTTGCAGCCATTTTGTGGCCATAAAGGAAGTCCAGTGTACACATTAAAGATGGAAGAACAGAAAAGTAGGAAGAATTGATCCTAGTTGATCGTGACACTCCAATTAATTACACATCCCTGGACCCTACTTTGAGACTTCTTGTTATGTGAGAAAATATATCTCCTATTACTTAAGCCCTTTTTAGGTGAGTTTTCCGTTCTGTGCAGTAGAAAACATCCTAATGGATATAGCATGATAATTTACTTAACAATTTTCCTCTTGTGGGCTATAAGGTTACTTACAGTTTTTCACTATCAGTTTTTGCCTGGGATAGTTTCAAGAAAAAAAGTTACATAGCATAGGTAATAAGGTAGCTTGTGTTCGGGGAAAAAAACAACAAGCAATAAAAAAAAAGAAACCAGAATGAACTTGAAATATCTCAGGTCATCAAAGCTGAATCATTCTGAATCTCCACGCCCTTTATTGCTCATTGCTGTCAGCAGAGGTGGTTATCATGACAAGTTACATTATAGAAGAAAAAATTGAGAAATATAGTCTCCATATAACACACTAATAAAGGCAAACACAAACCCCTAAAATACAAAAGTCATTCCTGTTTGCAGTGTGTTATATGGTTTTATCAATTGTTTAAATCTTTCCTTATTATAATAATATTAAAATTACTTTGGTAATAAGAAAGGCAACCCATTATGCTAATATTTTTCTTGTATTAAAATTTGCTGTTGATTCTACACAGTGTTTAGTGCAAATGCATCTATTTTGTCATGTTGACAATCTTCAAGAACTCAAAGTTGGGGTAAAAGTATCTGACTGAACATTATTTAAGGGAAGAGGACCAAATGCATGTGCTAACATCAGCAGATGAACAGACAAAATTCCCAGTAACCACCTCTGGTTTTATCACTAGTGGTAGTTGATCCTATTTATAATTTGAGATTTTAGATTTGTTGACTTTTTAAATATTTTGTTATTCTACAGTCTGATTTTTTAAATGCTTCCTCATGTAAAAAAAGGGTGTGCCTGTGCAAAATAGCAATTGTAATTTCTACAATTATAAAGCACTAGTACCACAATGACCTACATTTCAAGGTTAGTATCAGTAAGAACACCTAACACACATTCATAATTTTATATTAACAATTGATTACAATGTAATTCATTTTTAGAAATTATTTTAAAAACTTTACTGCATAGGCTGCAAAATGAGATTACAGTCACAGCTAGAGAGTAAATATCTAACTTGTGCATGAAGTACTTCAGCACTGTGGTTATGACTCGTGATATTTCCACCTCCTGGCTGGTCTCTTGCCAGGAGCATTGATTCACGAGTTGACTGTGGTAGAGGGTGTAAGGAAAACACAGGCTAATCTAAAACTCAAATAATGACTCTTCTCTGAACCAAAAAAACTAGCAGATCAATTTCCTAAGATACAAGATATTTTCCCTATGATGTCTCATAAATTTGTTCATTTCCTGTATACTTGGATACTCTAAAGAAGAAGAAAACAAAACCCAGAATTTGGAGAGGAACTCACTGTTTAAAAGTTCACCTGGCTGTGCGTGGTGGCTTACCCCTGTAATCTCAGTACTTTGGGAGGCCAAGGCAGGCGGATCACTTGAGATTAGGCATTCGAGACCAGCCTGGCCAACATGGTAAAACCCTGTCTCTACAAAAAATACAAAAATTAGCCAGGCATGGTGGTGGGTGCCTGTAATCCCAGCTACTTGGGAGGCTGAGGCAAGAGAATCATTTAGAACCCAGTGGGTGGAGGTTGCAGTGAGCCAAGATTGTGCCACTGCACTCCAGGCTGGGCAATGAGTGAGACTTTGTCTTAAAAATAAAAATAAAAATAAAAAGTTCACCTAAGATCCTGAAGCATATGTAGAAAAAGTCTACCCTGACAGAAGCTAGATCCTTTCTGAGCCTAGACAAATGCTGGATTTAAGTGTCTAGATTGAGGGGAGCTGTTAAATTAGCCCCATCATAGGTTTTTAAATTATCTGAGTAGCCAAGATTCCAAAAATGTGTTACTGGATATAGAAAGGCAGGAACTGATCAAGAAAATCAGTGGAATTTAGCACAGGGCTTGGCACATGAAAAGCATAAAATAAGCATTTATTAAATTAATGAGTAAATAAATTAATTATGAATAAATTAACCTTAACTTTTAAATTAGTTTGTGTATTAGATGGGGAACTGCTTTCTCCACTTTCTCCTCTCTTCTTCCTCTTTCCCTTCTGATTCCCAATTCTTCAAATAAAATAAATGGAGTAGAACAGTTTTCTGGTTATATCTATATATGTATTCCTGTAATAGGGACTTCAAGGATATGCCTGTAGCTTGATAGCGAACAAGGGTCATTCTTTGATAATTGGACTGAACCCTGTGCAATGGAACTGTGACACTTGTAATCAGTAGGAGTGGGTGGGGCTGTGAGATTGACTATGTAGAAAAAGCCTGCAGGATTAAGGGGGCTTTAGGGACAGTCAATGTTAACTCTGCCCTAATGTATTCAAATCTTCTGTACCAACGTGGGCAGGATCTTGAGAGAGGAGGGGCAGGAGGTCACTGAGTTAATTGTGTACAAACAAAAGAAAGCAAACAGCTGTTTCATTCCTCTAAATAACACAGGCACATGCACTTCATACTCCATCCCTGCCCGTACTCTTCAGGAAGACTTTGGGCTCATCCCATGCTGGGGAATGCATTTGTGTGAGCATTAGGCACACAGGCTGATGACTGGACACTTTGTTGGAGAGAATTAATTTCTGGTGAGAGATAAACATGACTTCTAGCCTGCTCCCCTGAAAACAGAGGAAGGAATTAGTTAGGAACAATTTTTGAAACCTCTTAGTAAGTTGTATTGAACAAGGTACTGTTGAGAAATTTTGAGTCTAGTCTTCAAGTCTCTATCTACTTTTCTGGAAGATTCTAAGGTAAAAACATAGGGCATGTTGCTTGGAATCACCCTGAAAGTGAAACATGCCATCCCCACACAAATATACAAATTTTTAAAACATCTGATAATGCCTTGTTTAACCTGTTGTTCCATATTAAACAGTTTGTGAGAGCCTACTGGGCCACAGGTTCCTCTGTCATTCCCCCTTTAAGTTAAATCACTTTCCTTCCAGTCTCTGCATAGTACTACTCTTTATCTCCTTCCAAAGCCCTCCACCCAAATCCTACACTATACTTCAGGATTGTCACTATACTAGAGTCATGTTCCCTGGGAACCATTTAGGAAAGGTTGAAATGCCTCAGAAGGTGACTACATGTTCATCATGAGCTCTATACATGGAGTAACCTGCACTTCTGGCATTTTCCCAGGGACAAAGACCAACCAGTGGTGGAAACCTCACTGGTAACCTAACTCAGTTTGCTTTGCAGAAAAATCCTAACCTTCTAGAAGAAAGGATCCCCACCCTTGGAAAGAAATATTTTGTGAACATAGCTAAGTGGTTTCTCCTTTCTCCTCTTCTCTCCCGTCTTCCTGTACTCTTCTGTAGGATTTTAGACTTCCCTCCTGAAGGCAAGATAAAGTTTCTGTCTATAGTGATAAATCATAGTGTTCAAAGTCTAATGGTAAGAGAAGTTGCCCATCATAAATTGTGACAATAGGCCAAGAACTTTTCAAAAATGAAGTGGTAAGAAGCTCCCACCTCTTCTATGCTTCCTGCTTCTTCCCATCCTGTGCTTTCAAGTGGGACAACCATGGAAGTTGCATATTATATTAAGATATTACATTTTCTGAGGGAATAATACACAAGTAATTGAAATAAACAAAAGGGGATAAAACCTCAGGGGCATCAATGTTTTAATATCTTTGCAAAACAAAGAAACAGCCCAATTGTCTAATTCCAAAATGCCACCGTATAAAAAGGGAAGGGCTGAAGTTGCAGAATGAGAATTTTGAGAAATCCTATTTTTTTAAACCTAGGGATAAAGAATGCCCTTCAGTATTGAATTGTATAGAGAAGGCCCACTCATCCAGAATCTAGAGGAAAAACAGAATTTAAATAGCAAGACACCTTTGCAGGAGTGTTGAAACAAACAAGAAAAAGTTTTATTTTGAAAATACAGTCTTTAAAGATAAAATTTGGCTTTCATTTTCCATATCTAGGTGCATCCAACAAGATCCAAAAACAAACAAAACAACAAAACAAAGACCCACAACATTATGTACAGAGCTCTAAAATGAGCTGTGAATATCTACAAAAGACTAGCATATACTCTTTGTGAAGGGATGTAGTGTGTGGCTTTCTACAGTTCTCAGTCCCCCAGAAGAAGAGTTAACTCCCTGGAGCTGCAGGTGCAGTTGCAGCAAGGGAAGAGCTGGGGTCAGTGAAGGGCTAGGGGTGCGACCCCCCGGGTAGGAGACGTGGAGAAGTGTCTGGGGAGGGGAGCAGCGGCGGCACGGGACAGATCCTGGGCTTCTCTAGAAGTCCTGCCGCGGGGTGTGAGTCAGGCTGTGCCGCCGCAGATCACAGTTTCGCCTGAACACTTTGCCGCACTGCTCGCAGCTGTAGGGCTTGATGTCTGTATGGGTGAGAAGGTGAGTTTTCAGATTACTTCTCTGATTAAAGGTTCTTCCACATGTGGGACATTTGTGTGGAGATTCCTGTTCAGATGTGAAGCAAGCAAAGGATTAATCCTTCACACCACCACTGCACCCTTTTCAATAGTTTCTGTCTTATCGGTATCACAAGCGTTAACATAACACTCGCATGACAACAAAAGAAGGGACTTGCAGGAACAAATCTGTGCTCCTAATCCTCCAATCATGAAAACACACGTGCAGGCATACACAGAGGCCTGATTACACTGATAACTTCAGAGGTAGACCCGCGGCCACCTCGGTGGGCTTTGTGATTTCCAGCTCTTCACATTTCATCACCATGTCATAGGCAGGAAAAGGAGGAAGGAAAAACTCTAATCCTCTCTTAAGGAACAACATTCTCCTGGGTAATAAGGCTCCTCTTTGCTGGAAAACTAAACTATTCCTCAATGTCCTGAAAGCTACAAATTATGAGCCCCCTGGGAAAGAGAACGTATGGGATTTCACTATGCCTCCATTATCAAAATTACCTTTATTTCCTCCTAAACACGAAAGCTTTAAATGCAGGGCAGATTGGATGAAAAAAATTCTAAAATTAGGGTTTATGATAATCAAAGTGGCCTGTTTTTTAAGAAAAATTAAAAAATGCTTTATGTTAAATAAGATTAATTTTATGTATTAAAAAAATCAAGATTGTTGCTTTTCCCCACCTAGAGAACTAATCTAAACAGAGCCTTTTACGAGAAAGAGTCTGCCATTGAACACCTTTTGCAAAGCAATAATGATAAAACGAACCAGCCACTGTTTTTAAACAAGAAAACAAACTTACCTGCATGTGTAAAGTTTTGTGAACTGCTAGAGTTCTAGACTGACAAAATCCTTTCCCACACTCTTGACATTTGAAGGGTTTTTCTTTGGAATGGATATACCTGAAAATTAATATAAGGTTTCATTGAAATAACTTTGCCCCATGATGAAGAGTTGCTTTTAGCAATTACTTAAAAGGAAGTTGTGGAAGAACAAAAGAAACAAGATTTCCATTTATGTTTTTAGATTTTTTTTTTCCTGTGTAATTCTGTTTATGGTTAATCTCAACAAACAGCTTCTCTTCAAAATATTCACTGGCCTGCGGGTTTTATCTACACTTGATCGCCCTCTCTGGTGTTTTCTGGAGCTCAAAACCCCGCTGAACGGGCCTTTCTCGGCCTCCATGGTTTTTCTCTGGGATTTAAATTGGCCAAATCAGGATGTAAGGCAAAGCCGAGTTTAGAGGTGCTAATTTTAGTGAATCCCTTAACAGCCTCCGAGGATGGATACAGAAGTCTCATCTCTGGGGAACAGCAGGTAGAGTCCAGAAAAGATACCCCTAAAAAGGTCTCCCCAACTCCTGAGAAGTTTTTACCCAAGGATAACACTTACATTATTGTATGTCTTCAATTGCCTTGCATTAATGCAGAGTTTAAGGTCGTGGAAGGGAGGTGGGAGTTGTTTGTAAATTCGGTGACCGCAAGACCCCCCCACAATACAGCTTAAAAGAAAGGTCCCCATGGCAGGCTCTGGGGTGCACCTGGTGGGGGGGGGGGCGAGGGGCGAAACCCAACAGAAGTAGCCCGATTGCAGGCAGGACCGGCACCCCAGGGTCCCTCGGTTCTTCCTGCACCACTCCCCACAGCACTGGGAAGAGACAGGATAACCATCCCAGGACTAAGGCCAACGAATTGTTCCTGTCCAAGGCTGAGGAAAGGCTCTCCCTCATCCCAAACAAGAACATAGCAGGAGCCGCTGGGGGGAAAGAAAAAGTAGATGTTGGGAGTTAGCTGAACCAGGCTGGGGAGCGTGACTGAGGGTGTGTTTTAGATCACAGGGGATTATAATGACACTTGGGATGTCTATCAGGACTCAGTGTGTCCAGAACAAATTCGCTTTCCCTCTCCCGGCCACCCTCCTTGCCCGCCTCACCTGTGATCCCGCAGGTGATCTTGCCTCCGGAAGGCCTTGTGGCAGATGTCACACGTGTACGGCCTCTCGTCCGTGTGGGTCCTCTCATGGATGAGCAAATTGTAGGATTTGGTAAAGTGTCTGCCGCAAAACTTGCAGATAAACTCTTTTTTCGTTTTGGATGGCAACCTTCCTCGAGAGGGCTTTCTGTCCGGAGTCAATTTACTGAGGCCCGAGATGGGGCTACCCAGCCCCGGACTCAGCTTGGTTAGGTCTCCCATCTTAGGTGGATCTTCTTGTGTGGCAGCCACCGCCAAATTGGCAAAGTCAAAACGGGGCCGGTCTTTGTGCAGGGCTGGGAGGACATGGGCAATGGCCCCTTGCTTGGGGTGGAATAGGTGGGTGGTAAAAGGCAGGGCCGGGAAGGGGAAGCGCGCGTCCACGAGGCCCTGCGCCGCTGCCATCTCCGTGATGGTGGAGCGGGTGATCTCGTGCACATTGGGATACCCCAGCGTCCAGTGGTTCATGTGCATGGTCTGTACCGCGCTGAGACCGTACAGGCCCTGCAGGTGGTCCACTGTGGCCGGGAAAGTATTCACGGCCTGCAGGAAGGAGTAATTGGTGAGCTGCAGCGACGGGTGGAGCGGGATGGGCGCTGGCAGGGCCTTGCTCCCCATTTTCCGGGATGCTGGGGGGCTAAGGGGACCACCCCTTTCTTCCAGGAATCAGAGGCAGGAGGGCGTGGGGCTCCGACAAAAACCCAGTGAGACAACAGCACGTAGAGAAAGCCCTAAAATTGGTAGGGAAGAGAGGGAGAGACCATGACTATAATCCAAGGTTGCTCCTTCTGCCCTCTGGCACCCACACAGGTTACCACACTTACCCAAGTCTCCCTCCCCACCCGACTCCAAGACCCCCGAAAGAAGCCGTGAGGGGACCTCCTGGCACCTGCTCAAGTCCGCATGCAGATCAGCCCTGGGCCAGAGCAAGAAATGTTTCACTGGAAAACGGGCGCCCAAAGGAAGGAAGGTCGGATTCAGACTCTGGACAGATACAGGGCGGAAGACTCCTCGGTCCCGGGAAAACGAAAGGCGGACAGCTGGGCAGCACCCAGCCCAACCCAGCCCACCTTCCCCAAGCCCATCAGGCGAAGCTCAGTCAACCGCAACGCCAATGCTGGCAGGCCGGGGCGAGCCTCTGTCGCCGCTGCGCCTCGGAGCTCCCGGGAACGGTGGGTTAACGGATGGGTGGTGGGATCCCACGCGCTGCGTTGCCGCCGTGCCCTGCGGCCGCCTTTCCCTCGCTTACCCGGACCGCAAGCCGGCGTGCAAGAGCAAAGCCGGTACGCTTCATCCTTCGGGGCCAGAGGGCCCTGGGAAGGGCTCGCCTCGCCCCGCACTGACCTCGGAGGTTTTCTTTTTCCTTCTCTGCCCTCAGTCCCATTTATCAGCGGTGACGGGCCACAGGAAAGAAAAGTGACACCTCAGGGGCAGGATTCGGTCTAGAATCGCCCCCTCCTCCTCCAGGGGCTCTCCTCCCAACCCCCCACTAAGATCCCTTCCAGATGGTTCAGGCTCCCAGGGGGTGGGGTGGGGGCAGAGAACGTCCCTGAGGCTGGAGGAACCCCTTTTCCCAGACTGAGTGCCAAGCTCTCGGGAGGCCTGAGCTGCTTCCCAGTCTGGCACCGAGAAGCGATCCCTACATCCCTCCACCCGGTAGGCCCCAGGAGACCAGAGAGGAGAGAGAAAACAGGGGAGAGGAGAGAGGAGAGCGCTCCGGGGAGGGAGAGGAAAGGAGCTGCAGCAGAGCCGCAGTAGGCCAAGCACAGGGTGGCCCTGCTGGCCTGCAGGAACCTTGTCCGCTGGCCTAGAGGTGAGTGCGGCTGTGCTCCCGCCACCAGGACACCCGGCCCGGGCCTAAGCAGGGCACTTCCCCTCTCCTCGTGCTCCCAATGGCAACACAGGTCTGATTTCAGACCCAGGTTCCCGGGAGCATCTCACCTACATTCACGGCGGGCCCACATTCTCCCACTGCCGGCCCCTTTTTAGAAAGGAGTTCTGCCAGCTCAGGGGACCAGGGCCTTCCCTCTGCCAGCCCCCCAGGTGTAGGAGTCAGAGCTAAGCACCAGTTTGTGCCACCAACCGCCAAGCCTGGCATTTGAACCCAGTGAGAAGGCAGGAGAGATTCCAGCCTTCCCTTCCCACCCAACCCCTTCCTGCGCCTAAGTTGTCCTCTCCGTGTGTTGTGAAGTATCGCCTGTGGTTCCATCTGTGAGCAGACTTAGGGGGCTACGCTAATGACAGTGCGCTCTGGCAAGGCAGGATCTGGCTGCCTCTGCGGGGCCCACACCTTCTTCTGTTTGGAAGGGCTCCGGGACAGAGATTTATTAACGAATCCCTTCTGCTTGGTGGTATGCGGTCTGGGAGTTCAGGCTAGGAGTTAATGAGAGGTGTGTAACAGTCAGAGGGTCTCAGTCAGACCATTCAACCGCAACTGCAAACCCCCATTAGTAATCAACTTTCCCACCACAAATCACAAGTATTTTTGCTCAGCGGCAACTCTCTTAGGGAGGCAGGAAAAAAAGGATTCTACTAACATTCCTGGTAATCTATCTGATTATTTCCCTTTCAATTAAAAATAATAAATTACACCCTTATTTCCCTTTGTATAATGAGGATTTTCCAGAGATTCAAAATATTATTTTTCCCTTCGTGTTGAAAAGCAACCTCTGTCCCGTAGAGAGGAAACCGAAATTATTATTTGGGTGTATTCCCAGACTAGATTTCTTAGAAATAAATACAGGAGGCAAAGCACAACTCCCACCACAGGGTGTATGTGTTGAAGGGGGGAGCGGGTGTTGGGGGGGAGTGGTGTCAGCTAAAGTACTGTTGTGACCTGTGATTTCTATTCCAAAGGCACAGCAAACTCTGCCATAAAGGTTACACTGCCACAAAGTTGAGTGCCACCTTCTTTCCCTTTTCTCTGAATGGTTTATAACACAGAAATTAACGACTAGTATATTTCAAGTTCATGTTAGCAAAAAGAAGTGCTATTTCATAGTACCTGTTTGTTTTAATTTGCAGAGCATATAGTTTCTTCATAGGGGAAGAGCAAACCATTGCTCCTTTTGAAACCCTTTTACAAACAGAACTACCTTAAATATCCACCAATGGCTCTTGCCACAACTAATTAGGAAGGTTAAATTTCCATACTCCCATTGAGTTGCTGGAAATGTATGTCAAAAGAAGTATCTTAAGTGAATGCAGAGATCCTAAAGTACTTTCGTTTTGTCTAGAGCTGAGCCTTGTAGTTCCCACACTCCCTTTCAGGAAATAACAGCGATCTTCTTCTGCTGTCATTTCTCCACAGTCCTGTTTCAGACCACTGGTTACTTTTAATTTTGCAAGGAAATAAACTTAAACCAATGAAAAGGCATAAATATGTTGGTTGTGCTGAAGCTATTTTTCTTTCATCAGTCTTCTTCACAGGAATTTCCAGGCATGTGGAGAAATTTTGCAAAATTTAGTTGACTGGCTGTCAACAAGGGACATGTGTACACACTTAGTTCAGTGAAGCTTTCAAAACATTGGAGAAAAAAGTTAAGAAGTAACTTGATAGGGAGTTTTGCTCTTTGGTAATGGTATTATTACACTGAATTATCTAAAAATAATATACAGTCAGGGTTCATCTGCTAAAACCTGTGCATTGGTATCTGAGAGAAATGACTGATGGTTGGATAGATAAGCTCACTGAATTTCAGCCCAAACCGCAGTAGAATTTTTGCTCAGCGGCAGCTCTCTCAATTATTATAAATTAGAGAGCTATAGACTAAGTAGATCAAAGATCATTAAAAAGAAAAAAAAAATTGTTTAAGGACAGATTGTTAGGGCCAGGCTGTATCAGGTGAATAGAGGAACGGCTGCGAATTTCCTGCCCCTTCAGAGCGCCTCTGCCTTCCCAAGGAGTTAATTAAATTAAGATGCCTTCCGCATAATCTAGGTTCTGTTTCTCTCTGCTCCCCTTGCTCCCCCTGCGTGAGTAGTTTTCTTGTTCTGCTCAGGACTGCAGTTTGTTTAGCAGAGAAAGTGGCTATCTGCGCCCTTTCGCTTTGGGAAACGCCAGCCCCCTTTTGTTCTCTGCTAACAGGTAGGAAGACAGATCGGGGCTCCCTCCACAAACACCTTTTCCTCGCTCCTTCTTTGTACAACTGCAACTCCTTTCTCACTTGCCATTTCTCGGGAATCCGAGCGTTTAAGCCCCCGGGGAGTTTGCTTTTGGCCCCCCCTCAGTCAGGACTGGAAGGTGGGAGGAAAATTTAAAAGCCAGCACAAGGTTGACAAATTACCGAGAACTGAACTATTTCCCTCTTGAAATGCGCCTTCAGCGTCTCTGGCTGGGCAGGCACCGGGTGTCCGGGCCCGTCCACGCTGCGCTGCCGCGGCTGCCCCGGGACGAGTCGACCCGGGCTTGCTAGGACAGGGGCAGAAACACCATGGGGTTGTGGGGTTTGATCTCAGTGTACGTCGATCGGCTTTTATAAGAAGTCTTGCCGACCGCTTAAATATCCCAAAACAAAACTAAGAAACCGTACGTAGAAGTGTGTGTGGCTGGGTGTTAGCTGGGAGTCGCGTGCCAGGGACCCAAGGAAGTGAGAAATACAGTGCCCTGGGATTGCATCCCCATGATCTATTTTCACATCTAAACTGGGGCACACCAGACCGAGAATCTGAACGCCTCTTGCACCCCCAAACCCTTCCTTCCAAAGGGCGGCTACAGCCACTTCCCAGGGCGGACACTCACCTCCCGCAGAAAGGTCTGCCTGCTCAGCAGCGCTCAAACCCGGTCCAGGCAGCGAGGCGCACAGCTTGGAAAGGTCATTGAGTCCACTCCTGGCAAACTTTTTTTTCCGAGCGGAGTCGCAGGAGTCGCGGACATGATCTGGAGGACGCGAGCAGCGAAAGCAAGAGGAGATCCACGTCTTCGTCAGAGTCTGTGGACGCGGACTGTGTAAAGACCCGGGGTGCTTGGGGCAGGCGTTCAGCGCTCGCCCAGAACCTCGCTCTTCCGCGAACCTCTCGCTGCCGACTCCAGCTGAGGTCGGAGCCCACAGCTTTGCAGGGCGATCACCCTCCAGCAGCAAGCACGCCGAGCTCCGTCCCCGCCCGCGTCCCTCCCCAGGCTGCCCCAGGCCGGGAGTCGTGGGCTTTAGTAGCGGCCCCGCCTCCCCTTCGGGCGGGCGTCCCGCCGCCGAGCGGGGCCCTCAGCGCCCTGGCTCCGCCTTCGCGCCCGGCGTCTGCTAATGGTCCACTCTGTTTACTTGTGTTTGGATAGCAACTAAGCCTTAAAGGCACAGGTTTGCTCGAGGTTTCCCTCGAGCAGCCGTAGGTGACTCAGTTCAAAATTCACATACAAACACAATGCCCACCCCCTTTCTTCTCATTGCCACTTTTCCTTATAATATTAGAAACTCAACAACTGCTTCTCTGCCTCTCAAAGACCCTGCAGAGAATCCCAAAGGGCATTTAGTAATTTTATTTGGTGCGCTCGCCGGCTTAATTTGCACATCTTAACACGTTCAATACAACTACCTTCACCCTAGAGTAAAATAAATCAGTTCTAGACTGTATTCTCCAGCATAAATCACTCTTTCCCCAATTTTGAACAGCTTTCTACATACTTTTGGTCAATTATGACTACATGTGTAGTCTGCTTTCGCCTGCTGTTTTCTAAACGAAGTTTGTTTACAGAGGTGGCAATTGACTAATTTAGTAATTATTGCAAAGACGCGTGGAATGCCCCAGGAGAAATTTCTTCCAATATTTAAGCTTTAATCGGCAAATGTTCATTTCATACGCAGTAAACCAACTTGGTTAAAAGAGTGGGCATCTGCAACCCATTGGCAAACAATAAAGAATCCATCTGGAATGGGTGAAGAACATTTTTAAAATTTAGGAAAATGCGATTCTAGTTTTTCAAAACATTTACATCGTCATTCCCAGCAAAAATTGAGTTCATTGTTCAGTCGTCAGGAAAGTTAATCGAATTCAAAGTGCAGTGATACATTTTTCAGGTTCTTCTAAAGGTTTGGTCTTGTGTGAGTATAACTGCAAAAAGCACTTCAGCCACTCTGGAATAGGGGTGACAGAGTGACAGGAAGGGAATGATACACACCCATTTTAAGCAGCTTCTTTTCAGATATGATTTGCGTGATCAACACTAAGCAAAAACGCCCTGCGTCCCAGACGAGTTGCCAGAGGGGATTTGCGTTACCCCAGGCAAGCCCGCACTTAGAGGAGGTAGATCTTCAACCAAGAGGCTGTACAATTCAAAAGTCTTCCGTCGAAAGATGGTTTTGGATGGGAATCCCCAAAAGACAATTTAAAAAATTCAATCGTGAGGGGAAGTAGACAAATATAAGCTGAGGCTAAAAACTGTCAAAAGGTTAAGCAGTAATTGGGGAGTCAGGCAGAAGCTCCCAGATATTATTTTATTAAGATAAAATTATTTCTATTTTATTTATGCCGAGGTGGAGAGAATTTTTCGTTCCTTTGGTAAAACATAACAGGGGTCGCAGATCTTTTTTTCTATCTTTCCAATTTTAAGTTCGCAAAGATTAAAAAGTGAGCTTGAAACGGAGATTCGAGTGTTTAATATCCTGCAGTACTTAACTGCTTCAAAGTAGATTTGACACACAGAATGGAAGCAGCAGAATGCCTAAGCATTCAGATTTTTTTTTTAACGTTTTCCCTAGTGGGTCCCATAGGGGTGCTTTCATTTTAGAGCTCAGTCCTGAGCCTCAGCTGCGGGGCGCCTGCGGTCCTCTCTCTCCAACTGCCTCATTCCTCCCGCAGCTTTTCTCAATTTGGGAGATTTGGAGGGAGCTTTCTCTTCTTTCAGACTCCCCAAGTCTCCCACTCACGGGGTGGTGACCTGAAGAGCGTTCCTAAGCTTCACACTTCCTTTTCATCAAAGGGGAGGCAACTCCCCAGCAGCAGGCTTCACACCTTTCCCGCCCTTAAGTATGTGTACGTTGGGTGCGGAACCGTTTGGTTTTCCCGAGGGGTAGGCAGAATTTCCAACCACCCACGAGCTGCTCCCTCTTTCCGCAAACCTCCTAACCCCGGGGTTTTTCCATAAATGTGTTTACTTCATCCACTCCAGCCTGCGAAGTTCCAAAATGGAGTCTGGGCCACGCCGGCGTTCTGGGCACGACTGCGGTCGCTTGGAAAGGTAGGGAAGAGTTGGCGAGCTCCAGCTTTGGGGGATGCCGCGTGGCTCCGCCGCGCCTAGGCCGCCTGCTGGCCCTGCAGCCTCAATGGGCAGGTGCGCGCCGGACGCGGGGAGCGGCCCGGAGGCTGAGCGCAGCGTAGCACTGTCCACGGGCCTTCCTGGGCCACCTCTGTGCCCACTGCGGGCTGACCCTTGCGTTTCTACAGGCTCTGACCCAGCCAGTCCCTCGTCCCGGCTGGCGTCTAGGGCTCAGGCATTGCGGGGCCCACCCAAGAGCAGGTCACCGGCCAGGCTCTCCGCCCGTCCGCAGCAGCCCCCGGCGCAGAAAGGCCACCCGGCCCACGGGCGAGTTGTGGGTTTCGGGTTTGCGGAGAGGGAAGAAGTCCCGGAGTCTGCAGTGGCCCAGCTGTGCCCCGGGGGCTGTCTCCGCCGAGCCGTTCCATTCCCGCCGCGGCCCCGGGGACCTAAGCTGCTGGCTCGCTCTGAAATTTCCGCTGACCCGGTAGTCTGCTGTCCTCGCGGCTCTGGGCTTTCGACACCAAGGACTCTCTCAGGGAAATGGCTAACTGACGAGGGGCGCGAGCAGCGGCTGCCTGAACCCCAACCGCTGCAAGTTTACGCCCCAGGAGGCCGGGATGAAGGCCAGGGAGAGGAAACGCAGTGGAGGTGGAGGAGGAGGGGGCGCGCAGCCCAGGCCCCTGCCCCCTGGCCCACCCAGGAGGCTCTGCCAGCTAAGCAGCGAGCAGGTGTCAGTCACAGACTTCCCTGGAGTTGACTCTCAGGCTCTCCCACTCGAACCGCGCGCCTCTGCCACTCGGACTCGGATCCTAGAAACTTTTAATCTTTCAAGAATACAATATGGAAACCTTATCTGTTTCCACGGATCCCAGCCACTACCCCCGGGGACTCGCCTCCCTTCTCCTCAGTCTTCCACTGCCTCTGCGAGGCGGGGACCTTTTGCATTTGAACTTCCCGCACTATTGGCCGTTTTTCGCCATAGCCTGGAGGAGTAGGGAGCTCGGCTCTGCTCAAGGTGCGTGCACCCTGGCCCCGGAGTAGCAAGGACGCCTGGGGAACCCAGGGGAGGATTGCGTGTATTAAGCCGGGTTGAGGGTGCGGAGACAGGGGCAAAAAGCTAAGAATTTTATATTTTAAAACAGCGCGTCAGCGCCCGCGCTCTCAGCAGGGCTGAGGTGGGAAAGCGCAGCCGCGGGCAGTAGTCAGCAGCCGGCGGGAAGGGCCGCAGCGCCCCCTGGAGGCACCGGCCGAACTCTGCGTGGCGCGGGCTGAGGGGGCGGCCACCCCCATGGCCGGCTCCTCTGCGTCAGGGCTTGGCCACCAGCTGGCCCTCCCGCTCCGCAGCTACCTGTACCTGGGCTCGAGCCCCTTTGCTGCAGAGAAAGAGTCGTGTATGCGGCAGGGGTCCTGTGGGAGGGCCTGGGCCTATTATCGGGATCAATAGGCTTCTCCATATCCACCGTCGGGTCCTTTGTGGGAGCCCCACAAGGTGCCCCCCACCCCCAGAGACTTCTCTCCTGGTGGGTTTCTGAGACGGATTTTTCGGACCCACGACGCCACTCCGGGCTGCCCTGACTTCCCCAGAGGAGGGGAAAGACACCAGTTCTGACCCCAGCGCAGGGAGTTCGCAGGCGGTCCTGTGCCCGACGGCGCAGATTCCAAGGCCAGGGACCTTGTCCCGGCGGGAGATGCAGAGAGGTTTCCCAGGGGACCGCGTGCAGCCAGGCTGCCCCACTCCCACGGATCGCGCGGGGTCCCGCGTCTGCGGGAGCTGAGGGTCGCTCCTCACTCCAGGAACCCCGCCACCCCGAATCGGGTCAGGCCAGGCAGCCGCCGGCACTCTTCCGGCCACCAGCCTGCGAGGCACTGAGTCACAGGGAAGGGGAGCTCTGTGGGAAGGCCGAGCACGGGGTCGCAGGGCAAGTTGCGTGGCCGTGGCCCGGGTGGTCTAGCTTGGGGACAGAAATGTCCTTGAGCCCAGGTCCAGCCCGGGTTTGGATCTCTCAGGTGAGGCCCTCGGCTGCCGCAGCGGTGGATCCCAGAGGCGCCGCAAGGCTACCCAGGCCACCGTCAGCCCCTCGCTAGTCGCGAGATGCCTCCGCGACCCTGGAGCGTGAGAATGGTCCCAGGGCAGGAGCTAGCGGAGGGGAGCTGGATCTCCAGGCCCGCGCCGCACGCCGAGGTGGGTAGGAGCGGGCTCCCGGGGCGCACGGGCAGAGATTGTGCTTTCGTCTTCCGGTGACTCCAGGGAAGGGGATCTCCTGCAGTTTGCCTAGTCGGAGAGAGCCGGCCAACGCCCATGATCCTGCGTCCAGGGCTGCTTCGAATTCATGGTGCTTTTCGAACCGAGCGCGTCAGTGTCTGTGACAAAGACACATCGCAGTGAAGGACAGGCCCCAGACACATCCGGGGAGGGGGTCTCTCCGCACGGGACCTCTCTGGGAAGGCCCCAACCGCCGAGGGCGGGACTGGCCCGGCTATTGTGCTCAATCTGGGTAGACGATGGATGACAGAAAAGAACATCCTCGGAAAAGACTAGGGTACGGTCAGAAAACCTATATTTTTGTTAGGCTTTCATGTTGTGTGTGTTTTTCAACACACTTGCCAACGCTTAAACACTGGGAAAATTCAAACGGAAATCTTGATTTCCGATGACCTCCGTTCCTACGCGGCAGTGAGTTGGCTGGAGCTGAGCAGCTCTACCCTCCCGTCTCCGGACTTCTTTTTAAAAGGTCGGCTGAAGATTGCCTTGGACGTTCCATTTCCCGCTGCAGATTTCGTTTCCCCAGGACGCTGGGATAGGTCCGAGTTACCCTCTAGAGCAGCGGTTCTTAAAGTGTGGTCCAACAGCATTCGCATCATCTGGAACTTGTTAGAGATGCAAACTCTCTGGCCTCACCTACTAAGTCAGAAACTGGAAGTGGGGCCTGGCAATCTGTGTTTTGAGCAAGCCCTCCAGGTGATTCTGATGCATGGCGAACTTTGAGAACCACTAACCTAGATCAAATTGACATTGGGGACCATTGCGGGCGGGCGCGATTTATCTTTCCCGCGCGTGCTCTCTCTCCTGCTCCGTCCCTACCTCTTCTTTCTTCCTTCACTCGAGAGAATGCACGCATAAACGCATCTGCTTCAGGCAGCTTATTCATTCATTCACTCGCTCATTTATTTCTCATTCATAAGACTTTCCAAGGGCACCTTCAAGTACTTGGAAAAGTGCTGAGGATACCTAGGGGAACAAGGCTCTATGCCTCCCCGCAAGGAGTCAGCATAAGATGGTGGGGAGAGCAATGGAGAGAAAGTGCGGGTGCCTTCTTTCACGGCCAGTTGTTGTTATTAGTATTATCTAATACTAGATCTGACTGGTTTCAGGAAATGTCGCACCTCATTTTACAGTTTCTATCCATTTGTAACACTTGCATGCCTTCCTTGTCCGTGCAGATGTCATTCTCTTATATTCATCACATTTTAGGGACCTTTCTGTGTGTCTACTGCACACACTTCCACACACATCTTGACACACTTGACCCACACCTTGCCAACCCTCCCTGTAATAGGTCAGAGTGTGTGGCACTAGGGGTAAGAGAGTGTCACGATCTGAGGGACCATGGGTGGGCCAGGGTTCAGAGTCTCTGTGCCCCTGGATTACCCTGAGGCTGGGCAGGAGGGTCTGAGGACAACTGGAACTGACTCACATGTTCCCCTCACCCACTTGGTGCACACTGGCTCCCACCCTACTTCCTGCTGCCCCAGTCTGCCTAGCTCTCCACCTTCAAGTGCATCCAGCATTGGAGTCCTGATTTGTCACCTTAAGATGGAATCAAGTCCCTTTGCTTTTCTCTAGGGAGTACAAAATAGTCTCCCTTCTCCCCCAACTAAAAATCTGAATGACACTGGCACTTTCTAGTCTTCTTATGCCAAGTCAACTTCCCTTATGATTGTTCACTTTGCACTTTCTCTCTAGGACCTTCACTTGAATTTCTGTCCTCAGGCAGTCAAAAAACTGCCTCCACTGGACCATTTGCTTCCCTCCAGGATTTTCTAGTTTTGGACAGTGAACAATAGAAGGCACTTTGTCTCCCAAAAATCTCGTCTAACTAGAAGCCTCTTGTCATCTATTTTCAAGTTGGTTTTTTTTTTAAGCTTTAATTTTAGTGAGTCAGTGCAGGGAAGCCACTGAAAATGCATACAAACAAAAATGCATTTTCGTATTGACCATAGTCATAAATTGTACAAAAGCATTCATCATCTTCACTTTGACAAAGGGTTGCTATTTTCAAATGACCTTTTCTTATGGGGATTCTCAAAATATAAGATATTACAGTGGTCAGGAATGTGGTAATTTCTTTACTACCAGTGATTCTATTTCTTAACAGAATTTTGCTTCCCAGTGCAGATGGTTTGATACAGTAACATTTGAAGCAGCCAGCCCTTAGGAAATGCCAAGGCCAATATTTGAATGCAGATACAAGTTTTAACAAAGAAAAATGTAGTATATGCTTGTAGCTGTTTGCCTGTGAATATTCCCCTGGAGGGTTAATACAGTATTCTTGAATCTAATCCAAGTCAAGCCAACTCTAAAAATCCTGTGAAGTACCAACTCATAAGGCACATACAATTCCTTTTCAACAATTTTCCTGAGTGTCTACTATGTACCAGGTATGAGGCAATTGTGTTATTGTTTGAAGCCTTGAACTTTCATCCTGACTTGGGGGTGGAAGTGAGGACAAGGAAGGTGGAATTTTAAGGTTGGATCCCCTTGGTTTAGTTAAATTTTAAAGTATTTATACTTAATGGCAATCTTTAAAACATTTATTGAATTCTCTGTTACATTTTTAGTCATTTTTATAAGTCAAGGAGAGAAAATAAACGTTTAAGTCAGCCCATTTATTAGAAAGTGAATGCCAGCACAGACTTAACTTCTGGCTTTCCAACTGGAAGACAACATTTTATAATGATGTTATTTCACTTCATGCCAGGTGATAATTTCACTGTAGATTCCTTGTGATTGGTGACCGTAGCTCACTCAAACTGATTCTCACTTCCTGACTGTAAGGAGCCACAGAGAAAAAACAAATCATTCTTTTTCTGGCACCCTTGCTGGAGGAGGAGTAAGGGAAGTGGCAGACAGCTAGATTGGCCCCATCCTCATAGTTTTTTGGGAGAATTTGGAGAACGACCAGCTCAGATCAAAGTTTCAAAGAATCCTGGTCTTACAAGAAGTGATGAGCTCTGTTATCTTTGCCTCTGAGCCCAAAACACAGACAACTTCAATGGATCTGGAGACATACCAGTATGAGAAGCCCCCCCCCCGCCACACTCTTCACAGTGTCTGCTCACACTGCATGTCTTAGCTGCATACTTCACTTTTCAGTCACCAAACCCCTCTTCCCATGTCCTTTCCCCCATACCCTCCCTGGCCCACGCTTTGCAAGTGGGCTTGCCTCCAGGAATCAAACTGGGTGGATGCTATGATGTCAGAACACCAGGCAGCAGCGTTTCTAACGTGTTAGACCACAGTTGTCTTTTTCTTTTCCTGGAAAAGTACACAAAGTGCAAGTTGTCTCCCAGGCCATGAGGCACACATCCAACTGCCCTACGTGGTGGGCCCACCCAGGCCCAGGAGAGTGTGGAGAACAACTGTGTCATATGGGTGTGTTCACTAGTCCTGCTCCCCCTCTGTCTCATCCTTGACCACATTCTCTTGACAAGCTATATGGCCTGGGAGTGACCTGGAATATATTAAGGGCATTGGTTTGTAGAACCCTTGCAGAGCAAGGGAGCAATAGCAGGGTGATATTTTAGAGTTGGTAATTCATTTAATATGCATTTATTGAGTATGTTTGGTATGGTCGGCCTTGTGGTAGGTACTGGGAATGCAATAATAAGTTTGGAGCTATGGTCTACTGGGAAGATGTACAAGTAAATAGGCAATTATGGTATCATATGCATGAGAAAACCTGGATCCAAGATCTCTAGTTAATAGCTCTATTATGTTGGGCAAGTCATGTTGCTTGTGGAACCCTCAGTGTCTGAATCTGCAAATTAAGGATATTCTGAGGGTTAAATAACATGGATGCAGGCCGAGCGTGGTGGCTCACACCTGAAATCCCAGCACTTTGGGAGGCCAAGGTGGGTGGATCACAAGGTCAGGAGATTGAGACCATCCTGGCTAACATGGTGAAACCCTGTCTTTACTAAAAATATGAAAACAAAATTAGCTGGACGTGCTGGCGGACACCTGTAGTCCCAGCTACTCAGGAGGCTGAGGTGGGAGAATGGTGTGAACCCGGGAGGTGGAGCTTGCAGTGAGCTGAGATTGCGCCACTGCGCTCCAGCCTGGGTGACAGAGTGAGACTCTACCTCAAAAAAATAAATAAATAAATAAAAATAAAAGATAAAAATAAATCAATAAGTAAATAACATGGATCCATATTAATGCTCTTAGTAGTTATACGACTTTTTCTTACCCATTAACATGAACTGACCTTACATGCACAAAATTATTCCTGCTATCCATGTAAGAAGTTGGAGAAGAGACCAAGGGGAAGAAATTTGACTCAATACCTATTATCTAGTTATCAAGAGTATATAAATTAAGCTGTTGCAACAAATGTTAGAGAAAAAGTTACTCATCTGCTTTGACAGTAAGACTTTTATCAGGAGAAAATGTCTACATTTTCATTTTTTACTGAAAAGTAGGAATACAGTACTGTGCATTATATTTTATTATAATATTGTTTTAATTGCAATTAGAGAATACATGGAGTGAATCTATAATGAATAGGTTGTTTTAGGCTTCTAAGTTATTATTTTGGACGCTATTCTCTAATGAAATAATGATGCAATTAATTTGGGGATACTACTGATGTATGAGGCCTTGAGGAAGGAGATAGTATTAGAATACAATTGAGCTGTGTGTATCAGAAAATCCAAACTAACATGGGTTTAAACAACAGAGAGGTTGACTCCTCCCACATAAATATAGACAAGTCAGCGCCAATATGGTAGATAGCTTTTTCATTATCAGGTACTTGGGCTCCCTCTGTCATGCGGTTTCACCAACTTCAAGCCATGATTCTTACTTTATGGTCCAAGATAGCTGCATTCTGACCCATAGCAAGAAGGAAGGCATGAAGGAGGGCAAGCCCCACCTCTCTAAGGAGACTCCACAGAAACCAGAAGCTAGTCACCAGGCATATCTAGCTGCAATGGAGGCTGGGAAATGTAGTATTTACTCTGGGTAGCCATGTACCCAGATTAAATTCAGACTTCTATTACTAAAGAAAAGGAGAATGGATATAGGGAGACAACCAACAGTTTCAGCCATAGGATGTCTCGGCCTTGTGCTTTGTTCTTTATATATGTAATCTTTTTTTTTTTTTGAGACAGAGTCTCGCTCTGTTGCCCAGGCTGGAGTGCAGTGGCATGATCTCAGCTCATTGCAACCTCCACCTCCTGGGTTCAACTTATTCTCCTGCCTCAGCCTCCTGAGTAGCTGGGATTACAGGAGTATGCCACCATACCTGGCTGATTTTTGTATTTTCAGTAGAGATGGGGTTTCACCATGTTGGCCAGGCTGGTCTTGAACTCCTGACCTCAGGTGATCCATCCACCTTGGCCCCCCAAAGTGCTGGGATTACAGGCATGAGCCACTATGCCCAGCCTATATATGTCATCTTATATGTGCTGGCACCATAATCACTGTCATTGGTTCTAGATAGTTTTCACTGACACCTTTGCTGATTTTATGGTTTTAAGCACTATATGCATTGGCAAGATTCTACTTTGGAACCCCTAAGCATATTGCCACTACTTGCCCCTTTTTGTTCACTCTTAGTTGTGGCTGCTGATATGCAGCTTTCTTCTTAGAGTGTGGAGGTGTGAACAGAGAAAGTGGGTCGGACTTGGAAAAAAGAGGTTTCAGGAACCTAGCTGGGGATTGTTGGGGAAGGCCATTTGTACCATGTGGCAGCATTCCCTTTGTCAGATATGTACTAGGTGTCAGGTGGGCCTGGTGACTGGGTATTCTGCAGCAGCACTTCATTTTTTCCTTGGAAGATGGAATAGGAAATGAGACAAAACAGTACACACTAGTGGAAAAGTACCTGTATTGAAGTCCTGGATTCTTCCTGGTCCTGTTGCCATATAAAGGAGACTTGGCCTGCTAAAGGCAGGAATGGCCTTTTTATTAATATAACCTCATAGTCAGAGGCTGCAGAAAAAAATGTGCAGCTCAGGTTCCCCAGAGGGGCAGAGTCAAAACTGCAAGCAGACCCCACACACAGCAGGGAAGGCCCTGCTCAGCCAGAGCTCAAGGACAATCTCTAAAGATAAGTGTGGAGAGACTTAATTACCATTTAAAATTGTCCTGGCCTGACCTCTCTACCTGGTGGGTTAACTTTGCTTCTGAGCCTTGTCCTGTGTTAATACTTACAGGCTGTATTTTCTCTTCCAAGCTTAGAAGTATATTTAGTAACATGATCTTCCAGGTATGGAGGGAAGGTGGCAGGAAGGGCTTAGGGCTCCCCAGTCTCACCTAGAGTTACTCTTCAGGATGCTGCTTGGCTTGGTGCAAGTTCGAGTATGGAGGTTACATGCAGGGTGTTGATGCCAATATATGGGGAGAGGGATTCTTTCCTTCCAAAACCATCTGGAGTGACACTGAAGACATACTTATACACAATTTACATGAGCCCCAGGGGCTTCCCATGCCTAAGAGAACTGGCTAGATAGTTCCTATTACACATTTATTTCCTTAAAGGAGATATTTTATATTCTGCCCTGTAATTCAATTCTTTTGACTCCCCACTCTGCTAAAATGAAAAAGAACATATAGTCCAAACAATTTTTAAAATCCATTTTCCCCCTCCAAATAGTAAATGTGCACAATCTGTGCAGATTTACACACATCTGTAAGCTATGCCTTGTTTATGCCAGTGCTTACAATATTTTAAAAATAAAGTATAATGTTTTTCAGTCTGTATACAATAGTATTTTCTTTTATCAACTCTCCACATACAAATGTATTTCCCTTTTTTTAGGGTGTTATTTCATGTCTAAATAGTAATGTACACAACTGATATATAGGAAGGACACGAATGTTTTACAACAGACATACCAAAGGATGTAAAATACTCATGCTGACTCTTTAGAATACAATACCTAATAACCTGCAGAGTTAGAAAAGCCCACCTAACTTGGTCAGACCCTATTCTATGTGTTGGAGTTAGAGGATTTAGGATCATAGAATGTAGTTTAGAGATGATATAACCCAGGTCTCTCATTTTACCTATGTGGCCACAGACGCTCAGGAGGAAAGTAATTTTTCTCATACTAGCTGGCTTTTCCACAGCACAGACCTGGGGCTCCTGATTTCAAGCAAAAGGCTCTTTCTCTTATGACCAGATAACAGTCTAGATGGAAGCTGTAATTTGGCTCTGGGAAAAAGTGGTGACTGGATTCCAGCAGAGTATTCAGCCATATCAATAGCCTCTGAGTACCAGAATTCCATTCAACCCCAGCCGTCCTCCCAGGGCCTAACTTTTCAAAGTATGGCTGGAGGACCAGGTGCATTGGCCTCACCTGGGGGCTGGTTAGAAATGCAGCAGACCTCCTGAATAAGAATCTGAATTTTAACAAGATAGTTCCCTTGGTGATTTGCCTATAGACTAAATTTGAAGAGAACTACTCCAGGCCACTGTGCCTCTACTGCCAGATAATTTCCTTAAAGCCCTTTTAAATCACTTTCCTCTGATTCATTAAACACCTACAATGGCTTCCTATTGCTTATCTCTTCCTATCCAAATGTTTTTGAAAGTCCAGTGTTTATCTACTAAACCTGGGGAGTACTGTTTCCCTGGTCATATACTTGACTTGCTCTAGAGCTAGATCTGGAAATCTAGCTATTGATATTTAAAGACCTCCTCCAATGACTGGCCTTCAAGAGTCCTTAAATTGGCTGTTTGAGAACTATTGATCCAAAATGTTGCTTAGGAATAACTAAGAATAGATAAATCTTAGAAAACAGCAACCACTACTCCCAACTATCTTGTTTTTCTCAGATGCCAAATCATAAAAACTGTTTTCCTACTGATAGTATTTTCTCTTATTTTTTCCCCTTTCACTGGCTTCTCACTTGCTCCCAATCTGAGATGGTAAACTCTGCATGATTCCCAAATTATCTCTTCCATTTTCCACTGTTAATTATTGTTACCATCAGGAGTGAACTATCCTGGAGGCCTGTTTAGATCAATTGGAGATCCAGGCATTTCGTTGATCTGGCTTCGATATCTGACTACCAGAATTTATTTGGATTATCTGGTTTGCTAACTGCAAGTCTCCACTTACCTCATCATTTCATTAAAGTCCCTCCCAAAATTGTGCTTTGGTTAAAAGGAACAACATTCCTGGAGTGAGAGGGACCATTCATTAGTCAAGGCGAAATCAATTAAGGAGTTCTGTCTTTTAGAGTAAAAGAAAGTATACTTAACTAGCTTTTAAGTTGCACTGACATATCCAGGAAAGGAGATTGTCGTGTATTCCAGAGAGTCATCTAGTTCAGCATGATTGTTTTTGTTCTGACAGGGCTCCTTTCTTACAAGGCAGTGATTTAGGGCGGGGCCAGTCAGCAAAGTATTTTGTACTTAACAAAAATGGCTGTTACCAAAAGCCAGTGCCTCTCCTGGCTGTTCACTGTTACCTCATTACAACCATGATGTTATCTGCTAGGTATCTGGGTTTACCACTGACCACAGCAGAGGCTTGGACATTATTTGCTCAAATGATTTTCTTCTCCTCTTCCTTTTGTTTTAAGTTAAGTATGTGCATGAGGGATCAGGCTGGAGCAGGCCGGGTGGGGGTGGGAGTGGTTATTCCACGGAGCACAATATGTACTTTTTCAGCATTCTACTTACTTTCATAAAGTAGACTTTATGAGCAGTATGCTTGCATTTTTGTTTTCTGACTTATTGTTCTCTATCCTACAATTGTTCTATTAATTTGATAGTATATGGTTTCAGCCAAACATTTGTTCCAAATTCTGCCAGATTAAGGGGAAGTTTCCAGACAAAACACTGCCCAGGGGCCTTCCTATACAAGCCAAACTACTTCAGTTCATCCTCTGGCCACTGCACTATCTCCTTAGAGGTCTTCAGGAGTGGAGTGGGGTCAGTGGTTACACCTGAGCTCAGCCAATTTCAAGGGTACCTCATCTCTCTGTAGCAGGGCACATCCACAGGCAATTCTGGAACCAGCTCAGTGGCAGAAACATGGGTCAGACAGAAGCCATGGGTTAGGAACTTGATCTGAGTATTGAGAAATGAAGTACAGAAGCTTGTAGGGTCAGCTCCATCCTTCTTGGGCTAAGCATTTTCCTTCAGGCGCTGTGCAGGCCTGTTCTCAGAATGACATTCACATTCCACTCAAGTAGTCTGCTTTTGTAATTCCCTGGGGATTTTCATGAGTATAGAGGTCACTGTCTCTGACAATTAAGCTTTGAAGTTAATTCCCAAGATAAATAGAGCAAATTGACACCACTTTGGTTGTAATTTTTCTTGCTTCAAATTCTAGAAGACAACAGTGAACCGGCTGCCAGACTCAGTTCCTGGAAATCCAAGAAACATGGGCATTTTATTTTTTAACCTTCCTAAATGAGGCAATTTAAGGCTGTTAGAAACAACAAAATCCATGTAAACGTCTTAATTCTACAATTTTGCTTGCATTTCTGAGAGGACAGAGAATCATTGTTTCCATTTTTTTTTTTTTAAGCTACATAAGTAGTGGTTTCTTTTAAAACTGGAATGACAGAGGGTTGTAATCTTTTTAATTCAGACCTTGCAGCAGAAAAGCTGGATTTATTTGTGAACTGTATTATTCAGTAACACACTCTGCATGGAACAGGGAAAGTAAATAACTGAATACATACTTTATAATTACACATGGGAGGAATTCAAAGCTACAGTGAAGGGAATGGAGTTTAGGGGCCTGGGGCGGCAGCTGTAGTTTCTGGCTTCTCCCTCCCTACATGCTGAGGGCCTGAGAGAGAACAGAAACCTGGAGTTCCCAGTAGGCCTCCCATTCTCCCCACAACCGCCTTCCCCTCCTCCCTGGGTTAGTGAGGGAGTTGAGATAAAGGATTTGTCACTCTAGGCCTCAGCTTACAGGGACACAATTAGGATTTACAGAACAAAATGTGAGCCCAGGAGGGGACTCTAGAGATGTATTACACCACTTCCTACACAGTGTTCAGGATACCTCAAGATCTTAATAATTTTGAGGAAAAAAGATTCCATTGTCAAATAAGTTTGAGAAAAGTTATATATTGGAGAATCAAAGTGCATGCTAGCACAACCAAGACTCGGAGAAGGACTATGGTAAAGACATCTGTTTAATCCAGTCTTCCTCACCCCAATTTGATTTCTAAAGTTCCTTTCAGCTACAAAGTTCTGAAGGTTCTTGCTGACCAAGCACTTTCTGCTTTTCAAGTGAGTTTATGGGAAGACAGGGAAAATCATGATAATTCAGATTTTAAAACTCAGATTACAACACACTAAAAAAATAGGAATATAATTAATTTCATTGTCAAGGGAGACCAAGAGGCTGGCACAATTTAATTGTACTAACCTGATCTTTATTCCTTTATTCTGTTTGTTATTTATTTATTTATTTGTGACAGGGTCTGGCTCTGTCAGCCAAGATGGAGTATAATAGTGTGACCTTGGCTAACTGCAACATCTGCCTCCTGGTCTCAAGTGATCCTCCCACCTCAGCCTCCAAAGTAGCTGGGACTACAGTGGTGCGCCACCACACTCAGCTAATTTTTTTGCGGAAATGAGGTTTCGCTACGTTCCCCAGGCTAGTCTCAAACTCCTGAGCTCAAGCGATCCTCTGCCTTGGCCTCCCAAAGTGCTGGGATTACAGGCGTGAGCCAGCACATCTGGTCTCCCAACCTGATCTTTGAATCACAGCACTGCTACTCATCAGCTGTCTGACTCTTGGCATTCATTTGCCTTAGTTTCTCAAGTTAGTTTTTTTTTTGTTGTTCTTTTTTTGAGATGGAGTTTTGCTCTTGTTGCCCAGGCTGGAGTACAATGGCATGCTTGGTTCACTGCAGCCTCCGCCTCTCAGGTTCAAGCAATTCTCCTGCCTCAGTCTCCCAAGTAGCTGGGATTACAGGCATCCGCCACCACGCCTGGCTAATTTTTGTATTCTTAGTAGAGATGGGGTTTTACCATGGCTGGTCTCAAACTCCTGACTTCAGGTGATCCACCCACCTCAGCCTCCCAAAGTACTGGGATTACGGGCATGAACCACCACGCCTGGCCTGTTTCTCAAGCTTTGACCTTTGAATTAAAAATTTTTTCCAGCTCAACTATTGTCCATGTGTGGAATATTGATTGGAGCTTCTTCCAGTAGTCCATACAGTTGTTAAAGCCCTCCTCATTTATTTTCACCATAGAACCTGTTATCAGCTTTAGAAATTGCTTTCTGGTCCATAAATCCAGTTTTGCTGGGAATTATTTCCAAGTAAAGAATTTGTCCTTCCTTTGGGGAGAATCAGCAACTTATTATATTTTTTTTAATTGGAAAGGTAATACCAGTATTGTAGAATCTTTGGAAAACCAAGAAGAGAAGAAAAGAATAGTGCTTGGTTAATGAGCACTTACTACTTGCCAGATACAGCTCTAAGAGTTTCTCTTGTATTAACCTCAAGGCCAAGCCACACAAAGGCACACTGCTCTGCAGTGCAGGAACCTAGAAAGGACACTTCAAATTAGTCAAAGGTGGAATAACTATTGAATCTGTCTAGCTATTGCTGAGGGACTAACTAACCATCCAATCACCAAATCCCCCAACCTTTTAAAGGAGGTGTGTAGGTATATATTAAAGCACAAGCTTTGCAATTGTCTTGTTTTTTTCACAGTTTCGTGGGTATGGCCTTTTTGTGTTCAACCAGCATTCTATAGGTTATTTGCAGTATGCTATAAATCCAGGCATTGATAACGCAGAGTAAACATTTTCTCCTGGTGAGGTGATAACCCTGCATTGCTTTAGCTTTAGACTTCTCTCTAGGGGCCATTGAACTGTGTCTGTGCAGAGACAGTTGGTTTATAGACCGTCAACTGAAGCAGAGCACAATAGTAAGGTAAGGACAGCTGGAGCCGTGGAATGCCACAACAATGGCATGCGTGTCATAGGATGCCAACCTGCTTTTAACACATTCTGACTCATTTCTCCTATTCTCATCTTCTCTAGGCTCCCCACTGCATATTGAAGTATGCTACAAACCAGCCTGTATTAGTTAGGAATCTTGTTTGCAAGTGACAAAAACCCAACTCTAGCTAGTTTAAGCAATAAAGGGAGTTTAGTGGTCCATGTAACTGAAAAGTCCATGAGCTGAATAGCTTCAGGCATACCTAGATCCAGGCACTCAAACCATATCATGAGGGTCTCTTTCCCTTCTTTTCATAATATATGGCCTCATTCTCCTCTACTGCAGACACTCCCACTCTGTGGCCTGGGAAGATGGCCACTTATAGTTCCAGCTTATTATCCTTATAGTTTATAGTCCTAGAGCAGGGAAGTGTGTCTTTCCTTTCATGTTAATAGCACAAGCTTTGGGCCAAGACTGCTTAATTACACAGTCTATCTCTACCACCTAGTTGTATGATCTTAGACAAGTTACTCTATCTTTGCTTCAGTTTCTTTATCTGTAAAGAGGCGATAATGATAGCATTACCTTATCAAATTATATGATAATTAAATGAGATAATGCATCTGAAGCATTTAAACAGTTCCCAGCACAGGGTAAGCATTCAATAAATGCTAGTAGTAGGAGAAGACCTTCCATAGAAGAGTTGGCTCAGCTTGTGCCATATGCTTATCTCTGGATAAATCACTGTAGGATGGGGAATAAAGGAATCTGACTGGCCAGATCTGAGACACATTCCCACCCTTTTGCACTGGGAGGGCAATGCCCAAACTGCACTGAATCACAGAAAAGTTATTCCCAAAGGAAGGACAAGTAACACTATAGGGCCAACACATGGTCCAGCCCTGACCAAGACAGGTAGCCTCAGCTTTGCCCTCCAGTGTGATTTGAAATAAAGTTGGATTGCCAGCACGATCTCACATTCAGAGATTGAGCCACAGGTCTAATGTGGTCTAAAGTGGAAGTATCATCTCATCACCCTCATTCTGTCAGAACTGCGCCCATATAGATGTCTTGATTCTAGCTTGATCTGCTTGGTTATCCTGCCTAGAACTCCTGGTTCTGCATAGAGCTAGGACACACTATGAACTTCATTTTGCCTGGTTGTGGGCCTTACACAGCCTAGTCTGCATTCGGGCCCCATGCCCCTGCAGTTCTGACTGTCACCCACACAACCACCTACCACTGCTGCCTGGAACTTCTCAGTACCTTGCCTTGCCTACTGGTTTTGGGCCAGCTGGTACCATAGCACACCTGAGCTTGCTGTGTCCTAACATAGCATGCCATTAGCTATCCTGGAGTCAGTTTCCTCTACCCTGCCCTAACTTCCTCTTTTGTTACCCCAAATCCCAATGTGCTTTGGCCCCATTTGAAGAAGATCTGGCTATGCCTTATTTCTTAAAGGCCTTAATTTTACAACTGCATTTGTATGTTGTCTTTTCTTTGCTGGTTATTCATTTAGGGCTTTGGTTCTTTTTCAAAAACCTCTTCCCATTTCCCTGTCTATATTACTGCATTATAGATGCGTGTGTGTGTGTGTGTGTGTGTGTGTGTGTGTGTGTGTACTGTTTTACTTTCTCTTGAAGAGAGTATTATTTTCAATGTCTTAGCCCAGGGCACTGATATGGGAGCATCACGGGGTGTGATAAACTTGAGCGTCCATAAGTGGCATCTTGGGTAGAATGGAAAGTTCCATATTCCATATGTTTGCATTAATAGACAACTAGTTTTGTAGCTGACTAATAGATTACATTTCCAGGTCAATGAACAGGTTTTTATTTCACAATGAATGATTCCCTAAATACAAGAACTTCTAAAGAGCAGATAAAAGCAGCTGCAAATGTGATCTAGGAATAAATATCAAGAAAGGAAACCCAAGCAGCCTGCAGAGTTCCAGCTGCTCTCCCCCAACCCTTATCAGCGTTCTAATGGTCAGGCACATTTTGAAGTTGGAAGGCACATTTCCAACAGCTCTTGTCCTTATATGTGGTTCTTGAAATAGTGCAGACATTCTTGTTCCTATCAAAATAGTAGTCACTGTCTCCAAAATTATTCACTTCCTTCTCATCCTCTCTTCTCCCCTGGCCCCTCTTTGGCATCTGCATCTTCCATCCTGATACTCAAGATGACAAATCCTGATTATGGGGAGGCTCTGATGCTACATAGTTTAATATGAGCTGAACAGAGCCAAGTTTAGCCTGTGATTTATGTGATCATTCAACTCACTAGGGCAAACAAGGGTTTCTTAATCCCATACCTTTAATCCTTGCCTCCTCCAAACCACATTTCCATCTTATTGTTGCAGCTGCAGCGGGTTCCTTGAAACTAAACTGCAGTTTTCCAGGGATGGTAATTCCATCTTCCTGAGCTGATTCAAAGATTAAACAGAGTGCTTTAGAGATTGCATTCACAGCAAGCAGCAAGGGCAATCAAAAAGTGGTGTTTGGGCCAACAACAATACAACTTTCAGATGAAAAAGGGAGCTGAAAAAAATCTTTCAAATTAGAGGGGTTTGAATGAGTTTTTATTCTTGACATTGAAGGCTATGGAGCTGCCTTCTATACCATAAAGTGCTAAGGATTTGGCATCTCTATTACCTCAAAACCTGAGTCCCTCAGGTAAACGAGAGAGTGAGGCATACAGTACAGAAAACAGTTTCTCTCCAGTTCTGCTGCCAATCTGTTCCACGATCTTAGAAGAGCTGAGGAACTTGTTGCTGAATAGTCACATATCTCTCTTTAGATTTTCAGTAATTGTCTTTTCCTGCCTTGTGATGCAACAAGTCTGGATGCCTTATTTTGCAGTTTTTACTTGAAATGTAAGCAACCACTATCAATAAGCCAGGCAGAAAAATCAGAACTGTTGAGTCAACAGAAGGATCAAAAATTTCTTATGGGTTTTCAGGAGACCAATGGCAGCCCTGTGCATAGAGAAAAGTAGCAGTGAGTCTGATGAGTGACTTTGGGAGCAGATGGGCCCCAAAGCACCCACTTTGTCTGGTCAATCTGACCTTCTTGTGGCTACTTTCGAGAAAGTTTTGGACTTTAACATCATTCTTATTACAGGATGACATTTCAGAGGAAACCTACCTTTGAATCATTGGTGTGAGTAGTTTTTCTCCTTTGTCTCTCATCATTTCAAAATCAGAGGATTTTGTCCTCTTCCTTCTTGTTGATATCATACTGTGCCTTACACCGGCAACAATTCTGAGACATTTTATGGGCACAGTGTCCAGGCTCCACTCTCCTATGGGAAGAGAAAGGGAGGTTCATCTTCATTCCTCTGAACTCTCACAGCCTCTCATTGCACCTTCTGCTTTCCACAGACCTAGCTTCTAATACTAAGTTTACCTCCTTTTAATTGTTTGGTGGTGAGCCAGTAAATTAAACTGTGCCTCAGGTTTGTTCCTCAGTTCTGGCTTTTTACAAGGACTGTTGCCTATGTGGTATGACTTAAGATTGTCATTCTCAAATATAAACCCACTTCCACACCCAAAATTCAGTCTGTAGTGATCATTCCTTGGGCTAGTCCCTCTTTTGTCTTGATTTAAAGAATCCTGGGAAGAAATCCATTGGTTCCTTTCGAGGTTGATACAAGATGAGAACAGTGGCTTCATGAGCCACTGAGGGAAAGTATGCATAAAGAAGAAGCAAGGAGCCCATAGAAATAAACTGTACTGACTTCACAACTCTACTCAGGGCTGCCTGCTTACACAACCTTGTCATTTCTTTTTCCTGTGTACATAAAGCCTTTATATAACCAGTTAGGGTAAGCAAAAACTCAATTTAGCAGAGAAACAGAAGCAGATAACGTTTATTTATTGACAAGGGAAGCAATCAGCCTTTGTTCACAAACTTAATAAACAGACAAGGTTCTCCCTGCTGTCTAAACTGCAGTGTGAAGAAACAAGAAGGCAGAGACCTGCCAAGGATGGAGAACAGCCTCCACAAAATTTTCTGGGGCAAAAATGGAATCTTTGTCTTCATGCTTCTCTGCATTCTTCAAATGGACTTTTTGAACCTACAAACCTCCATGAGCTCAAGAAGGCCTGACAACTCTTTCAGGGTACAATGGCTGGTTTTAGTGCTATGGGTTTTCTTTTCTTTTCTTTTCTTTTTAATATCATGAATCTAAACAAATTCCATAGGCGGAAAAAAATAAAAAGAACTGGCTGGCTCAACATAAAACCATTGACATGGTTCCAAATTCTCTCCCATCATTGTCAACCCACACACACAAGCACACACACACACACACACATGAGTTTTTGCAAAACTGTAACCTGTATATATACAGAGTTTTATGTTCTGGTTTTTCACTTCGCTTTATTCCATATACACATTTCCATGACTTGGAGGGTACCCCAGACTTCAACACTTTTAATAGCTAAAGAGTATTCCATCTTATTTATATCTCCGGTTGCGTGACCATTGACCCTTCTACTGTGAGCTTCTGGGTTGTTCTAGCCTAGGGAGACTCCATCTATCTGTGCTTAAGGAAATGCCCCTGGGGTTTCTCAGGCCATATTCACAAGTAGTGCTAGGGTTTAGGTTTGTTTGTTTGTTTTCATGGTTTCCTCTGTCACAGTTTTCATTTTATGTTTGCATGAGGATGTTATTTCTGGATTTGGTTGCTTTAAAAAAATATCATATTCATCTTTGCCAACTATCAATGCATTTGTTCTGAAATGCAATCAAGGCCTACTCGAAAAAGCAAACAATACAAGTGTTGCCACCTGTTGATGGAAATTTTATTACTCTTGTTTCACTAGAGCTCTGATGAAGAATAGCGTGAAAGGAAAAAAGAAACTTTATTATAATTCCCACAAACTCAATCCCCAGACTTATTAACATAATATTTGCATTATTACTGTTCTTTTTGTTATTTTAGACCTTCTTCTAACATGGGTCATTGACTGTAAGCGAGTATACATTTTGCTTCATTACAATTTGCATTAGATATATTTAAAACCTTTCCATTTGATCAATGCTCCACATTTCTTTTTAATTTAAAAGTTTCAAACATCAAACATTTTGAAACCCCATGGATGGTATATACCCTAGTGCTCTACATGAAATGATGTCAGCAAACAGCCAGAATTTGACAATCCTCAGCAGAACCAATTTTAACTAATTTCAAAGAAGAAAAAATAGTTTCCATATTTCATAAAAAGGGTTTTGCTAATAAACATAATAGAGGAAATAGAGGAAGTTATTTTTCTTAAAGCTTCAAGAATGAATATGTATGCATTAAGAAAATAAGCAAACAGCATGCACTTTGATAAACCATAATTTATATAAATCAAAGGACAAGAGTCAAGAATTACAATAGTTTGTAACCAGTGCCTTGTAAATACTATAGTTTAAATATTCAAGTAAATAATAAATTCTAAGAACAGCCCTTACTCAGCGACCAGCAGCGCTTTGTATATAATAGAAGAGCAATAAAATTCTGAATCCCTTTTTATTTGTTTCCTGTTTTGTTTGTTCATTCATTTAATAATATTTGAGCTCTTACTATGTACCAGCTTCTAAGCTAGGTGTGCAGGAATAACAAGTTGAATAAAACACCATCACTATCCATGTATCTAATGTGGAAGTAAGAAAAGTCCCAGTTATGAAATATTGGAATGCAGGTAATAGAAAATAGAATGCGACTAATTGTGACTCAAACATTACAGATGTTCCTGTTATCTCACTTAACAAGAAGGCTGGAGGTAGGTGGTTCCAGAGATGATTCAGTGACTCCGTGAAGCCCAATAATCCAGAATATTTTTGTTTCTCCTCTACAATCCTTAGGGGTTGCATTTTCCTCTTCATGCTTGTCACTACTGGTTGCAAGACGACTGTCACAGTGTCTGGTTTTACAGTCCACATTCACAGCAAAAAGAAGGAAGAAGGGGCAATGCCAGAAAGTGATTTTATTTGAGTTTTTTTCTTTTTTTAATCAGAAAATAAAATATCTCTCCCAGAAATATGCCAGCAGTTTCCCTTTTACGCCTTATTGGCCAGAACGGCTACCCCTAGCTGCAAGAGCGCTTTCCAACCTCTGTAGTGAGAAAGAGAAAGGAGATAGAAATGACTGTGGATAGGCCAGGCGTGGTGGCTTATGCCTGTAATCCCAGCATTTTGGAAGGCCGAGGCGAGTGGATCACTTGAGGCTAGGAGTTCAAGACCAGCCTGGCCAACATGGCAAAACCCTGTCTCTACTAAAAAATACAAAAAATTAGCCAGGTTTGGTGGTGTGCACCTGTAGTCCCAGCTGCTTGGGAGGCTGAGGCAGGAGAGTCGCTTGAACCCGGGAGGTGGGTGTTGCAGTGAGCCGAGATCATGCCACTGCACTCCAACCTGGGTGATAGAGTGAGACTGTCTCAAACAACGAAAAAATAAAATAAGTTAAAGGAAAAAGAAAAGAAAGAAATGGCTGTGGATACCCAGCTAACAAAGTTTGCCACAAGGGACCTAGTGTAGTATGAAATGCCTTCAGGCCATCATAGGCCATAACAACTTGAACATTAAAGATTCAACATATTTGCATGCAAGGGTGATCTGGCTGTGACATCTGTCACCTCATTGACCACCAAGGTTAATTGAGCTGATCTGGCTGGCTAGGCGGGTGTTCCCTTCCTCCCTCACCACTCCATGTGCATCTCTCCTGAAGCTGTGCACTCAGTCGAAGTGGATGACCATCTCTGACACAGGAGGACCGGTCTTCGGTCAAGGGTACAGAGTAGCTGAGCTCCCCTGCTAGAACCTCCAGACAAGCTCTCAAGATTCAGCATATTCATTCATGCAGTAGAGGTTTTTTTTTGAAGGCTTTCTCTGGGCCAGACCCTAAAGATAGAGCAGTGAATAAGATAGACACAGCTCCTTCCCTTAAAGAACTTAAAGTCTAAAAGGAGAAATAGATAGTAGACAAATAATTACACTAAAATATTGTGAGCATATTATCACCAGATACTAATGACCTCCACCAGGATTTCACCCCAAATCCATTTGCACCAGGCTGATCTGCAGCTTAGAAACCCAGAAAAGATCTTATCAACTAAACAGACCTAGGGACTCTTTTAACTAGATATACCCACCCAACCACTGATCCAACCAACCAACTTATTTCAAGGGTGTATTTCAAACACAGGTATTACAATTAGGCTTTTTTGTAGTTTCACAGGTATACCTGTAATAAGCAGTTTTTGTGTTAATCCGCCTCCTCCCAGCTCTTTGCACTGTGTTAAGAACATGGACCCTGACAAGGCAGGTCAAACAGTTTCTTAGGGTAAGGTTGTAACCTTCTGCTGTTCTAACTTCAGCCTCTTGCCCTGCTTCTCCAGGGGCTGGAGGATGCTGCCAGGCAGTGAGCATGGCTGTAGGCCAGCACAGGAGCATGGGGGGCTTGCTCACTGCACATGGGTAACATTTGGACAAACTGGAGCTTCTGGAAAAATCAAAGAACAAAGCCCCAGCCCTGAGAAAAACCTACAATGGACTCCGCCAGGTCCAAACAACGGCTGGGCCACTTGTGGCAACATAAAAGGCCAACATCCCGGCCATGAGTAATGTGCTCTTGGCAGCTGTTAAAAGGGGCCTAAAACCCCACTGGCTCCCAGACCCAGCCGGACGGGCCAGGTGCAGGCTAACAGGAGAGCTGTGTTGATTCTAAAGGCCAGAGATGTTATTTTGAGGTTTGACTGTTTATGTCTCATTACTGCTAATTTCCATGAGTTTGCAGGCCTCGTTCTGTCAACTCTATCCCCTGGTGGAGAAATCTATCTACACATGAAGGCTATTCACTAACCTACCCCAACCCCCAATTTTTTTGTGTGATGAGAATCATTTCTGGGAATACAACAATCTACATGTGGAAGTTTCTGAAGCATTTTCAGTTTGGGTTTCTGGGTCCCTCTCCTCTGAAATTCTCTCACTTGGTATGAGCAGGGCTGGCCTGGGACACATTTAAATGGCATTGTAACCTTCTAGTTCCCCTCCTCTTAGGAAGCTTGTAACTATTAATACAGTGGCCTGTGCAAACACATGAAAATATTAGCTTTCTTTTATGCAGTTAGAAAATTAAATGGAAAAAGATCGGATTCATAAGGCAAAAGAATATATAACATGTGGGATTAAGTTTGACAAGAAATGTCCAGGGGACAAAAGGCTCCTTCCTCCCTCCCCATGACATTTTCGTGTATTCCCCATGTGGTCCTTTGACTGTGTTGGTCCTCATCCCACAGAGCCCCTTCTTGGTCCCAGTCTTACCTTCTGCTGCTCCTAAGACTTTTCTTAGCTTTTTTATTATGGAAAATTCTAAACATATACAAAGTAAATCTAATACTATAATGAACACTCACGTACCCATCCCATTCTGCCCTCTCTATATTATCTATACCTCCACTCTCCCATTGCATTATTATTTTTCTTAAGAGTTATTTAAGGTAAAACTTACGTACATTGAAATATTCAGCTCTTGGGCTCTTAGCTGTCCAGGTTTGGCAAATGGATACATCACCCATGTAACTTACTCCCTTTCACAACATAGAATTTCCCCCTCCCCTGATTCCTTCATGTACCTTCCCAGTCAATCCCCCTCTGAGGCAACCGTTGTTCTGATTTTTTTTTTTTTATACTTCAGATTTATTGTTATTTTTTGGCCTGTTTTAGAACTGACAGCAGGTTTTCTGATTTGTGTCCTATCTCTGAACTCTACTCTTAGTTTCCTAACACTAGAGCTGGCTTATCTACTAAGACAACACACTCATTTGTGGGTAGGTGCTAATGGATAGATGTATTACCTTTCTCAAGTCAGACCTTGGCATTTCACAGAGGTCTTTGGAGAAAGAGACATTAGCCTCAAAGGGTCCCTCTTCTAAGGTGAGATCTTGTGGCAGGCTGTGGTAAGGGAGGCATATGAGAGGCCCCTCAACTCTTATCCCCTGGGGCCTGTTGGATATGGTACCGTATGTATGGGATAATATACGGTTCATAAACTGATACATAGGCAGATCTTGCTTGTGAAATCTTGGCTTATGAACACTGTTTACTTCCTTGCCTTATTACCAGGGGTTATTCTCACTGTTTTGAGCCCATCTCCCTGAGCCAGTTCCCCTAACCCTTTCTTCTGCTTGGCCATGACACTGCTATTGCCTCTTACTCTCAGGCCAGTCCTCATGTGGCTGACAGGGGTGCTGGGCCCTTCCTCATGTTCTGCTTGTCAACTTCTCTGCTGAGGCATGAATTTGAACATTGGAGAGTAACACCTTAAACAAAGGTTTAGATTTTATTTTTTAGAGTTTTGTTTTTGTTTTTGTTTGTGTTTGTGTTTTTGAGACAGGGTCTCGCTCTGTCACCTAGGCCAGAGTGTAGTGGAGCCATCACGACTCACTGCAGCCTTGACCTCCTAGGCTCAAGTGATCCTCCTGCCTCAGCCTTCTGAGTAGCTGAGACCACAGGTTTATGCCACCACCACAGCTAATTTTTTATTTTTTGTAGAGTTGGGGTCTTGCTATGTTGCTCAGGCTGGTCTCAAACTCCTAGGCTCAAGCAGTCCTCCTGCCTCGGCCTCCCAAAGTGCTGGGATTACAGGGATAAGCCACCACACCTGACCTTCTTTTCTACAGTTAATAAATACTAAGTTGTATTCTCTGAGATAGGACAGCTACCTTTTCAGGTAGCTCTGGATCTCAGCAGAGAGGAAAGAATATTTGTTAAGTATCTAGTTTGCTCCAGGCTCTTAATCAGTCTCTAGGATAAGTTAGCAGCAAGATTTACCCCAAATACCTGACTTTTGCAAGTTACTCAGCAGGGCTTTGACCCTCCAGCTAACCTAGAGCTTCAGTGAGGGAGACTTGGTAACATCATTATTATTACAGCTACAATATGTTGAGCACCCACTATCGAGCATCACTTCATACACGTTATCTCTTCTAGTGCTTTTGAAGGCAGATATTTTAGACATTTTAGTCTTCACAGAAAAAGGGGGAGGGAACAAACATTAATTGATTTGCAACTCCCATCTCAGCCTATGAAGTAGGCACTATTATTATGTCCTCTTTTTTTTTTTTTTTTTTTTTTTGTATTTTTTAGTAGAGACAGGGTTTCACTGTGTTAGCCAGGATGATCTCAATCTCCTGACCTCGTGATCCGCCCGTCCTGGTCTCCCAAAGTGCTGGGATTACAGGCTTGAGCCACCGCACCCGGCCTTTTTATGCCCTCTTAAAGATTAAATGAGATAATACAAATAAGGTCTTTAGAACAATGTCGGCCCCATAGAAAGCACTACATAAACACTTACCTTTATTGTTATTAGGTAATTCACTTGCTCAAAGTTGCATTGCTAGAAAGGAGTAGAGAATGGGTCTTGAGCTGTTGGTTTTTTCCCTCCCACACTCCCCAGAGATGGCTTCGAAGTCTTGGTACCCAGAAGACATGATACTAACATTGAGATCAGTTCTTGGTGGTTGGCAGGGTGTTGGTGGAATCTGCAATTTACAGTGAAATAGCAGAGGTTTCTTCCAAGATGGATGATGTCTTAGCTTGTTTGGGTTGCTATAACAGAATACCATAGACTGGGTAGCTTATGAACAACAGAAATTTGTTTTCTCATGGTTCTAGAGGCTGGTCTATTCGAGATTAAGGAGCTGCCAGATCCAGTGTCTGATGAGGACCTCTTCCTGGTCCTTGCTATGTCCTCACATGGCAAATAGGGCAAACAAGCTTTCTGAGGTTTCTTTTAAAAGTGTGCTAATACCATTCCTAAGGAGTCCACCCTCATGACCAAAGGCTAACCTCCAAAAAACATCATCAAATTGGGGGTTAGGATTTAAAGATATGAATTTTTGGGAGTCACAAACATTCAATCCATTGCAGATGAGAAGCCCACCTCTGGATTCCGCTCCCTGGAATGCAACCCGCATTACTGTCTTCTTTAAAAAGGTTATGCTGGTACATCTGCCATTTGCTCAGAGCTCTGGTCAATTAGATGACTGTTAGATCACATATTTATCTAAGACATTGTGTCTGTAGGAAATCAATGAATATAAATATTTATTAAGTGTCTATGGTGTGTCAAGGCAATTAAACAGGAACGTGTGCATTTCAGCAGATTTCTGGAATAATCCTTACCATGACCTAGATGTACTGGTTTCCGTCTGTTTTCTGACTTCATCCTCTGTCCCTCTCCCTTGCTCACTGCGCTCCAAGAACACGGGCTGTCTTTGTAGTCCGTTGACATATCAATCTCATGCCCAACTCAGGACCCGCACGAAGAAGTGCAGATGCTCTTCTTAGAACAGAGTGCTCCTCCTCCACCTCTTTTCATGGCTGGCTCTTTCCCATTGCTCAGGACTCAGCTCCCAAATCCCCATCAAAAAGGACTGACTAACCTAGAACCACTCCCATCTCCACCCTTGTTTTGTTTTTTAATTACTTTGCTCTGTTTATTTCCTACTTAGAACTATTCCCAAACTAAAAATATCTTACAATTACTTAGGAAACTGCATGAGGGGCAGATATCTTAGTCTGATGATTTAATGCTCTATCCCCAGAGCCTAGAACAGTGATCTCAGTATTTGTTGAATGCATGATGAATAACAATAATAATAATAACTTAGGTAATATATTGCTGCCACTCATGGTCATGTGGTCCTCTCAATAACCAGTGGAGACAGGGAGGGCAATTATATTTATACTGCAGGAAGAGAAACTAAGTCTCAGTTGTGAAGACCATAGACACAGTGCTTGTTCCATTTTCCTTCTGAAGCTTTTTTGCACCCTTCACTGCATGTCCAGCACTATGCTAGAAGCTGAAGTGGTTTTTTGTTTGTTTGTTTGTTTGTTTTGAGGAGGAGTCTTGCTCTGTTACCCAGGCTAGAGTGCAGTGATGCAATCTTAGCTCACTGCAACCTCCGCGTCCTGGGTTCAAGCAATTCTCTTGCCTCAGCCTCCCGACTAGCTGAGAGTACAGGTGCCTGCCACCACGCCCGGGTAATTTTTGTATTTTTAGTAGAGATGGGATTTCACCATGTTAGCCAGGCTGATCTCAAACTCCTGACCTCAAGTGATCCACTTGCCTTGGCCTCCCAAAGTGCTGGAATTACAGGTGTGAGCCACCACAGCTGGCTAGTTTTTATATTTTTTTAAACAGGGAGTTTTAACACTCCCTTTCTTTTGAGGACACTTGCTCTCCTTAGCTTTTGCAGGGTTATGCCACAGCAGGAAAAAAAAATGCATTTGAGGCAGTGAATATAGGCTCCTTGTAGCATCTCCAGCAGAAGTTGGTGAATCTGCTACTGCTCTGTAAGTCTTTGAAACAGGAGGAATTTTATTCTGCCTTTCATAGTTTCTGGAAAAGCTATCCTAAAATAGATGGGTAAAGTGATATTGGTCACTAGTAAAGGAAATATGAGCTAACCACATTGGCATAAAAAGGAAAGGAGAAACTTCTCTTGGATAAGAACTTGATGTGTGTGGAGGGGCAGAGGATGGATATTTTCTCTGAGTGGTGGGTGCCCTGTGTGACAGAATGATGAACACGTCTTATCTGGGGAAAATTTTTATAAGACTCCATTTTAAAAATCACATGCAGACACACACACACACACACACACACATCAATCAATTAGCATTATTATTTCCTTTTCAAAAAGATTTCTCAAATGATAAAATAATTATTTTGATAACCAGATAAAAATTTTTGAGTATATTAAGTACTATACCAGGCACTTTTACAGTTTCCTATTCAATCTTCAAAACCACTGTATTAGGGTTCTTTAGAGGACAGAACTACATATATATATATATAGGAAAGTTTATTAAGTATTAACTCACATGATCACAAGGTCCCACAATAAGCTGTCTACAAGCTGAGGAGCAAGGAGAGCCAGTCCAAGTCCCGAAACTGAAGAACTTGGAGTCCGATGTTCGAGGGCAGGAAGCATCCAGCGTGGGAGAAAGATATAGGCCGGGAGGTTAGGCCAGTTTTTCTTTTTATGTTCTAGCCATGCTGGCAGCTGATTAGATTGTGTCCACCCAGATTAAGGGTGGGTTTGCCTTTCCCAGCCCACTGACTCAAATGTTCATCTCCTTTGGCAACACACTCACAGACACACCCAGGATCAATATTTTGTATCCTTCAATCCAATCAGGTTAACACTTAATATTAACCATCACAACCACCCTTTCCTTTGAGGTGGGTGTCTAATCTACACTTTTACAGGACAAACCAAAGCTCAGAGATAGTGCTTAAGGATCTTGCCCAAAGTTGCATAGTAAATGGCAGAAATGAATTTGGACCTAAATCCAGTGTTCTTTTTACATTTACATTTTCAAAATGTAGTCCTAGATACGTGTCCTATAACACATAAAACTTGATTCTGTTTGGTGAAAGATGTATTTGTCTTCAATTTTTCAGGAATTTTTCCTTCAATCAACCACTGTTTATTGTCCTTGCGTCATATCCATCTTTCAGGCACATATCAGCACATTTAGCTCTTCCATGCCCCTAAGCATGTGGGGCTGGCTCCACCATCCTGTTTTGAGGACCCATGTTTAGAAATCCATTCTGCTTAAAGAGAGACTAGGACAGTTGAGAGGATGGAAAACAATCCAGTACAATTAACATGTCAATAGCGGTAACATGAGACCCAGTGTTGAGCAATTTGGGCCTGTGTGAACAAACAACTGAAATAATTTCAAGCCCCTTATTTTAAGAGTGAAGTGTGTGTGTGTGTGTGTGTGTGTGTGTGTGTGTGTGTGTGTAGGCATGTGTTGCCTACACACAAGACTAGCTTACAGGTTTTTTCTTTTCTTTTCTTTTTTTAAACAAGGTCTTGCTCTGTCGCCCAAGCTGGAGGGCAATGGCACAATCACGATGCAGTGCAGCCTCAACCTCCTATGCTCAAGTGAGCGATCCTCCCACCTTGGCCTCTAATTTTTGTATTTTTTGTAGAGACGAGGTATTGCCATGTTGCCTAGGCTGGTCTCAGACTCCTCAAGGGGTCTGCCTGCCTCACCTCCCAAAGTGTTGAGGTTACAGGTGTGAGCCACTGTGCCTGGCTGGGTTTTTATTTTTTTAATTTTTTTTATTTAAAAAATATATTTTTTATCTTTGTAGATTTAGGGAGTACAAGTGCAGATTTGTTACATGGATGTATTGCACAGTGATAAAGTCTGGGTTTTTTTTTTTTTTGAATTGGCTTTAGCTGAATAATCAATCACTGAAATAAATTTCACCTTAACTTATTGGATTGCCATAAGAATGTTTGGATAGAAAGAAACTAAAGTATCATAGAATCTCAAGGCAGTTCCCACCTGATAAATCCAGCTTCTGTATTTTTGAGATGAGAAAATAGAGGCTAAAAGAGGCTTAAGGGTCTCTCAGTAAAGACAGACCCCAGGTATCTCAGCCTGTGGCTGCCAGAGGCAATTGCCTTGGAGAACTCTGTTCTCACTCCTGGACTTCTGATTGCTCCTAAGCAGAAATATTCATTTGTGCCTGGTGTGGAAGATTATTTTCCTCAGGTTCAGTCACATTGCAGTGTGGAAAGGGATTTAGTTTAATACCTGAGTGGGCAAATGTGGTGCAAGAGGTTTGTACACTGAAATACCTATGTGAAAATCTTCTTACCTGCCATCTCTTGGCGGCATTCAGGTGCATGTGGACACCTTGTCCCAAGGAGTCTGGATGAAGGCCAGAAGTCTTGCACAGCAAATGTGTGTGTTGAATCAACATTTCTGGTATGACTCTCCAGGGACTCTTCTTTGAAGATTATGCAACTCCAGCTAAGAGGATGGGCTTTCCTTACTAGCTTTGCACACTGAATTAACTTTTAAAAAACAAACAACAGCTTCTCTACCCTCTTTTAGACAAGTTTTTATTTCTCTGTTTCTGGCTAAGTAGTGTTTAGAGAAGGGAGAGAGAATTCTGTTAGACATGACAATGTTTTTCTAATTTTTGTTTTAATTCGCAAGTCATATTTAATTTGTGGAATTTGAAAGAAGCATAAATCAAGTGAAAATATTATTGCACATTTAAAAAAAGAAAGCTCTCATTTGTTTTTCAAAATACAACAGGTTCCTCTGCTTAATGATTTTATTTTTGCCATTTATGTGAACCCCAAATTTTAAAAATCATTTTAGTTTCAAAAATAGCCAAAATGGGCTGGGTGTGGTGGCTCACGCCTGTAATCCCAGCTATTTGGGAGGCTGAGGCACAAGAATTGCTTGAACCCGAGAGGTGGAGGCTGCAGTGAGGCAAGATCATGCCACTGCATTCCAGCCTAGGGGACAGAGTCCCTAGGAAAAACAAACCCATAACCAGTGAGACCCTGTCTCAAAAAACAAATAAACAAACAAACAAACAAAAAACACACACATAATCTGTCAAAACTCTTTCTTAGTATCACATGGCCCTGGTTACCTGGCTGAAGTTTTTACCATTTATTATTGTTTCAGGCGGCTTAGGATTATTCATTTCCCTTGGTCTCATAGTTCTGTATGGAAGACTTCTTTTCTTAAAGTAACATCCCTGGTATCTTTTTACCCCCCTACCTCTGCTGTTTGGGCATATGAACTGGGCATGCATGACCCAGCCTCTTGGACTCCACTTCCCTGTTATCTCGGCTGCCTGCAGAGAGTATGTTTTTAGTCTGTTCTCTACATAGTGTTGTTAGTGGGGCACATTCCATCCCTGTGAAGAAAACCTATGGCTTTCCAACTCTTCCTGTGACCAAGCAGACAAGTTTAATTTGGGACAAAATATAAGTCACAGATCTAAAACCATGTTCTCCACTCTAGCTTTACCAGCGATCAAGATAAAGTTTTTTTTCATTTTTGTCGTTGTTGTTGTTCTTGTTTTTGTTTTTTGGAGATGCAGTCTCACTCTGTTGCCCAGGCTAGAGTGCAGTGGTGCGATCTAGGCGGGCTGCAACCTCCTCCCCCTGAGATCAAGCGATTCTCCTGTCTCAGCCTCCGAGTAGCTGGGATTACAGGCGTGCGCCACCACACTGGGCTAATTTTTATATTTTTAGTAGAGACGAGGTTTTGCCATGTTGACCAGGCTGGTCTTGAACTCCTGACCTCATGTGATCTGCCTGCCTCTGCCTCCCAAAGTTCTGGGATTGCAGGTAGGAGCCACGGTGCCCAGCCCAAGATAAAGTCTTGATTTTCAACTGTCTGACTCTTGTGTCTGTCTATCTCTCAGCTGGTCTTAAACTTGGGTGAGGAAAAAAGGGCTTAGCTCTGTAAAACCTCAACACTTATAATGTTGTATAGGCAAATTCTTAATGTTTTTCTATAACCTAATTATTTGGACTAGAAGTAATCTATTTTGGTCAGTATTTCAAGTGTGGAAAGCACTACTATAGAAACTGTAACAAATCTGAATCATTTAGGAATAAGCTTTATTTATTTTTTATTAGTTTTGGTTTTTAAAAAAATTCCCATTACGTACAATTAGAAAAATAGAAAAAAGAAGTAGGATAAATACTCTTATTGTAAGACCCCCATTCAAAATATACTAAAATCACTGTGTTAGCATATTTCCACTAAGAATATTTTCTGGCGTGTACATGGTGGCTCATGCCTGTAATCCCAGCACTTTGGGAGGCTGAGGCAGGCAGATCACTTGAGGACAGGAGTTCGATACCAGCCTGGCCAACATGGTGAAACCCTGTCTCTACTAAAAATACAAAAATTAGCCAGGCATGGTGGTCTGTGCCTGTAATCCCAGCTACTTGGGAGGCTGAGGCACAAGAATCACTTGAATCCGGGAGCAGAGGTTGCAGTGAGCCAATATCATGCCACTGCACTATAGCCTGGGCAACAGAGCAAGACCCTCTCTCCAAAAATAAATAAATAAATAAATAAATAAATAAATAAATAAATAAACAAATAAATAAATACAATATTTTTAGTGAGTAACACATCCTTGTGGCTGCATTAGTAATTTTGTAAGGGAGGCTGCTGATATATGATTGATCACTGCAAAAACAGAATCTTGACTTAAGAATTAGTTGTGGTCTACCTAATTTATCTATACCTAAAGAGCTTTTTATATTTAGACCTTTAGGAAGACAATAATTTGTTGAGAATGACCAATCCACTCATTGTGAAAAGAACTAGAGTTTGCTTACAAGATTACATGCAACAAACTACAAAAAATGAACAGTGACATGTGACTCCAGACCCTAGTTCTTCCTCATAAAGAACTAGTGGTAACCTTTTTCCAGCATGCGTTTCTTCCAGCAGTCCACAGAATTGCTTGTGGCCTGCTGCCTTGCTATGTATGGACCTCACCAGAAGCCATGTGATGCGTCAGCTCTGTTTCTCCTGCTAAGTACAATGGCTGACCACTAAGCTCCCTCCAGTGGGCTATTCACCTATGCTCTCCTTGGGGCTGTAATCTCTTTGCCCAGTCAGTTTTCTCTTGAGCACTGTAACCGTGGGAGGGACATGTTTAACACCTTTCAGTGGAAAGACTCATTTCCTTTGGAGTCTAAGTTGAAGAAGGATATTCTCACAGGCAGGTCGTAGACCGTGTTAAACACTTCCTGTGTGATGTCATTTAACACTGCAATCTCCTACAACCCAGCAGTAATGCACAGGGACTAATGTCATCCACTAATGTGGGCTACGTGGGCTTTATTTTAAAACAGAGTTGTAAATTATGTAATGTACCACATATATCCAATAAAAGACAGGATTTTCGTAAAAATATTCCTCAGAAAAGAGTCACCATATGTTCAAGTCCTTACAAAGTTGATCATACTATAGAAGGCTCCTTCTCAATTATTTTGTTTTGAATAACAACTTACTGTTTAGAGAATACATGTTAGTTTGAAAAAAACTTCAGCCAATGTTAGTTCTTCACGTTTATTGAGGTCATCTGCTGGAATATTTAAAAGTTACTGAAAAACTTGCTATGGAGTCAATAAATTCACCCTATTACTGAGTCAGTAATAACCCTGAAGTTATTACTACACAATTTTAAGTGCTAGTTACATGTATAAAGTAAGTTTTTAAAAAATTACTTTAAAAATATAAGTGGTTATATTAATACATACCTATGTGGCAAATTAGAAAAATTATCTATCCTACAATTCAATAAAAAAAACAAATAATCCAATTAAAAATGGGCAAAGAATCTGAATAGACATTTCTGCAAGAAAACTGTATAAGAGACCAATAAACACATGAAGAGGTGCTTAGAATTGTAAGTCACAGAAGGACAAATCAAAACTACAATAAGATACTACTTCATACCCACTAGGTTGGCTGGAAACAAAAAGTCAGATAACCACAAATGTTGCTGAGGATGTGGAGAAATTAGAATTCTCATACACTGCAAGTGGGAATGTAAAATGGTACAGCTGCTTTGAAAAAAAGTCTGACAGTTCCTCAAATGATTAAATATAGTATTACCATATTCTACTCCAGGTATATGCCCAAGCAAAATGAAAACATATGTCCACATAGAAACATGTGCATGAATGTTTATAGCAACTTTCTTCATAATAGCCAAAAGCTGGAAACACCCAAATGTTTATCAACTGATGAATGGATAAACAAGACATTGTATATTTATACAGTGGAATATTATTTGACTGTAGAAAGAAATGAAGTACTGGTATATGCTACAACATGGACAACCCTTGAACATATCATGCCAAGTAAAAGAAGCGAGTCACAAAGGACCACATAATATATGATTTGATTTGTATGAAAGTCCCAGACAGGGAACTCTATAAATCAGAAATTAGATCACAGGTTACTTGGGCCTGGGGGAGGGGATGGGTAGACAAGAAGGTGGTAGTTAAAGGGTATGGAGATTTCTTTTTGAAGTGATGAAAATGTTTTAAAGCTGATTGTGGTGATGGTTACATATATCTGTGAATATACTAAAAAATATTGGATTGTACACTTTACATTGTGAGTTGCATGGTATGTGAATTCTATCTCAAAAATTCAACATCTGTTGATAAAATATGATTATCCACTGAAAAAAAGGTCAACTATCCTAATAGTTTATAGCTGGTTGATTGTAGCTTATAATAAAAATTCCAGGGTCAGGAGCCTATATAAAATAAAAAGTAGTATATCCAAATAAGATAAAACAAAACTAAGTTTTTATTTTTGTTTTTGTTTGAGACAGAGTCTCACTCTGTTGCCCAGGCTAGAGTGCAGTGGCATGATCTCAGCTCACTGTAGCATCCATCTCCTGGGTTCAAGCAATTCTCCTGCCTCAGCCACCTGAATAGCTGGGATTACAGGTGCGCACCACCATGCCTGGCTAATTTTTGTATTTTTAGTAGAGATGGGGTTTCACCATGTTGGCCAGGCTGGTCTTGAACTCCTGACCTCAAGTGATCTGCCTGCTTTCGCCTCCCAAAGTGCTGGGATTACAGACGTAAGCCACCACGCCCAGCCGTTTTTGTTTTGAGACAAGGTCTTGTTCTGTTGCCCAGGCTGGAGTGCAATGGTGTGATGATAGCTCACTGGAGCCTCAACCTCCCGGGCTAAAGCGATCCTCCCACTTTGACCTCCCGAAGTGTTGGGACTACAGGCATGAGCCACTATGACCACCCAAAAATAAAAATTAGGTCACTCTTGATGGATGTTAGAAAACCAACTCATTATTCTGAAAACTAATGAAGAGAAGGAATCACACATTTATCTTGCTTTTCCTGAAGACTGCACCTTAGTGTAATCGAAAGCTGATAAGAGAACATTTTTCCTTAGAGAAGTATTCTAGCTAACAAATGAAGAAGAAAGGATAGAATCAGAGTATCATCATTTTGCACCCTTTCTGAAACAGTGAATCTAGGTAGTGATGATTAATGGCTATAATAACACAAAAAGAAAAACAACCAACCAGTTAGCCTCTTGATGAACATGCTAAGAAATATTCTTGCCAATAAATAGAATGTGAATGTGATAAAGTCTCTAGAGCTACCTACTAGTTCCCAGGAGATAAATGTGAGTAGAGGAACATGTTACGAGATACCACAGGAATGCAGTCAGCAAAATTCCGGATGTGAGAAACTCTAAAGAGCCAATCAACAAATGAATTGTATGCAAGGAAAAAAGAGCCAGGGGAAGGAGGACACTCATAGATTAAAAGATAATTAAAAAACATATCAACTAAATGCAAGGTATGGACCTAGTCTGGATCCTGATTTAAACAACTTTATGACACAAGTGGGGAAATCTGAACACTTACTACATGTTTAACGATGTGAAGAAATTATTAATTTTTAGGTATTATAATGCTATTGCAGTTATATTTCTTAAAAAGAGCTTTCTCTTAGGGATACATATTGATATATTTTTGGGTGAAATGATAAGATGTCTGGGATTTGCTTAAAAACAATTCAGGAAGGAGGGCATGGAGGATTATGAACAAAACGTTGGCCATGAGTTGATAGTTGTTGAGGTTTTGTTTTTTTTTGTTTTTTTTTTTTTTGAGGTGGGGCCTGCCCTGTCACCCAGGCTGGAGGGCAGTGGCACATTCTCGGCTCACTGTAACTTCTGCCTCCCAGGTTCAAGGGATTCTGCTGCCTCAGCCTCTCGAGTAGCTGCGACTACAGGTGGTACCACCACGCCCGGCTAATTTTTTTTGTATTTGTAGTAAAGATGGGGTTTCACCATGTTAGCCAGGATAGTCTTAATCTCCTGACCTTGTGACCTGCCAGCCTCAGCCTCCCAACGTGCTGGGATTACAGCCATGAGCCACCTCACCCAACCTTTGTTGATATTTCTATATACTTCTATTTGTGTTCAAAATTTTCTGTAATAAATTTTGTTTCTTTGTTTGCTTTTGAGACAGGATCTTGCTCTGTTGTCCAGGCTGGAGTGCAGTGGCACGATCATGGCTCACTGTAGCCTCCAAATCCTGGGTTCAAGCAATTATCTCACCTCAGCCTCTGGAGTAGCTGGGACCACAGGTGCATACCACCATGCCTGGCTAATTTTTTTTTTTTTTTTTTTTTGGTAAAGATGGGGTTATCCCTATGTTGCTCAGGCTGGTCTTGAACTCCTGGGATCCTCCCTCCTTAGCCTCCCAAAATGCTGGGATTACAGGCATGAGCCACCATACCCAGTCTGTAATAATTTTTTTGTTTTTAAGAAGAAAATACTATGTTGCAAATCGTTTGGGTAGAAGTGAAGATGAGGTGGTCAGGAAAATTGGTAGAGAACATCTCTTTAGAGGTGATGGAAGACACTGACGTGAAACATGCCTTTAAAAAGTTTGAATAAAAAGTTTTCATAAAATATGTGAGTGGGAAAAGGCAATTAAAAAAACCATTTTTTAATACATATAATTTTGTATATGCATTTTAAACTAAATTACTAAGTTAAATATTGTAAGAAGATAGTTAAACATTTCATCTGTGCTTCAGTGGCCAAAATGACTTGGCTCTCTGATGAGTGCAGCCCCAGGCTCCAAGTTCCTGACTGCCCTCCTCTCTTGTGGCGGCATTCCTGGAAGGCAGTGGATCTGGAAGCACCAGCGGCCACCCCGCAGACCGTGAGAACTACTACTGCACAAGCACATCCTACCTGACCATGGGGCAGGAGCACAACCACGCTGTGGTATGCAGGGCTGAGGCCTTCCATGCCGTGAAGGCAGCCAACACTTCCAAGTTCTGCCCTCATAGATGTGTTGTAGACCATCTCAACCATCACAATGTCACCAAGAAAAAGCCCTAACTCTGAGCCATAACTCTAGATTTTATGATCATGGTGCTGCCCTGTTTTTACCTATCCTTGGAACTGAAAAACTGTAGCTTCTACAGAAATGTGAGCCTTTGAACAGGGATCTTATTAAGGCTGTTAAATCAAGTTTAGTCTAAAGCTGCCTCCTTACATATTTTCATTTTGGCCTAAAGTTTTCTCCGTGCCTCATGAACTATAACAAGTGGAGCTGTAAACACACTGTAGCCTACATATGTGCCAATCTCTGAGTTTTGACCAATCACATATAGCCAACTATTCAAACTGTGTTCAAATAAGGCAAACGCTGAGCTGTAACCAATCTGGCTGTGTCTGTACCTCACTTCTGTTTTCTGCACGTCACTTTCCTTTTCCTGTCCATAAATCTCCTTCCACCATGTGGCTGCCCTGGAGTCTCTGAGCCTACTCTAGCTCCGGATTTGTGAATCGTTCGTTGCTCAGTTAAACCCTTTTAAATTTAATTTTGGCTGAAATTTTTCTTTTATCAAGACAAATGATTTTTTAGGGTTCTCTCTGATGCAGGAGTTACCTCTGCCACTGCCATCCAGAGGCGCTTGTCAGGATGGTGAAGCTGTTCATCAGAAACCTGCCCCAGGAGGCCACAGAGCATGAGATCCGCTCTCTTTTCAAGCAGTATGGGAAGGTGCTGGAATATGACATCATTAAGAACTACGGCTTTGTACACAAAGAAGACAAGACAGCGGCTGAGGATGCCATACGCAATCTGCACTACTACAAGCTTCATGGGGTGAACATCAACATTGAAGCCAGCAAGAGTAAGAGCAAAGCTTCAACCAAGTTACACGTGGGTAATATCAGTCCCACTTGTACCAACCAAGAGCTTCGAGTCAAGTTTGAAAAGTATGGTCCAGTCATCGAATGTGACATCGTGAAAGATTATGCTTTCATACACATGGAATGTATAAGGAGCGGTCAGAGGATGCAGTGGAGACCGTCAGGGGCCTTGACAACACAGAGTTTCAAGGCAAGATAATGCATGTGCAGTTGTCCACAAGCCAGCTTCAAACTGCCCCTGGGATGGGAGACCAGTGTGGCTGCTATCAGTGTAAGAAAGAAGGTCACTGGTCCAAAGAGGGCCCAGTAGATCACACAGGTTGTGTGGCAGACTTTACCGAGCAGTATAATGAACAGTATGGAGCAGTTCACACGCCTTATACCCTGGGCTATGGGGAATCCAGGTATTACAACGATGCATAAGGAGCATCTATAAGCGATACTATTAGCGATGCTGGGTCTGCTTTTATGAGGCAGTAGCAACAGCGGCTGCAGCAGCTTCTGCATATAACTAGGCAGAGCAGACCATGTCCCATCTGCCTCAAGTCCAAAGTACAACTGTGACCAGCCACCTCAACTCTATTTCTGCTAATCCCTGCGACAGACACCTATTGCCAAGCTCCCACGCTGCTGCCACTTCAGCTGCTATGGCTGCTGCTCCGGCCACCAATTCCTCCTATTATGGAACGGACAGGAGCCTTACCGCGTTGCGCTGCAACCATGCTCCCCACAGTTGGAGAGGGCTATGGTTATGGGCCAGAGAGTGAGTTATCTCAGGCTTCAGCAGCTATACGGAATTCTCTACATGGCATGGCCCAGTATGAACAGGAGCAGTATATGGACCAAGCCTGATATTCAGCCTTTTAAAAACTGGAGGTAGAATAATTGCAGACTGAACCTCTGCTGCGGGCATATATGAGAACTTGCTCCGTGTGGTCCACTTTGCCAGGATGTTTCCACTGCTTCACGTTTCAGTAAACAAAAGAAGTTTGTGACCAGCTATGTTTTCTTTCTTAATTTAATTCTTCTAAGTTGACTTTTCTTTCCTCCTGATACTAGTCTCTGCAGCCTTTTTACTCTGTTCCTTATATTCTCAACCTCTGAACAGTCCTGGGTAAGGATTATGCTGGCATCCCCTTTTTCCTGTGCATTGGAACCCCTCTTATCTTGCTTTTCCTAGGAGTTGAATACTTCTCCCTGCCTACCTGCAGCATCTCCTTTCTCTTTAAAATGACTATGTAGTGGCAAGCAGCCTTTTACTCTTCTCTGTTAGTTCTGGACTCTAACATTGAAGTTAATCTTCTGAAATTGCTAGAACAATTGAGGGTTTTATTGTTGTTTGTTTTTTTATATCTGACCTGTGATGGTGTTACAATATTAGCTGAAATTTAGCCTTGTTTTACTCCACTCCTCCCATTTTTAAATAATTTTTTGACAAATAAACATTTCTAACACTTAAGAAAAAAAAGACATAAACATGAGCATGGTGGTCTGCATATAGAATATCTGGGGCTCTAAACTCCCTAATATTTAAAAGTATAATCACGGTCCTATTGTGTTTCTTATTTCTTTAGGCCAATAGGAAGATATCAGGGTTTTCCTGTGTGACAGATGATAAAAAAGATATTTTGAATGAAAGCTGCAATAAATCTACAAACTATGATTTGAGGTCTTTGCTTAAGCATGAGATATTTGATGAGGACTTTATAATGTGACATTAGTTTTCATACCTTCTGTCAAAAATAATTGCCTAAGGCCAGGCACAGTGCCTTACATCTGTAATGCAGTGTTTGGAAGGCTGAGGCTAGAGGATCACTTGAACCCAGCAGTTCGGCTGCGATTGTGCCACTGTACTCCAGCCTGAGTGACAGAGCAAGGCCCTACTTGAAGGAGAAAGAGAAGGAGAAGAAGGAGAAGAATAAGGAGAACTGCCTAAATTTAGTGGAAATATAAGCTTTTTCAGTTAAACATACTCCTAAAAAATAGCATTTTCTTCTGGGAGTTGACTACTAAAAATAGCATTTTCTTCTGGGAGTCATTAGAAAAAAAAAGATCACCCCCATTGCTGAAAGTTTATTCAAGTTTTCCATCACCTGCCCATAAAAACCCAATTGTTTTAATATTTTAATCAGGATAACTTGGGACTGTATAATAATCAAAGTCGCTCACGTTCAGGCATATATAATATAAGCAATTATGTGTTTTCATTCAGTGCATTCAATGTCATATCCTAGCCATTTCCCTGTGCTATAATGAAAGTGTAGTAAACATAATTTTCATGGCCCCTTAGGGTGTTAGAGTCACTGAAAGAAGACCCACATGGCTAGAACACACTGAATGATGGAGATGCAGAAGGAGATGGTGCTAAAGAGGGGGTGGAGGCCAGAGTCTTTTAGGTTATGTTAGGGAATTTGGATTTCATCTTAAGTGAAAGGCAGGATAGTGGTGATTGGGAGGCTTGGGTTTTATAGTCAGACTGACTGAGTTCAAATCTTAACTCTACACTCTTCTAGTTGTCAGTTTGGGCAAATTACTTAATTTCTCCAATCATCAGTTTCCTTATCTGTAAAATAGGATGATAATCACAGGGTTGTGAAGACTAAGATAGTGCACATGTGTAATACATGATAATCTCTGCAAAGTGCCTGACATATTGGCTATCATTAAGTGCAACAGGAACCCATTGAAGTGTTTTTGTGTAGGATAGTGACATGACCCCATTTACTGTGTTTTAAATGATCCCTGGTTTCCATATGGAGGGCTCAGGGTGATTAGCTAGCTGGCTATCAGAAGAGAAGGCTTGGGCCAGGACAATGACAGTGGGAAGATGCAAGAAATATTGTAGAGGAGAAATTGAGAGAGATTTGTGATCAACTGGATGGGGGTGGTGAGGGAAGAGGATGAATCAAAGATGACTTCTAGGTCTCAGGTATGCTTGAGCTACTGAGCAGATGGGAATCCTTGAGATTTACTAAGAGAGTAGCACTGAATGAAGGGACAATTTGGGGGATGTGTATTGGGGTGTTAAGATCAAGAGTTTGGGACATGTTAAGTTACAAAAGATCTTAGAGATATTTAAGTGGAGATGTGTGTATCCATGGTATTAGACAAATAGGTCTAGAGCTCAGAAAAATCTGAGCTGAAGATAAAAATTTAGGATTAGATATTTCAAATCATGGAAATGGATGAGGTCATCTAAGGAGAGGGAAAGTTCATAAAGAGGACAGAGCTTAGAGCCATCCCCTAAGGAACTCTGACATTTAGAAGTCAAGTAGAGGAGAAATGGCAGACAAAGGAGGGAGTCGTGGAACATCCAAAAAAGCAGAAGAAAGCGCGGGAGAGGATGGCATCATGGCAGCCAAGAGAATAGAGTGTTTCCAGAACCAGGGTGTGCTCAGTTGTGTGGAATGCTTCTGGAGCCTTCCTGGGGCAGCAAAAAGCCTCTTGTGTGTTGCAGGCCATTGCCTGCAAGTAAGGAAGTAAAGGGCACATGTGAAGTCCATCCTTCTGAGAAGGGTTAGGATTGACCCTTTGTCTTCTTTACTGCCCATTCTCTCCCAGCTTGCCTATTAATGATTTATTTGACTCACAGCAGTTTCACATTTCTGTGTAGGGATCAGCTCTACTTTGAAGGCTGAGGATTTCAGACAACTGAGAAGCTCTCACAGAACACGGAAAGCTGCCCTGACCTCCCCAGCTGCCTCTATCCCAGGCCACAGAGGCTTCGGTCATCCCGAGGGAGCCAGCGTGTAATGAGGCTGCCTGAGGGAGCAGGTGGGCAAAGCCCACACATCCCAGCAGTGACCAGATCTGCCCTGTGAGCTACCTGGGAATGGAATTTCAGCCTGGGAACCCCTGCTGCTCTTGCAGTTGCAAAAGTTGCAAGAAAAGGGCTAAGGCAGGCGTGATGTGCAGTCAGAGAGCCTAGCAGAGCCTTCTAGCTCCCAGGCTTTCTTCTCTCTTTTTCTCTCCCCTTTCACCTCTCCCTCTCTTAAACCAATGTAATCTCTAAGCATATTTCTCTAAAGCCATTGATTAACAGAAAATGTGAAGTAATGCTGTTTGGATGGGGAAGGAGAAGCCTTTAGTTAAGAATAGCTATAGTTAATAAAAGCTTATTGTGAATAGTAAAAGCATAGGGGCTTTACAAGTGTTACCTCACTTAATCTTCACAATAATCTTCTGATTTAGGAATCATTATCCCCATTTTACAAATAAGTAAACAGAGGCTTAGAGAGTTAAGAACTTTCCTAAAGTCACATGGCGATAAGTGGTAGAGCTGAGGATTCTATTCTAGATTTCTCTCACGCAGGGTCCAAACCCATCCAAAGGAGAAAAAAATATTCCAGAATGTTTCACTTATTTTGTGATTAAAGATGCTAAGTATAAATACGGTGTAGCATAGTATTCATATTATTTATGATATTCATATTTATGACAATGCTAAGTGAAAAAGTATAATATAAAACTATAGTCTGGGCGCAGTGGCTCCTGCCTATAATCCCAGCACTTTAGGAGGCCAAGACAGGCAGATCACTTGAGGCCAGGAGTTCGAGACTAGCCTGGCCAACATGCTGAAATCCTGTCCCTACTGAAAATACAAAAATTAGCTTGGTGTCATGGCGTGCACCTGTAATCCCAGCTACTTGGGAGGCTGAGGCTGGAGAATCACTTGAACCTGGTGGGGGGAGGTTGCAGTGAGGCAAGATTGCACCACTGCACTCCAGCCTGGGTGACAGAGCACGACCCTGTCTCAGAAAAAAAAAGAAAAAAGAATATAAAACTATAACAATCTTTTAAAAAACACATGAGAAAACAGCAGGAGAAAATATTCAAAAAACTATGTGTAATGTATACATACATCCAAATATCACATTATATACTGTAAATATATATAATTTTTGTCACTTATACCTCACTAAAGCTTGGGAGGGGAAACTATATATGTGTAATTGAATTTGGGGTGATTTTATATTATTCTACATTTTGTACTTGTGATAATGTTAAATTAGACTTCTTTAAAACATGTTTTTAAAAAGCAGGCTGGAGGCTGGGCATGGTGGCTAATGCATGTAATCCCAGCACTTTGGGAAGCCGAGGTAGGCAGATCACTTGAGGTCAGGAGTTTGAGACCAGCCTGACTGGCCAACATGGTGAAACCCTGTCTCTACTAAAAAAAACAAAAATTAGCTGGGTGTGGTGGCGGGCGCCTGTAATCTTAGGACTCGGGAGGCTGAGGCAGGAGAATCACTTGAACCTGGGAGGTAGAGGGTGCAGTGAGCCAAGAACGCACCACTGTACTCCAGGGCGACAGAGGGAGACCCTGTCTTATAAATAAATAAATAAATAAATAAATAAATAAATAAATAAATAGCGTACTAGAAATCAAGGAAACCGGTTTGTGGCCACCAGCGGGACCCTTTGTGACTTCAGTATTTCATGTGTAAATTTATATTACTAGCCAAAAGTTATTAAACAATCACTATGTTCCAGGCATGTTTACAATAAAACAAAATGGAAATCTCCCTACAGTTTTCTAAGGGAGGTATTATTATAGCTATTCTATAAATGAGGAAAGGAAGTCTCAGACAGGATGAATAGGAAAGGCAGTGGAGAGCTTCAGACCTGGCTCTGAATCTTGGCTTCCCTTCCACACGTTAACTGGCTTTGAGAAGGTTACTATCTCAGAGACTCAATAATTTCTACCTCCCAGGGTTCTTGTAAAGAGTAAATGTGATTATGCATATCATGCCCTTGGCACAGAAAAAAGTACAATTATCCCCCAGCATCCATGGGAAATTGGTCCCAGGACTCCCCATGGATACTAAAATCCAAGGATGCTCAAGTCCCTGATACAAAGTGCTGTCATATTTGCATTTAACCTATGCATATCTTCCCATACTTTAAATCATCTCTAGATTACTTGTAATACCCAATACAGTATAATGCTATATAAATCATTGTTATTAATATAATGTATTGTTTCGGGAATCACAACAAGAAAAAAGTCTGTATATATTCAGTAGAGATACAATTTTTTCCCAGATATTTTTGATCTGAGGTTGGTTGAATCCAGATATATGGAACCCATGGATAAGGAGGGCCTACTGTGCTTGATGAACTGTAACTACTATTAATATTAAGCACTTTGCAAAAAAATTTTGCAAACCGGGGAAGGCATAATAGGAATTCAATCCTAGGGCTGTATGAAAGCAAAGTCTAGGCTCCTTTCCCCATGAAGTGCTGCCTGGGTGATCCTGTGGCATCTTCTGTGCTATTTTCCGGGTGTAACAGTTATGATCCTGACATTCTTAAATCTGCTTTTGAAATGATAGTTGAAAACATAGTGCCATATTTTGTTTCTTTTTATTTATAAAAGTCTATCTGTTGTCAAAGGCCTTGGACTCAAGGGTCAGCCCCTGATTTCTCTGCTTAAGTGAGATATGTGGGCTAGCACACTCCAACCCATTCTGGAAAGCACACTTGTGTCTGGATCCCAGGAGAGGGGACTGGGGACTGGTCCACAGGCTGGAGATTTTGTTACTGTCTATGGCCGAGCACGTACCAGGCAGGCTGTGTTTGAATTAGCTACATGTCAGAAGGTTATAAAACACTTTTATTCCCTGTGTCCTCTTAAAAATATTTCTTTCATTTTAAATACTAGAGGAACACTACATTATGTTTAAGATCTCTGGATCCCAAAAATTCTTTAGGGGAGTTGGTTTTCTGCCATTTGTGTAGTTAGCCTCTTCTCTAGGTCTTCTTTCTGTATGCGTTTCTACTGTGCAGAAAGATTAAGTTACCGCTAAGTGAATAATGTAATCTTTCATTCATGTTGCACATTTCTTAATGCTCTTTATGATGATTGTCAGTATTTGGTTAATTCACATAAAATGTTTCAGAAATGGAGAGAAAAGAGTTTATGGGAGTGCAGGTTATGCCACACCTGCAGCCCCCTTTATTGAGAATGATGACCCAAATCAGTTATTCCCTACACATAAAGTGGCTTGACTATTCCCTGAGTGAAATCGATCCTGTTGTTTTGGCCCCAGCTGATTAGACCAGGGATTGGTGTCCAAGCCAAAGACAATCATGTGGAAGCCGGGTATGCAGGAGGTTAAAAGCCTCAACAGAGTTTGTTGTGAAACTCTGCCCGACCGAGAGTCTGTTCGATGAGGATAAACTGACAAGGCTTTCACACAAAGAAGGGTAGTCACGCTTCGTGGCAGGAGCTGTTGTGCCAGTTCTCCATGAGGTCTGGCATAGGGCCTGGCTGGGAAGTCCAGGAACCCAGATTACAGCTAAGGACATGGAGGATGAACTCCACACCCACAGGCAACCTGGTAATCTGAGTGCTTCTTCGCCCAGCAAACCTGAAGAACATCCCTAATATTGACCCTCAGAAACAATATAATCAAGTCCCTTCTAATGGATGAGGAAAACCGAGGCCTAGAAGACGAAAGGACCACATGGCTAGTTAGTAGTGCTCCTGGGGGAGAAGAGCTCTGATTTCTTGATTCCTAAAGTGGTTCTTCAAGCTGTAGGGCTGTCTCATGTTTTGATATGGTGTGGTGATCATATCAGCATGCTTTAGAAGATACAAATTAATAGTTGTCTTAACATTTATTCCTTATGTATGCATTTATTTAATACCTGCTAAGTGGCTACAGCTGAGCCAAGAATCCAGGGGAAAGAAGAGAAAATATAGGCCTTAGCTTCCAGTCATTTATAATCGAACTGAGGAATCACGCACATCAAACTACTTTATAATTAAGTGCCAATGTGAATCTATAAAATGATGGAATAAGGGCTGTATTTACTGCAGAGGATAAAAAGACATTTTTTTTGAGTATCAAATAATAGGATTGATAGTGGTTGACCGATGTGATGCATGGAAACAAACTGTGGAGCTACCAAACTCAAAGGAAAGTGAGACTGATGGATTGGGATCGATTGGTCATGCCTGCCATGTGGATGCTGGAAGTGTGTGTTCCGTGTTGTTTTCAGGTTTCTAGTGGAGGTGGATCCGTTTTGCATAGACACAGAGGTAGACACACAACTTTTCTTTTCTCTTTCTTTCTTTACTTTTCTTTCTTTCTTTCTTTTTTTTTTTTTTTGAGACAGGGTTTCTGTCACCCATGCTGAAGAGCAGTGACACTATCAGAGGTCATTGCAGCCTCCACCTACTGGGTTCAAGCTATCCTCCCACCTAGGCCTCACGAGTAACTAGGATTACAGGCATGAGAGACCACACCCAGCTAATTTTTGTATTTTTTGTAGAGACGGGGTTTTACCATGTTGCCCAGGCTGGTCTCAAACTCCTGACCTCAAGTTATCCACCAGCCTCTGCCTCCCAAAGTGCTGGGATTACAGGCATGAGTGCCTGCACCTAGTCCACACATTTCTGATGCAAGTAATAGCCTAGGCAAAGACTTGAGTGTGTATGTTTGAAGGGTAGTGGGGAGGCTGGACTTGGTCAATTCAAGAATGTGGGCAGATAATAGAGGCAGGTAATAGAATGACAAGTAGAAATTCTTAATGTTACCCTATGACAACGCTACTGTTTGTGAAACTATGTGAAATGAAGGCACCAGTTGGACACTACCACTCCTCAGGAAGGGGGTGTGTTGGGATGTGAAGTAGGAGTGGGGTTGGGGAGGGGATGAGATTCTGGGTGCCTCTCACTTCTACAGCACAGCACTAGTTTGTCTATTTAATACATTGTGATTTTGTATAAGAACATTTTTTGCTTTTGAAGAAACAGTTTTTTGCTTTCATAAAGCAAGCTTGAAAATCACTGGTTTAAGCAACGGAGGGTCTCTGGAGATTTTTCTCTCATGAATTTGATGCCTTAGGAAGATTAACAGGGTACTAGTTTGTAGATGGGATCTGAGAGGGGTGTTAGGGTACTGTTGCAATTTTCAAGTGTAAGGAGACAAAGCTCTGTTTAGGATGAAGGCAGTTGTATCAGGGCAGAGATGATTCATAAAGAACTATTTCAGGGGCATGGCTAGGGAGGGAGAAGTAGTCCCTATCCAAGGATATAAATAATTTTAAATGAAATCATGCTCATCTCAGAAATTTGAACTCTATCAAATTAATTTATCATCTAGGCTATAAATTTTATGAGAGTAGAGAATTATGCCTGTCTTATTTTTCTGTTGCCTGGGACATAGTAGTATTCAATAAATATTTGTTCCCTAAACAAATAAGCAAAAATCAGATGTAATCATTAGGATAATTTCTGCTGCCAGTGGAAGTCTTGACCTCAAATTGGCTTGAAAAATAAGGATATTTATCGTTTCACATACCTGAAAGATCAGAGGTAGAGTAGGTTCCAGGATCAACACAATCAGCAGCTAAGTGGCATCATCAAGGACCCAGGTTCTCTCCCCCTTTCCACTCAGCACCCTTAGCATTGGCTTCCTCTTGAGGCTGATGCTTCTCATGTTGGAGGATGGCTGCCTGTGTCCATCAAGCCATATGCTTCTTTGTTTAAGGACAGCAGCATAGAAAGGAAAATCTTTCCCCTAAACAGATCATACATCCGTACTTCCCATTCCCATTCTCACACAGTAATCAGTCAAAAGAATGCCTTGTCCTGATTGGCCGAGCTCAAATCCAGTCTACCCCTGGAGCTGGGACTAGAACTACTTCCTCTCCATACTGGAGGAGGGCGTGTTAGATACACAGACAAAATTTGAGTCTAGTAGAAAGAAATAAGGGGCATGGGTGCTGAGCTGAGTAAATTTGTCAGTCAGTGTGTGGTCTGAGGACCAGCAGCCTGAGCATCACCTTGGGCCTTGTTAGAGATGTAAGATCTTAGGGCTTACCGTAGGCCCACCAAACCAGAGTCTGTTTTAACAAGAGTCCCCAGGTGACTCATATGCGAATAACATTTGAGAAACATTGCTCCATACCATACGCTTTAATCCCTTTGTGGCCCTTTACCTGGCACAGGGAGCAGATAAACATCTATGTCTTCTTTCAGACTCAGGTGTGAAGAATGATCTTCAGTGCCATTGCTCTTGAGTTCCCATGCCATTTTGTTCCGATTTCTGTTATATATCTTTATCCCATTGCATCATAGTTATTTAAAATATCCAGAATCCCCAAGCACCTAGCTTAGTACTTGGTACTAAAAGGTACTCAATGAGTTCCTATCCATTCGTTCATTTATTCAACAAATTTTTATTGAACATCTATGCTACCTGGTGCCATTCTAGATTTTGGGAACACAACAGTGGACAGAGCAGTCAAAGACCTCTACTTCACAGAGTGTAAATTCCAATCACAGGAATAAGGTATTTAAAGTTACATTATTTGTTATATTAAGTATGTAACTGTAGAGTGAATGAATTAATTGAACACATATTTATTGAGTACCTACTGTATGTTGGGCACTGTTATAAGCACAGGGATGATACCCATGAACAGAAATCCCTGTCTTCAGTGGTGCTTACATTCTAGCAGGATTTGGGGACAGAATGAGAAATAATAAGTACATAGGTAAATTATGTAGCATACAAGAAAACAATAAATGCTATGGAACAAACAGAGCACTTTAAGGGGAATCAAGAATGCTGGGGCCATAGAGATGAAATTTTAAATGTAGTAGTCAAGGTGGCCCTCACTGATGAGGTGACAGTTTGTGTTCTAGTGGGAGGAATGAGTTTTCTGACATGTGACTAGAAGAATAATGGTGTACTGGAAAAAGTTAGGATGTTGCAGCTGTGGCTCAGATATTTTTTTGGAGGAAGGTAAGATAACAAGGTAGTTTGGGCTTGTTGGGTTGAAGCGATTGGTGAGCTATCCAAAGGAAAATGTCCTATAGACAATGAAATATGTGGGGGTGGAGTCTGTTTATGAGGTCGAGGTGGATGTATTAAATTTAGGCATCATCAGTATGTAGAATTCGTTCCCCAAGGAAAGAAGAGAGATGAAAAAAATCAGGGCTCACGTCTGAGGCTTAGAAAATACCCCTTATCATGGGACAGAAGGAAGAAGATATTTTTGTATTGCCCAGAAACATCACTGGGTGATTGACTGAGGTCAGTAGTAAAACAAACAAACAAACCAGCGAACACATTTTACATCTTATTTTTCCATTGTACTGATTATAGATAAAAGAGTACACTTGGGGAGGAAAATAACCTGAAGCATGGGCTGCTGAAACTTTAATACTTTTCTGAAAGGCTGTGATAAGCAAAAAATTACTCATAACCATCTGTGACTAGATAAGTTTGGTCAAATTGGCCAGGGCGACACAGGCTGTCCAGTACACTCTGCCTTGTTCTTGCAGCTTCTCCATGGCATAAGCCTGGGAATATGGCCAGGCCTAAGTGGCTGGAATTGAGCCAGCCATGAGTGGAGCCACAGGCCAAGTGTAGGTACTTCACTGTTCAACCCATGCAGAGGAACCAACCTTTCTTGGTGGTAACCTTGGGGATGAAATCAGGGACAGAACTCAAGCTTTGATTGCTTTTTTTTTTAAGTTCTGTTTCCTTCCTTTTCTTTTCTTCTTTTCTTTTCTTTTCTTTCTTCACAAGTCTTGCTCTGTCACCCAGGCTGAAGTGCAGCGGCACAATCTCGCCTCACTGCAACCTCCACCTCCTCAGTGCAGGCAATTCTCCTGCCTCAGCCTCCTGAGTAGCTGAGACTACAGGTATGCACCACCATGCCTGGTTAATTTTTTGTATTTTTAGTAGAGACGGGATTTCACCATGTTGGCCAGGCTGGTCTCAAACTCCTGATCTCAAGTGATCCACCCGCCTTGGCCTCCCAAAGTGCTGAGATTACAGGCATGAGCCACTGCACCCAGTTGCTATTTTCTTTTTATCCATAAAGGACCCCTATCTAAGCAATCCCAATAGTGCCTGTTCTTACCTTCCCTCCCAGTGCTTTTCTCTCTTGGCTAACCGTTGCCTTTATATTGTCCCCTGGTTTTCTAGAGCCAATTCTGCCTTTATTTCATTAGCCCTCTCAAATATATTCTTAGAGAGCTGTAGTATGAAAAATCACACTGAAGTGTGAATTACCAACATTGTTAATAAAAGATAAGACATTTACTGGAATTCACTTGTTCATTTAGTCAACAAATATTTATTGAGTGACTACTATGAGACAAGCATTTGCTAGGTCCTGGAAATAAAGCAGTGAGTAAGTAACAGTTCTGGCATTTGTGAAATACATAGTCCTAATTCGGAAAGAATTAGAGTCAGATAGATAAAGCTTACATGGTAAGAAAGTGCTAAAATAGGGATAAATTTCGGGTCATGTAGTGTTTGGGAACAAAGGTAGGAAAGTGGGGAGAGTGTTCCAAGCAAAGGGGACAATGTGTGCAAAGGCCTGGAAGCAAAAATAAGGGACTAAGAAAAGGTGAGTGCACTGACCGGGAGGCAGTGTCATAGGAGAGCCCGCAGTGGTCAGAAATGGCCAGAGCATAAGGGCTTGTAAACCCCGTTAAGGAATCTGGACTTCATTCTGAGGGCCTTGAGAACTCAGCTAATGGTTTTAATCTGGGGATTGTCATAATCAGATCAGAATCTTAAAAAGATTACATTTGTTGCAGTTGCAGTGTGGAGAACAAATTGGAGGCACAGAGACAGGTCAGGAGGTAACCACAGTCATCCTGGCAGGAGTCGACAGTGACCTGAGCTATATACTGTCAGAGGGAATGAAGATAAAGGGACAGAGTCAAGAGTTAGGAAGAAGGAATTCATGATTGATTGAATGGGGTCAGAGAAGGAGAGAGAGGAGTCAAGGATGATTCCTAAGTCTCTGACTGGGATGGAAATACTCCCTAATGGTAGAATTGCAGGCATCCGTGACCTGGGTCTATAGCATAGATTTTTTTTTTTTTTTGGGTGGAGTGCGTGCTTGTCACACTTAAAATCACATTATGCAAACAGCTGCCTACCCCAAATATTTACCTTTGAGGATCGCTCTGGCACTCATTTTTACTTACTGGCATAGGGAGGTCTTTTGTCATGCTAAGACTGGGAGTGTTTGTGGCCTGAGTACTTTCAGAGTCTAGTGAAGGACCACAGAGTATTTCCTAGAATTATTCAGGGTATTGGCAGTTTTCACCTAAATAGATGATGACTTGAGTCCAACCCCCGGCCCTCACGTCGAGAAGTTTCACTTTTATGCAATCTCTTTTCCCTCTAGATCCCATCATTCCCGCCTCCTGTTTACAGTGGAAGCACTTGACAGCTGGCAGTCTTAACAGTGTGACACACTGAATTGAATCAGCTTTCTTTTACTACTGTTTATATCTGAGCACTATGTATCTCTCTCTCTCTCTCTCTCTCACACAGAGTTTTATTTAAAGATAAAGTCTGCACAACTTACAAAACTTTTAACAAAACCCCAGGCAACCTAAATTGCAATCCCTGCTATGTACATATCGACAGTGCTATACCATAGATATTTAAGTGTTATACATCTAAAGGAATCTACCTAGAAATCATGAATTATCATTAAATATGTTTTATAAAAGTTCTCATTATAATTTATAATGTAACAATGGATGATTAATGTTGCACATAAAGAGTGTTGGAGTCATAAATGAGAATACTTGACAAAGCAAGGAGATTTAGAAAGAAAAAAAGTGCACCTGGTCTGCCTTAAATGCTTCTTAAAAGACTCTTTCAGGAAAGTTCCTGCAAGTGAATTAAGTCTCTGTTTCTCCAGGGGCTGCCAGCACTTTCTTTGGCCAATACAACAGCTGCACCATGCGGTGCTGAGCTGCAAAAGGCACAGCACGTGTCTGTGGTCACTGCCCCAGCCCTGGCAGACTGACCTTCAGAGGCTCTTAGCTGGCACATTTAACAACTGTTAGGAGGCCAGATTTTTCACTTGTGCAACAGTGTATAAACCATTTGCTTTCAGCAGTCCATGTTAACTGAGTAGAAGGCATTTGTAAGTCGGACAGCACGACCATCTTTCAAATTAGGCCTCTTAGTTACTGGCATTGATAACCATGCTCAAGGCTAAGATGATAAAATGATACCGTTCTTCAATTCAAGGACAAACACAATGCCAAGCTGACTGGTGTTTTAGAAGATGTATCTTTACCAAAATAATAGTTTTTCTGTACATCTGTGCTTTCAGATAATGGATTGTCGTGAACCCTGGCCTAAACTCCTAAAGAGTTTCACATCTCTGGAATTAGAAAAAGATATAGTTTTATAGGTGTTTTCTTTTCTTCTTCAAGGGATTCTTGTTGCTGAATTATGTGTTCTACCAAGGCCTGTGGTGGAAGAGGGTAGGTTTGTGAATTAGAAAGGTCCAGTAAAAACTTTTATTTATGTGACCCCTGGTGGCTGGTGGGAGTGATTGGTAAGCCCAGACAATTTTTCTTAAAGGCTAATTTCCTTCTAATAACAGAGTAGCAGATTGATGCCTGGGTCTGGTTGGTGTTTCCTGAGATTCTATTGTTGCTTGCTGTCACATAGACAAGGTACATAGAAAAGTAAATAAATGGGTCTACATTCATTAACTTATCCTCCAGATATTGTGATTAAAGGCTGCTGTGGCTATTGGCTGCCCCATTTTGACTGCCTGTCTTAGGTACAAAGACATGAACGAAAGCGAGAGTAGGAATTCCTGGGTTGGGAATTATACTTTTACCAATGCAGAGTAAATGAAAAGGTAGAAGGCTGTAGAGAAATTGGGATGAATCAGAATCATGTTGGCTTCCTTGTTCCTTGTCAAGCCCAGGTGTCCCATTTTACTCCAGCAAGGGCCAGAGCACTGGACTGGGAGCCAGGGCAACTGGGTACTTTGTCCCAGCACAACCATGGACTCACTGGGAGACTGCACAAATTGATTCCCTCTAAGCCTACATTTCCTCAGTGGGAAAATGAAAATGCTTGATCAGGCAGTGCCAGTTTCTGGATCTTCTGGAACTGGTTGCTTTGCTTTTTACTATTCCCCACACTGCTAGAGATGGCTGGGGTCTTCTCCTTAGAGATACTTCTAGTTCAAAGCTTGCAGAAATCAGTAACCGTGTGCCTTCTTTTCCGACAGATTTGGAATTGACCGTGTAGATAATCTCCATCAGCAGTTCTTAAAGTATAATCCAGAACCAGTGGAACTTGTTAGAAATGCATATTCTTTGGACCCCCTCCAAATCTGCTGAATCTGAGATTGTGGAGGTGTGGTTCAGCAATCTGTATTTTAACAAGCCCTGAATTCAGGTGATTCTGACGCATGCTAATATTTCAGACCACTGATCTAAATGAAATATAATGCATTCGTTGAGGGTAAAAAGCATTGGACTCTTGTTCTATTATACCTTGCTGATCTTGGTCCCAGTTGTTATTTTTATCTTTTAAAACATGCCCAAGGACACTGGAGATAAGATGAAATTTGAAATGAGCTGAGTCAACTCTGTATGTCAAAAGGTTGTCACATTTAAAAGTTTCTGCTTTTCTGGTGGGGGACAATCACAGAGTGGTTTAAAATATAGCCCCAGGCCTGAGCAAAGGGAACTTTGGGAAATGTAGTTTATTTATTTATTATAGGAGTGCTTTGCAGGGGAGGGAGGTTTCTGGGAACTGTCTCCCTGGAGAGGTATGAAGTTTTCCAGGGTACCCCAGACTTGGCTGAAAGAGAGCCATTTCTGCTGTCGCTGGCAGCAACTCTCTGTAAAAGCCCATGCATTTTATCTTTGCGTGTTTGTTTGTTCTGCCTGTTGAACACTGGCTCTCATACCATCTTGTTCTGTAATTCAAAACTGACTTTTTAATTAGGTCTGAAAAGGAATGGTTCCCAGGCAATTCCTTTACAAAACTGGTAAGGACAGTTGCATTTGCTTTGACTTGTTTTGATGTAATTTGTCTGAGAGGGCTGCAGGGTCGCTCTGTTTTAAGTTATATTGGGCTGGCCTCTCCCCTGTGTTTGTAGTGGGTGGGAAGGAGGGCTGAATTCTGCTCTTGGGAACTTTGTGGGGATGAGGAGAAGATCCTGGCAGACTTTTCTCTTTCATTTTTAGACAGTAAACTGAATTGGTTCATGTGTTTAAGTCCACCTGGCTCAAGTTTAGCTGTTTGGCCAGAGGAAAAGGTTTAAACAGCTAAATTACAGGGACCATGGGGCCGCAAGAGAGCAGACTGGAAATGGTGACTGGTGTGCTAGTTCAGAATTTCCCTTTTCAGGTTCTATCTAACACAGACTGGAGACATTCTAGTTAATTTGCATACTTGAAAGTTGGGATTCTAATCTGACTTCTCAATAGAGAAAATTACTATTGAGAATTCTTTTTTTTTCAATATCCAGGTGTGGGACCCTCAGGAGGCCTGGAAATCAAGGATGCAGTTGCTACCAGAGCATCCTCACTTTGTTTTGGTGGTCTACACTTTTATTTAAGATTTACTTTGGAGAAAATGTTCCACTGCTTTACAAAGTTTGAAAACCACTGATTCAGACTGGGGGTGTCCAGCCCAACCTTGGCCCTATAAATCAGGTTCATCTACTCCCTCCTAGTCCACAGAGCTAGGCTCAGACACAGGAGGCACTGGGACCACTCCTCCTCAGCTCCTGTGCTATTTGATTTTTCCCAATAGCTTGGACTTTATTTATTTATTTATTTTAAAAATTTTTATTTTTGAGACAGAGTCTCTCTCTGTCACCCAGGCAGGAGGGCAGTGGTGCGATCTCGGCTCACTGCATCCTCTGCCTCCCAGATTCAAGTGATTCTCCTGCCTCAGCCTCCTGAGTAGCTGGGATTACAGGCACGCACCACCATGCCCAGCTAATTTTTGTATTTTTAGTAGAGAGAGGTTTTCACCATATTAGCCAGGCTGGTCTCGAACTCCTGACCTCAAGTGATTTACTCACCTTGGCCTCCCAAAATGCTGGGATTACAGATGGGAGCCACTGCGCCTGGCCCCCAGTAGTTCAGACTTTAGATCCACCTCTTGACCCACATTCAGCCATCCCTCTGCTTCCCCCCAGCATATGAATACTCACTCAGGTCTCCAACTGTCTGGCATCTTGTCACATTGCTAAACACCTGCTTCAGAGACAGAAAGGCCAGCAAACGCCTCGAGCCATATGTTCTCCATAGCTGCTTGGCTTTGTAGTACTTTGTCCAGGCCTACATAACAGCTCTTCTTAGTGGCCTTGTCCAGAATGGAGTCATCCCTGCTGACTGCTCCTTGCTCTGGGGTCATCTCTACTAATGTGGTTTCGCAGAAGTCTACTATCAATAGTTATATCATGTACATCTATTTTCCAGTTTCTATATTTTTACAGTCATCTCAATTTCTGTGGTCTTATATTGGTGTGTGTGTGTGTGTATGCTTTTACTTTTATAATCTTTTCATTTCTTTACTCCATTTAGTGGGATTTCAGAAGTAAATGGAGGCAAACATATATGCTGAATGTTGTTTTACTAGAAATAACTTATATTGTATAAAATAAGTGTTTATTTTGATGCCATTATAGATTCACAGAAAGTTGCAAAAATGCAAGTTGAGTATTAATTATCCAAAATGCTTAGGACCAGAAGTGTTTTGGATTTCGGATTTTTTCAGATTTTGGAATATTTGCATTATACTTACCAGTTGAGCATCTCTAATCAAAAAACCCGAACTCCAAAATGATTCAATGAGTATTTTCTTTGGGCGTCATTTCAGCATTCAAAAACTTTCAGATGTTGATTCCGGGGGAAATGGATGGTTGTCTCTGTACTGAACATGGACAGACCTTTTTTTGGTCATTATTTCTTAAACGAAACGCTATAACAACTATTACATGGCATTTGCATTGTATTAGGTATTATAAGTAACCAAAAGATGATTTTTTTTTCTTTTTTTGAGGCAGAGTCTCGCTCTGTTGCCCAGGCTGTAGTGCAATGGTGCCATCTCGGCTAACAGCAACCTCCTCCACCTCCCAATTCAAGCGATTCTCCTGCCTCAGCCTCCTAAGTAGCTGGGATTACAGGTGCGCACCACCATACCTGGCTGATTTTTGTATTTTTAGTAGAGATGGGGTTTCACCATGTTGGCCAGGCTGGTCTCAAACTGCTGACCTCAGGTAATCCACCCACCTCGGCCTCCCAAAGTGCTGGGCTTACAGACATGAGCCACCGTGCCTGGTCCAAAAGATGCTTTTAAGTATTCAGGAGGATGTGTGTAGGTTATATGCAAGTACTCCACCATTATGTATAAGGGACTTAAGCATTTGTGGATTTTAGGGTGTCCTGGAACCAATCTCCTATGGATAATGAGAAATGACTGTTTCTCTCTTTTTCTGACCTCAGCATGTTGGGAACAGGGAGGGGAAAGCAAAGGAAGCAATTAAGGGGGTCATTCTGAGAAGAGCAGGAGTTCCCCCAAGGTGTACTACTACTACATCCTGTAAGCTCCGGACAGCCAATGTGGACACAGTAAGGAAATCTTCCACGGTAGCACTTATTAGCTACCATAAGGAAAGACATCACTGAGCCCTTACCACCAAGACTATTTTGCTGTAACTTCTAGTTTTCAGTAATGCCATTGATAAGTTTTGTGCCCATAGGATTCTCATTCCTATATATGTGATCTATTTTTTCCCCTCTCTGAAAGTCTTCAGGATATTTCTTTATCTGTGGTGCTCTAAAACTTCACAATGATATTCTAAGATGTGAGTCTATTTTTATTTATTGCCCTGGGTACTTACTCAGGGAGCCCCCTTTTTAATCTCCATTTTATTTTTTTTTTAATAAAAAAATCCCCATTTGGAGGTAATCTCAGACTTTTTACAAAGTTGTAAATATAGTACAAAGAATTCCCAGATTCCCCAAATGTAACTTGGTACATAAGCATACCAAGGAATGAATAATACAATAGCTTATCCTACAGACCTTATTTAAATTTTGTCAACTGTCCCATTAATTTTCTTTTCCTGGTTCAGGATTGCAATGGACTGAATGCTTACGTCCCCTCAAAATCAGTATGTTGAAATCCAAACCCCCAAGATTATAGCATTAGGAGGTAGGGCTTTTGGGAAATAATCAGGTCATTATACAATTTCATAGTACCTCTCCTGTATAGAATGTATCCCAGTTGTAACTTCAAGTTTCTTTTTGTGATTTGATTAATTTGTCTCCCCCATTAGAATATAAGCTTCATGAGGGCAGTAATCATGTCAGGTTGCTTTGGTCATCATTATATTCCCAGTACCTAAAATAGTGTTTAGCACATATTATGTCCTCAATGAATATTTATTAAACAAATGAATAAATTCCTTTAAAACATTTTATGATGCTGGGAACCATTGCTAAGAAAATTGTTTTTGCTTAAAAACTCAAAGAACACTGCAATACCATCTTCCAAGTTCCCTGTGTAGTTGGGCATGGCATTGTAAAACAGATTAAATAAACCTCGAACAAATGAACTACCCTGTTAACAATGAGGAATGTGTTAGCCAAATCACCTATAACTCATTGTAACTGGCCACATTATTATGGAGAATGGCCTTAGGGACTTGAACAAACTTCTCATAACATACCAGAGTCTGGTCTTACCAGGAGTAGAAAATCACTGGGTAATTAACTGAACCAAGACCAGGCCTGCTTCCTTGCCCCAGCACAGATGTGCACTGATTTCAAGAGGGCACAGTTTATGTTTCATGGTGAGTAAAGGAGGCTTCAGACCAAGGACTTGACAATGACTAGTGATGTGGAAGCCAAACTTTTCCCTGTGTTTTAAAAGTGCAAAGATGGTGTCAAATTCAACATTTGTGGCATTTCTCAGAGTTTTATGATTTAGGTTTTTGTTTTTGTTTTTGTTTTGTTTTGTTTTGTGTTTTGTTTGAGATGGAGTTTCGTTCTTGTTGCCCAGACTAGAGTGCAATGGCGCGAAATCGGCTCACAGTAACCTCCGCCTCCCAGGTTCAAGCAATTCTCCTGCCTCAGCCTCCCAAGTAGCTGGGATTACAGGCAGGCACCACCAGTCCCGGCTAATTTTTTGTATTTTTAGTAGAGATGGGGTTTCTCCATGTTGGTCAGGCTGATCTCAAACTCCCGACCTCAGGTGATCCACCCACCTCGGCCTCCCAAAGTGCTGGGATTATAGGCGTGAGCCACCGCGCCAGGCTGATTTAGGTTGTTGTTTATTAGAAAAGCATTGCATTTATTTGTAACAGCCAAAAATTGGAAACATTTCAAATATCTTTCAGTTGGGCGAATAGTTAGACTGTGGAACACCTATATTGTGGAATACAACTCAGCAGTAAAAAGGAACAAGTTATTGATATGCACAACACCGCCAATGGATCTCAAGGGAATTATGCTAAGTGGGGAAAAAGCCAATATCAAATACATATTGTATGATTCCACTTATATAACATTTTCAAAATGACCAAATGATAGACATAGAGAACAGATTAGTGATTTCCAGTGGTTGGGAGTGAGAAGAGGGGGAAAGGCATGACTATAAGGCAGCAGTATAATGAATCTTTATGGTAGAACAGTTCTGTATCTTGATTGTGGTGGTGGTCACGTATGCCTACACTAGATAATATTGCACAGAACTATGTACACGTACACACACACACACACACAACTACATCTAAAATTCGTGAAATCTGAATAGGATCTGTCAACTGTACCAATGTCAACTTCCTAATTCTGATCCTGTACTAGAGTTGGTAAGATTTTGGCATTGGTGAAATCTGGGCGAACTATACATGAAACCTCCACATGACAGGTTGAGCAACCCTAATCTGAAAACCTGAAATCTGAAATGCTCAAAATCTGAAATTTATTAAAACAAATGTTCAGTGCAATGTATTTACAAGAACAAAACAATTTAAGCAATATAAATACTCATCAGTAAGGGATGAGTTAGACCAATTATTTACATGCAACATTAGGAAAACATGGAGTGAAATGAGGGCATACCTATGCTAAACTGTTACAAGTGGTTGCCCTGGGAGTAAAGAAATACATATTAAATTTTTCTTTGGATATTTCAACATTGTTACACTTCTTTTGTAATTTAAAAAGTTTTAAAAATATTGTGCCCAGAAAAAGAGAGAAACAGTCATTTCTCATTATCCATAGGAGATTGGTTCCAGGACACCCTAAAATCCACAAATGCTTAAGTCCCTTATACATAATGGTGGAGTACTTGCATATAACCTACACACATCCTCCTGAATACTTAAAAGCATCTTTTGGACCAGGCACGGTGGCTCATGTCTGTAAGCCCAGCACTTTGGGAGGCCGAGGTGGGTGGATTACCTGAGGTCAGCAGTTTGAGACCAGCCTGGCCAACATGGTGAAACCCCATCTCTACTAAAAATACAAAAATCAGCCAGGTATGGTGGTGCGCACCTGTAATCCCAGCTACTTAGGAGGCTGAGGCAGGAGAATCGCTTGAATTGGGAGGTGGAGGTTGCTGTTAGCCGAGATGGCACCATTGCACTACAGCCTGGGCAACAGAGCGAGACTCTGCCTCAAAAAAAGAAAAAAAAATCATCTTTTGGTTACTTATAATATCTAATACAATGCAAATGCCATGTAATAGTTGTTATAGTGTATCGTTTAGGAAATAATGACCAAAAAAAGGTCTGTCCATGTTCAGTACAGAGACAACCATCCATTTCCCCCCCTATTTAAATGTGACTGCCCCTCTGGCTTCAGTTGACTGAATTAAGGAGTGAATTTTTTATTCCAAATAGGCCATTCAATGTTCCTTTTTCAGGAATTTGGAAAAAGGATGGAGAGATCTCTCTGAGCTAGACTCTTCAGTGGAGAAAATGTTACAACTCATGGACAGTGGCATTACCATCTGCCTTAGGAATGGAGCAGCCTCTGTCTTCAAGAAAAAAGAATGGAGCACACAGGGAGAAGAAAACAGAAGCAAGACAGGTAAAGAAATGCCTGGTTGCAGTCCCTTCTCAGACCAGTCAGCAGTTTTGGTATTGGGTTCCTTTAGATGTTTACTGTCCTTAAAATAAATTCTTTTTATTTACCTTAAAGTGATGTGTTACTTGGAAACAAAGGACTTCAGTAATACAGAAGAGTGTTTGGATTTCCTTGCAGATATTTTAGCTCAAGAGAGTGATTTAGATAGTTTTGATGAAATTTTGTAATATGCTGTACTTTCCTTCTGGCAGACTAGCCTAATCCATAAGTAATGTGATGAATGGTGGAGAATGACCTCATCAAGCCCCAATGAATGTACACTGTTGGGTAGTTTCCAAACTGGATGGTTAGTCATAAGACTTGCCTGGAGGCACTTTTTAAAAATGCAGATTCTGGACTCCCCCTCACCCTTAGCTATGGAATGAGAACAGTAGAGGGAAAACAGGAGAGAAATTAGTTTTGCATAAGGGTGCCTGTATAGTTTTGAGAGATTCCATGTCAGATATTCAACTTTCTTTTAATCTTTTCTCTTAAAACAAAAAACAAAAAGAAAACCCTTGTTGATAACGTGCTTGTGCTTACAATAGGCCTTTTCTCACTTTACAAAGAAAGATAGACCCATCGCCATCCCAAATCAAGCTGGCCTTGGGTATGAGAACTCCCAGGACACCAAAGAGAAGATTCCTACGATGATGTGGTTCCCAGATAAGGCTGAGAAACTCTTATTTAGAAAACCTTATTTCTGAGAGTAAAACCAGCATTAGAAATAGCCATTTTGGTATTGAGATATTTGGTTGAGTGTGATGGTAGGAGTAATGATAATTGTTGTTTAACATCTTTCTGCTTTAATCTAAGCAGCCCTGTCCTAGTGGTTCCTCTCAATAAGGCAGCTGTTAAAGAATGCATTACCTTGTGAGTGAAAAAAGAGGATATTGGACCAGGCTAAGTGGCTCACGCCTCCAGCACTTTGGGAGGCTGCGGTGGGTGGATCACCTGAGGTCAGGAGTTTGAGACCAGCCTGGCCAACATGGTGAAACCCCATCTCTACTAAAAATACAAAAACTAGCCGGGCATGGTGGCATGTGCCTATAATCCCAGCTACTTGGGAGGCTGAGGGCAGGAGAATGGCTTGAACCTGAGAGGCAGAGGTTGCAGTAAGCCGAGACTACGCCATCGCACTCCAGCCTGTGTGACACAGCGAGACTCTGCCAAAAAAAAAAAAAAAAAAAAAAAGATATTGTTATGAAGGAGTGAATGCCAATATATTTAAAAATATTTAAATATTGATTATTTTTTACCTCTTCAATTACTTATTCCTAAAATGTATCATTGATTAGGAAGGAATCCATAAACATATACATCTACTATATACCCACAAAAATTAAAAATAAAAATAAATTTAAAAAGGAAAGGGAAGCAACTATAAACACTCAAAGCAGTATAGGTGAATGATTCTGATTATTTTAAACATTTTTCATGAGTACCCATATTTTCAGGAATAAGCCATGGATAAATTTTTTATTTATTTTGGACTACTGTATATTATTACATAAAGAATATAGTTAAAATTGATTATCAAATCATATCATGAAATATTTATTTCAAATATGGTCAATTCTCTTTAAAAATCTTTTTTGAATGAAATGATTTTTCTTTTTTTTTGAGACAGGGTCTTACTCCATCACCCAGGCTGAAGTGCAGTGTCATGATCCTAGCTCACTATGGCCTCAACCTTCTGGCCTCAAGCTTCTAGCCTTCTCCCTCTTTGGTCTAATTCTCATTTTTATTTATTAAACTTTGCATATTTTCTTCTTTTGATTAATAAGAAATAAAATGGGGGGAGGGAGCCCAAGATGGCCGAATGGGAACAGCTCCAGCCTCCAGCTCCGAGTGTGAACAACACAGAAGACGGGTGATTTCTGCATTTTCAGCTGAGGTACCGGGTTCATCTCACTGGGGTGTGTCGGATAGTCGGTGCTGGTCAGTGGGTGCAGCCCAACCAGCAAGAGCTGAAGCAGGGAGAGGCATCGCCTCACCTGGGAAGTGCAAGGGGGAAGGGAATTCCTTTTCCTAGCCAAGGGAAACTGAGACACACAACACCTGGAAAATCGGGTAACTCCCACCCTGATACTGTGCTTTACCAAGGATCTTAGCAAATGGCACACTAGGAGATTGTATCCCACGCCTGGCCTGGAGGGTCCCATGCCCATGGAGCCTCCCTCGTTGCTAGCACAGCAGTCTGAGATCTAACTGCAAGGTGGCAGCGAGGCTAGGGGAAGGGCACTCACCACTGCTGAGGCTTAAGTAGGTAAACAAAGCCACTGGGAAGCTCGAACTGGGTGGAGCTCACTGCAGCTCAAGGAGGCCTGCCTGCCTATGTAGACTCCACCTCTGGGAACAGGGCATAGCTAAACAAAAAGCAGCAGAAACCTCTGTGGATGTAAATGTCCCTGTCTGACAGCTTTGAAGACAGCAGTGGATCTCCCAGCACGGAGGTTGAAATCTGAGAACTGACAGACTGCCTGCTCAAGTGGGTCCCTGACCCCTGAGTAGTCTAACTGGGGGACATCCCCCACTAGGTGCAGACTGACAACTCAAACCTAACATGGCTGGGTACACCTCTGAGACGAAGCTTCCAGAGAAAGAATCAGACAGCAACACTTGCTGTTCAGCAATATTATATCTTCTGCAGCCTCTGCTGCTGATACCCAGGCAAACAGGGTCTGGAGTGGACCTCAAGCAAACTCCAACAGACCTGCAGTTGAGGGTCCTGACTGTTAGAAGGAAAACTAACAAACAGAAAGGACACCCACACCAAAACCCCATCAGTACGTCACCATCATCAAAGACCAAAGGCAGATAAAACCACAAAGATGGGAAAAAAGCAGTGCAAAAAAGCTAGAAATTCAAAAAATCAGAGGGCATCTCTCCCTCCAAAGGAACGCAGCTCATTGCCAGCAATGGAACAAAGCTGGATGGAGCATGACTTTGATGAGTTGAGAGAAGAAGGCTTCAGTCGATCAAACTTCTCAGAACTGAAGGAGGAACTACGTACCCAGCGCAAAGAAACTAAAAACCTTGAAAAAAGAATGGAAGAATGAATAACTAGAATAACCAAGGCAGAGAAGTTCATAAACGAACTGATAGAGATGAAAGCCATGACATGAGAACTACATGACAAATGCACAAGCTTCAGTAACCGAATCAATCAACTGGAAGAAAAAGTATCAGTGATTGAAGATCAAATGAATGAAATGAAGCAAGAAGAGAAGTTTAGAGAAAAAAGAGTAAAAAGAAATAAAGCCTCCAAGAAACATGGGATTATGTGAAAAGACCAAATCTACGTCTGATTGGTGTGCCTGAAAGGGACAGAGAACAGAACCAAGTTGGAAAACACTCTGCAAGATATTATACAGGAGAACTTCCCCAACCTAGCAAGGCAGGCCAACATTCAAATTCAGGAAATACAGAGAACGCCACAAAGATACTCCTCAAGAAGAGCAACTCCAAGACATGTAATTGTCAGATTCACCAAAGTTGAAATGAAGGAAAAAATGTTAAGGGCAGCCAGAGAGAAAGGTCGGGTTACCCACAAAGGGAAGCCCATCAGACTAACAGTGGGTCTCTCGGCAGAAACTCTCCAAGCCAGAAGAGAGTGGGGGCCAATATTCAACATTCTTTAAGAAAAGAATTTTCAACCCAGAATTTCATATCCAGCTAATCTAAGTTTCGTAAGTGAAGGAGAAATAAAATCCTTTACAGGCAAGCAAATGCTTAGGGATTTTGTCACCACCAGGCCTGCCCTACAAGAGATCCTGAAGGAAGCACTAAACATGGAAAGGAACAACTGGTACCAGTCACTGCAAAAACATGCCAAAATGTAAGGTCCATTGATGCTAGGAAGAAGCTGCATCAACTAACATGCAAAATAACCAGCTAATATCATAATGACAGGATCAAATTCACACATAAAAATATTAACTTTAAATGTAAATGGACTAAATGGTCCAATTAAAAGACACAGACTGGCAAATTGGATAAAGAGTCAAGACCCATCAGTTTGCTGTATTCAGGAGACCCATCTCACATGCAGAGACACACATAGGCTCAAAAAAAAGGGATGGAGGAAGATCTACCAAGCAAATGGAAAACAAAAAAAGGCAGGGGTTGCAATCCTAGTCTCTGATAAAGCAGACTTTAAACCAACAAAGATCGAAAGAGACAAAGAAGACCATTACATAATGGTAAAGGGATCAATTCAACAAGAAGAGCTAACTATCCTAAATATATATGAACCCAATGCAGGAGCACCCAGATTCATAAAGCAAGTCCTTAGAGACCAACAAAGAGACTTAGACTCCCATACAATAATAATGGAATACTTTAACACCCCACTGTCAACATTAGACAGATCAACAAGACAGAAAGTTAACAAGGATATCCAGGAATTGAACTCAACTCTGCACCAAGTGGGCCTAGTAGACATCAACAGAACTCTCTACCCCAAATCAACAGAATGTACATTCTTCTCAGTACCACATCACGCTTATTCCAAAATTGACCACATACTTGGAAGTAAAGCACTCCTCGGCCGGGCGCGGTGGCTCAAGCCTGTAATCCCAGCACTTTGGGAGGCCGAGACGGGCGGATCACGAGGTCAGGAGATCGAGACCATCCTGGCTAACAAGGTGAAACCCCGTCTCTACTAAAAAATATAAAAAATTAGCTGGGCAAGGTGGCGGGCGTCTGTGGTCCCAGCTACTCGGGAAGCTGAGGCAGGAGAATGGCGTGAACCCGAGAGGCAGAGCTTGCAGTGAGCTGAGATCCGGCCACTGCACTCCAGCCTGGGCGACAGAGCGAGACTCCATCTCAAAAAAAAAAAAAAAAAAAAAGCACTCCTCAGCAAATGCAAAAGAACAGACACTATAACAAACTGTATCTCAGACCAGAGTGCAATCAAACTAGAACTCAGGATCAAGAAACTCAATCAAAACCACTCAACTACATGGAAACTGAACAACCTGCTCCTGAGTGACTACTGGGTACATAACAAAATGAAGGTACAAATAAAGATGTTCTTTGAAAACAATGAGAACAAAGATACAACATACCAGAACCTCTGGGACACATTTAAAGCAGTGTGTAGAGGGAAATTTGTAGCACTAAATGCCCACAAGAGAAAGCAGGAAAGATCTAAAATTGACACCCTAACATCAAAATTAAAAGAACTAGAGAAGCAAGAGCAAACTCATTCAGAAGCTAGCAGAAGGCAAGAAATAACTAAGATCAGAGCAGAACTGAAGGAGACAGAGACACAAAAAAACTCTTCCAAAAAGCAGTGAATCCAGGAGCTGGTTTTTTGAAAAGATCAACAAAATTGACAGACCACTAGCTGGACTAATAAAGAAGAAAAGATGATCAACATCATCATGATAGCAAAGCCTGGCAGAGACACAACAAAAGAAAAGAGAATTTTACACCAATATCCCTAATGAACATCGATGCAAAAATCCTCAATAAAATAAGGGAAAACCGAATCCAGTCGCACATCAAAAAGCTTATCCACCATGATCAAGTGGGCTTCATCCCTGGGATGCAAGGCTGGTTCAACATATGCAAATCAATAAACGTAATCCAGCATATAAACAGAACCAAAGACAAAACCCACATGATTATCTCCATAGATGCAGAAAAGGCCTTCGAGAAAATTCAACAGCCCTTCATGCTAAAAACTCTCAATAAACTAGATATTGATGGGACAGATCTCAAAATAATAAGAGCTATTTATGACAAACCCACAGCCAACATCATACTGAATGGACAAAATCTGGAAGCATTCCCCTTGAAAACTGGCGCAAGACAGGGATGCCCTCTCTCACCATTTCTAATCAATGTAGTGTTGGAAGTTCTGGCTAGGGCAATCAGGCAAGAGAAAGAAATAAAGGTTATTCAAGTAGGAAAAGAGGAAGTCAAATTGTCCCTGTTTGCAGATGACATGATTATATATTTAGAAAACCCCATCGTCTCAGCCCAAAATCTCCTTAAGCTGATAAGCAACTTCAGCAAAGTCTCAGGATACAAAATCAATGTGCAAAAATCACAAGCATTCTTATACACCAATAATAGACAAGTGGAGAGCCAAATCGTGAGTGAACTCCCATTCACAATTGCTACAAAGAGAATAAAATACCTATTAATCCAACATAGAAGGGATGTGAAGGACCTCTTCAAGAACTACAAACCACTGCTCAATGAAATAAAAGAGGACACAAACAAATGGAAGAACATACCATGCTCATGGATAGGAAGACTAAATATCGTGAAAATGGCCATACTGCCCAAGGTAATTTATAGATTCAAAGCCATACCATTAAGCTACCAATGACTTTCTTCACAGAATTGGAAAAAACTGCTTTAAAGTTCATATGGAACCAAAAAAGAGCCCACTTTGCCAAGTCAATCCTAAGCCAAAAGAACAAAGCTGGAGGCATCACGCTACCTGACTTCAAACTATGCTACAAGTCTACAGTAACCAAAACAGCATGGTACTGGTACCAAAACAGAGATATAGACCAATAGAACAGAACAGAGCCCTCAGAAATAATACCACACATCTACAGCCATCGATCTTTGACAAACCTGACAAAAGCAAGAAATGGGGAAAGGATTCCCTTTTTAATAAATGGTGCTGGGAGAATTGGCTAGCCTTAAGTAGAAAGCTGAAACTGGATCTTTTCCGTACTCCTTATACGAAAATTAATTCACGATGGTTTAGAGACTTAAATGTTAGACCTAAAACCATAAAAACCCTAGAAGAAAACCTAGGTAATACCATTCAGGACATAGGCATGGGCAAGGACTCATGTCTAAAACACCAAAAGCAACGGCAACAAAAGCCAAAATTGACAAATGGGATCTAATTAAACTAAAGAGCTTCTGCACAGCAAAAGAAACTACCATCAGAGTGTAAAGGCAACCTACAGAATGGGAGAAAATTTTTGCAATCTACTCATATGACAAAGGGCTAATATCCAGAACCTACAAAGAACTCAATCAAATTTACAAGAAAAAACCAAACAACCCCATCAAAAAGTGGGCAAAGAATATGAACAAACACTTCTCAAAAGAAGACATTCATACAGCCAACAGACACATGAAAAAATGCTCATCACTCGCCATCAGAGAAATGCAAGTCAAAACCACAATGAGATACCATCTCACACCAGTTAGAATGGCAAACATTAAAAAATCAGGAAACAATAGGTGCTGGAGAGGATATGGAGAAATAGGAACATTTTACGCTGTTGTTGGGACTGTAAACTAGTTCAATCATTGTGGAAGACAGTGTGGCGATTCCTCAAGGATCTAGAACTAGAAATACCATTTGACCCAGCCATCCCATTACTGGGTATATACCCAAAGGATTATAAATCACGCTGCTATAAAGACACATGCACACGTATGTTTATTGTGGCACTATTCACAATAGCAAAGACTTGGAACCAACCCAAATGTCCATCAGTGACAGACTGGATTAAAAAAATGTGGCACATATACACCATGGAATACTATGCAGCTATAAAAAAGGATGAGTTCGTGTCCTTTGTGGGTCATGGATGCAGCTGAAAACCATCATTCTCAGCAAAATATTACAAGAACAGAAAACCAAACACCACATGTTCTCACTCATAGGTGGTAATTGAACAATGAGATCACTTGGACACAGGAAGGGGAACATCACACACCGGGTGCTATTGTGGGGAGTGGGGAGGGGGGAGGGATAGCATTAGGAGATATACCTAATGTAAATGACGAGTTAACGGGTGCAACTCACCAACATGGCACATGTATACATATGTAACAAACCTGCACGTTGTGCACATGTACCCTCGAACTTAAAGTATAATAATAATAATACAAAAAAGAAAATGTGGCAAAAAAATAATAATAATAAAATGCTAGCTTCTGGATTTTTAGCAATGCATACCCTTTTCTTTCATTAATTCATAGGGAAATTTTGATCATGTATTTAAACAAAATTACAGAGTTTGATATTTTTTAAATTACCAGACTGTTTTTTTAGAGCAGTTTTAGGTTTACAGAAAAAATGAGTGAAAAGTACAGACAGTTCCCATATATCTTCTTGTTTCTCCCCCTCCCAACATTTCCCTGATTATTAATATCTTGCATTAGTATGGTACATTTGTTATGATTGATGAGCCAATATTGATTCATTATTATTAACTAAAGTCCACAGTTTACATTAGGGTTAATTCTTTGTGTGGTACATTCTCTGGGTTTGGACAAATGTATAATGACATATACCCACCATAACAGTGTTGGACAGTAGAGTTTTACTGCTCTGAAATGCTCCTGTGCTCCACCTGTTCATCCATCTGTCCCCCACAACTCCAGGAACAACTGACCTTTTATTGTCTCCATAGTTTTGCCTTTTCCAGAATGTCATATAGTTGGAATCATATAGTATGTAGCCTTTTGGGATTGGCTTCTTTCACTTAGTAATATGCGTTTGAGGTTCCTCTATGTCTTTTCATGGCTTGATAACTCATTTCATGTTAATGCTGAATAATATTCCATTGTATGGATGTACTACAGCCTATCTATCCATTCACCTATTGAAGGAAATCATTGTCATGTTCAAGTTTTAGAAATTATGAATTCAGCTGCTATGTTTATTAACTAAATAATAATATGCTATGAGTTATTGGCATAAATATGTTATTTATTAACTAAACATTCATATGCAGATTTTGGGGTAGACATGGGTTTGGGTGATACCAAGGAGCAAAACCGTTGCTTCATAATTAAGAGTATGTTTAGTTTTGTAAAATACTGCCAAACCAGCTTTCACACTGGCTGTATCATTTGCATTCCTACCAGCAATGAATTGAAGTTTCTGTTGCTCCACATTCTCATCAGCATTTTGTATTATCAGTGTTTTCCATTTGAGCTATTCAAATAGGTGTGTAGTAGCTTCTAATTTTTATTTTAATTTGTAATTCCCTAAGGACATATGATGTTGAACTTCTTTTCATATGCTTATTTTCCATCTGTATGTCTTTTTTGGTGAAGTGAGATCTTTTCATGTCTGTTGCCCATCCTTTATCAGATATGCAAATATTTTCTCCCAGTCTGTGGCTTGTCTTTTTATTTTCTTAATGGAGTTTGATTTTTATTCTTGGTTCTTATTCTTTCTCAAAAACTGAACACCAGAGTTTGATCAAAATAAATTTTTCAGAAGAGTACTATGACTTTTATGATACCTCTAACTTCACAAATAACCTAAAAGTTTAGTCACACATTCTATTACATTTCTACAAAGTATCAGGTTGGTGCAAAAAAGTTTTTGCTTTGTTGAAATTTGCCGTTTGATATTGGAATATATTCTTAAATAAATGTGGTTATGTTATATATCATTTTAATGCACACTTCTCACTTTATATTTTTGCTAATGACTTATTACTTGCTGTTTATTTTATGTATTTTTGAGATGGAGTCTCACCCAGGGTAGAGGGCAGTGGTGCAATTTCCGCTCACTGCAACCACTGTCTCCTAGGTTCCAGCAATTCTTCTGACTCAGCCTCCCAAGTAGCTGGGATTACAGGTGTGTAACACCACGCCTGGCTAAATTTTGTATTTTTAGTAGAGACGGCATTTTGCCACGTTGGCCAGGCTGGTCTCGAACACCTGACCTCAGGTGATCCACCCACCTTGGCCTCCCAAAGTGCTGGGATTAGAGGCTGACCCACTGTGCCCAGCCTATTTTATATTTATTGTAGGCTATGGAAATGATGTTAGACAAAAAGCAAATTCAAGTGATTTTCTTATTTGAGTTCAAAATAGTTGAAACAGCAAACTGATTTATTATCTTGCTTAGCACGTTTGAATAACATGTTATAAAATTGATATATTAATTATCATTTTATCAATTTAATCTTTTTTAGTAATATTATATAGTACTTCCCTGAAGATATTTCTCAGTTGTTTTCCATAATGTTTTTGAGATATGAATTAATACATTAATTTGAATTGAAAAACAAAGTCATTGCACACTGATTAATTTTTGGAAAAAAAAGAAAAAGACTTTTTGTGAAAGTGAAATAAGGCTGATTGGATTGACAAAGAGGATTCGCTCTTTAGGTTTTTTGTGGCAGGTATTTTCCAAGACTTGAATGTACTGTTTCCTCAGCTCCCAGTTTTGACAAAAGTACATGTAAAATATGTTAAGAACAGTTTACTGAAAAAAGTTGAATTGACAGAAGTGTAATGTAATTAAGATTGATATGGGTATCCTAGTCCTATCTAAATCCAAAGGATAAAACCTGATGCCTCGAAGTGAAGGGAGTAACAACGATAGTCAGCCATCCGTATCCGTGGGTTCAGCATCTGTGGATTCAACCAAGCTCAGATAAAAACTATTCAGAAAAAAGTTGTGTCTGTACTCAACATATATACACTTTTCGCTTTCTTGTCATTATTCCCCAAACAATATGATATAACAACTATTTACGTAGCATTTATACTGTATCAGATGTTACAAGTAATCTACAGATGATTTAAAGTATACAGGAGGATGTGCATGGGTTATATGAAAATACTATGCCATTTTATATTAGGGACTTGAGTATCCGTGGATTTTGGTATCCTAGTGTGCATACACAAATACACCAATCTGTGGCCAGGCGTGGTGGCTCACGCCTATAATCCCAGCTACTAGGGAGGCTGAGGCAGGAGAACTCCTTGAAACCAGGAGGGGGAGGTCACAATGAGCAGAAATCGCGCCACTGCACTCCAGCCTGGGAGAAAGAGCAAAACTCCGACTCAAAAAAAAAAAGGATTCTCTATCAATAGACTTTTTTGACCGGGCATGGTAGCTCACCCCTGGTAGCTCACCCCTGTAATCCCAGCACTTCGGGAGTGTTATAAATAAAGTTTCAGTGCAGCAAAAGAAATAGCACTCGAATATAAAATTTTCTTTTTAATTCTCAGCAAGGTAAGTTACTTCCAGAGAAGGGGGCACCCTTACAGATGGAGCAATGGTGAGCGCACACTTGGACAAGGAAGGGAAAGGGTTTCTTATCCCTGAGGCGCATGGCCCCTGCTGCTGTGTTGTTCCCCTATTGGCTAGGGTTAGATGGCATAGGCTAAACTAATTCCGATTGGCTAATTTAAAGAGAGTAACGGGGTGAGTGGTTTGGCAGGAAAAATGGTTATGACAGAGCAGGTAATCGGAATGAGTCATGGTGGAGTAGGTAATCGGAATGAGTCAGGGTGGTGCCAGTGATTGAAAAATGAGTCAGGGTGGAGCAGTTAGTCGAAAAAGTTGCTTTATGAGGAAGTTAAGTTTAAAAGTAGAAGGCAAAGAATTGAACATAGTGACATATTGACTCTTTGAAAAGAAATTTAGAACTCATATCTAACAGGAGGCAGAGGCGGGTGGATCACTTGAGCCCAGGCGCTCGAGACCAGCCTGGCCAACATGGGGAAACCCAGTCTTTACCAAAAATACAAAATAAGCTGGGCATAGTGGCTCACACCTGTAATCCCAGTTACTCAGGAGGCTGAGGCCTGAGAATTGCTTGAACCCAGGAGGCAGAGGTTGCAGTAAACTGAGACCACACCACTGCACCACTACACTGCCTGGGCGACAGAGCAAGACTCAAAAAAAGAAAAAGATTTTTGTTGTTGTTGTTGTTGTTGCAACAAATTTGGTTATGATTTCCTAACACCAGTTTGAGCAGGTCAGTTCACCCAGAACTCTCGGGCCAGTTTCTTTGTTTATAAAATTAGACCAGTGACTATTTCTTTTAGGTTTCCTAAACCTCTATAATTCTTTTATTTTATTATTGTCTTAAAAGTGTCTGGAAAACATTTTTAAAGTACTATATAATTATTTCAATATTTTTTCAAGTGTTTTTCCCCTACAAAACATGGAATGACTGGGCTGGGTGTGGTGGCTAATGCCTGTAATCCCAGCACTTTGGGAGGCCAAGGCAGGTGGATCACCTGAGGTCGGCAGTTCGAGACCAGCCTGACCAACATGGAGAAACCCCATCTCTACTAAAAATACAAAATCAGCCAGACGTAGTGGCATATGCCTGTAATCCCAGCTATTTGAGAGGCTGAGGCAGGAGAATTGCTTGAACCCGGGAGGCGAAGGTTGCGGTGAGCCGAGATCATGCCATTGCACTCCAGCCTGAGTGACAAGAGCGAAACTCCATCTCAGAAAAAAAAAAAAAAAAAATGGAATAACTGAATTTATTAGTAGAGTATTACTGCTAATTTTTTTTAAGTGAGCCTAAGAGTGAAAAGTCTAAACAAACAGTTGAAGGCATTTGTTCCATCATCTTAAGCTTTGGAGTTTGAAAAGTAGACTGTACAGTCTCCTGAGATAGAACAGAGACAATATGGAGGATGTCAAACTGCCCATGATTTTACATTCCAGACTCACATAGAATTGTAAGTGCTGACCTCATACTGCTTTGTTATCAAAATGCCTGTTTGTATTGTCATTACATAGCCTAGATAAACCTTAAAAGACCTGTTTACTTTGAATCTTTAGATATATGGTTATGCATGTTGTTTCTAAAACCTTTTGGAATAGATGTCATAGTTCAAAATCACAGTTATCTATCTAATCATTCTAGCTAACAAAGCTTACAAAGTGTGTAACAAATTCTTAGATAATACTGCAAGGCTATGTTTTAATGGAATAGCCAGGATCTTTTTGTTCTGGGCGGAACAAAATTTCCTTTATCTTTTCTGCAAGGAGTTGGCAGTTTACTCAAGGGCATTTCTAGCTTTTCAAAATGCAAATTTACAAGCACATTGCCTACAATTAAAAATACATATATTTGTTTTGATCTGCACAGCAGTTCTCAGCAATAGACGGGGTTGCTGCCATTAGTCACATTTGGAGAAGCTAAAACATAGAGACTGAGGCTTTCTCACTTTCACATAGCTTCTTAGAGACAATTAAGCAACAAGTTTATTGAACCCTACTAGGAACAAGTCACTATTCCAGTCCTAGAAGTCATCTATAATATCCTGGCCTCAAGAGACTTTCCTCTAGACCTGGGCAGGAGAACAAAGCTTTGTGGAGCTGCAGTGTAGTGAGAGTGTTCCTGTGGTCCTTCCCAATACAAATGCCTCTCTGCCTCTCTTGGCTATGCCTTTGGTTTATTATGGACATTCCTGGGCACTCCTTGGTTTGTTAACTTCTCCAATGGCAGACAGAGATCAGTGATTTCTGACTCTAGGGCAGACTCAAAAGTCTAGAATTTAGGGACATTTCTCCTGAATACGATAATGTGGTGGCTGGATCCATTGAGAGATTAATTTCTCTTAGGTTTCTTACAGTAAGAAAGCATGAAAACAATAAGTAGAATTTTTCTCTCTTGGTCTTTGACCCACTTCAAGCAGTCAAGTGAGACTGCTTTTGTTCTCTGGTGTCATTAAAATGCTTTTCCTTCCCCAACCTCTCAAGCCCTAGGTTCCTAAAGGTGCTGGATTATCCAAGAAGCAGAGGGACCCCAAAGGCTGAAAGGGGCTAAGTGGAACAGCTTGTCCCATGTTGTACCCCAGAAGGGATTGGACATTTGATGGGCATGGGGAGCAGTGGTGCTAGGGGACCAGACTGAACACCAAGAACCATTGCCTTTGGTGCCATGATGGAAGTTTACTATGACTCTGCTTGGCACTAAGCATAATGGAGAGAATAGGGTCCTTCACCTTAGAACAGACCCTGTAGGCTTGGTCAATAAGCATCTGCTACTATGATAGCCTGAGAAATAAAGGCTCTTCTACCATTTCCTGGGTACCACATTATCCTACCCCTATCTCTACTGTTGGACTATCCAAAGGAGGAGGAGAAAACTCATACTAATCATTGTGATGATGATCTACCATGCATTGAAATATACCATATATTTGGCACAGTGTTTACTCAGCAGGACAATTTGTGAAAAATTTCACGTGGCAGAATAACTTGATTACAGAGTTAACTGTATCTTGTGTTCAAGGTTGTAGGCTCATCAGCAAAGAATGAGAGGAATTTTTCCAGATCTCTTCCAACAAAGAAGCCTAGGCATTGTGTTCTGAAGCCTGGATTTCTTTTAACCTCTGGCAAGAATGAAATGGTCTTTATTTATAAAGGTCTAAATCCCAAGTGGAAACTTAAAGGACTGAGCTTCTGGATTTTATTTTGCCTGAAAAATATTTTAAGAGAATGTGAACTAGATGCTTGCATTTAAAAAACAGAAGTTTTCATATAAAAACTGAAATTTCCAGTACCTCTTTAAAAACCAGAAGATTTGGTAACATTCAGCCTAACTTCTCTGTGACAACAGGCAGTTGGGGATGAGCTGGAGCTCCAACTCAAGACAAGAATGTTCTTTCCAGTTTGCCTGAATGTCTTTTATGGTACCAACATCCTTAAAGAATATTTCTGCCTGGCTTCTACAGGTATTTGAGTTTTTGATCTCTGGTCTGGGTCTATTGATGGGAAAAGAACTGAATATTTCCACACAATTGAGGAAGATTGGCTCGATCCCAGAAGTAACTTCCTCAAATCTGGACAACAGATTAGGATCTGGAACCTATCCATTGATGCTATATGGGTTTAAAGCTTTCTGATTATTTATTCAGAAAAATATGTAGTGCAAACACTCATTGGGTAATGGACAGTTGTCATGTATTGTTTCAAAATAAAAATTGGATCATACTGTTTACAACTTGTATTTTTAATTTACTGAATATATTTAAAAATCATAAACAAGGGCCAGTTGTAGTGGCTCATGTCTGTAATCCCAGCTGTTTGGGAGGCTAGGGTGAGGGGATTGCTTGAGACCAGGAGTTTGAGGCCAGGAGTTTGAGACCACCCTGGGCAACATAGTGAGACTCCATCACTAAAAAAAAAAAAAAAAAAAAAAAAATTAGCAGGATGTGATGGTGTGCACCTGTAGTCCCAGCAATTGGGGAGGGGAGGCTGAGGTGAGAGGATTGCTTGAGACCAGGAGTTCAAGCCTGCAATGAACTATGATCTCACCACTACACTCCAGCCTGGGTGACAGAGGGAGACCTTGTCTCCAAAAAAAATTATAAACATCTTGAATATATATATACACACACACATACATATATATACACATGCATACACACACACACACACACACACATATAGGTTACAAAGGAAACAATGAAGCAAGACTATCCATTTGAGTTGGCCATTCTTGGTGTATTAGTTTCCTGTGGCTGCCATAATAAATTATCACAAACTTGGTGGCTTAAAACAACAGGAATTTATTCTTTCATAGTTTTGGAGGCCAGAAGTCTGACATAAAGGAGTTGGCAGAACATTCAAATTCAGGAAATACAGAGAAAGCCACAAAGATACTCTTCGAGAAGAGCAACTCCAAGACACATAATTGTCAGATTCACCAAAGTTGAAACAAAGGAAAAAATGTTAAGAGCAGTGAGAGAAAGGTCAGGTTACCCAAAAAGGGAAGCCCATCAGACTAACAGCGGCTCTCTCAGCAGAAACTCTACAAACTAGAAGACAGTGGGGGCCAATACTCAACGTTCTTTAAGAAAAGAATTTTCAACCCAGAATTTCATATCCAGCCAAACTAAGCTGCATATGTGAAGGAGAAATAAAATCCTTTACAGACAAACAAATGCGGAGAGACTTTGTCACCACCAGGCCTGCCTTACTAGAGCTCCTGAAGGAAGCACTAAACATGGAAAGGAACAACTGGTACCAGTCACTGCAAAAACATGCCAGATCATAAACACCATTGATACTAGGAAGAAGCTGCCTCAACTATTGAGCAAAATAACCAGCTAACATCATAATGACAGGATCAAATTCACACATAACAATATTAACCTTAAATGTAAATGGGCTAAATGCACCAATTAAAAGACACAGACTGGCAAATTGGATAAAGAGTCAAGACCCATCAGTCTGCTGTATTCAGGATACCCATCTCAAGTGCAGAGACACACATAGGCTCAAAATAAAGGGATGGAGGAAGATCTACCAAGCAAATGGAAAACAAAAAAAGGCGGGAGTTGCTGCTGATAAAGCAGACTTTAAACCAACAAAGATCAAAAGAGACAAAGAAGACCTTTACCTAATGGTAAAGGGATCAATTCAACAAGAAGAGCTAGCAATCCTAAATATATATGAACCCAATACAGGAGTACCCAGATTCATAAAGCAAGTCCTTAGAGACCAACAAAGAGACTTAGACTCCCATACAATAATAATGGGATATTTTAACACCCCACTGTCAACATTAGACAGATAAATGAGACAGAAAGTTAACAAGGATATCCAGGAATTGAACTCAACTCTGCACCAAGCAGGCCTAGTAGACATCAACAGAACTCTCCACCCCAAATCAACAGAATGTACGTTCTTCTCAGCACCACATCACGCTTATTCCAAAATTGATCACATAGTTGGAAGTAAAGCACTCCTCAGCAAATGTACAAGAACAGAAATTATAACAAACTGTCTCTCAGACCACAGTGCAATCAAACTAGAACTCAGGATTAAGAAACTCACTCAAAACCGCTCAACTACATGGAAACTGAACAACCTGCTCCTGAATGACTACATAACAAAATGAAAGTACAAATAAAGATGTTCTTTGAAACCAATGAGAACAAAAACACAACATACCAGAACCTCTGGGACACATTTAAAGCAGTGTGTAGAGGGAAATTTGTAGCACTAAATGCCCACAAGAGAAAGCAGGAAAGATCTAAAATTGACACCCTAACATCACAATTAAAAAACTAGAGAAGCAAGAGCAAACACATTCAAAAGCAAGCAGAAGGCAAGAAATAACTAAGATCAGAGCAGAACTGAAGGAGATAGAGACACAAAAAACCCTTCAAAAATCAGTGATTCCAGGAATTGGTTTTCTGAAAAAGATCAACAAAATTTATAGACCACTAGCAAGACTAATAAAGAAGAAAAGAGAGAAGAATCAGATAGATACAATAAAAAATGATAAAGGGGATATCACCACCAATCCCACAGAAATACAAACTACCATCAGAGAATACTATAAACACCTCTACTCAAATAAACTAGAAAATCTAGAAGAAATGGATAAATTCCTGGACACATACACCCTCCCAAGACTAAACCAGGAAGAAGTTGAATACTTGAATAGACAAATAATAGGTTCTGAAATTTAGGCAATAATAGCCTACCAACCAAAAAAATTCCAGGACCAGACGGATTCACAGCCAAATTCTACCAGAGGTACAAAAAGGAGCTGGTACCATTCCTTCTGAAACTATTCCAATCAATAGAAAAAGAGGGAATCCTCCCTAATTCATTTTATGAGGCCAATATCATCCTGATACCAAAGCCTGGCAGAGACACACACACAAAAAAGAGAATTTTAGACCAATATCCCTGATGAACATTGATGCAGAAATCCTCAATAAAATATTGGCAAACCGAATCCAGTCACACATCAAAAAGCTTATCCACCACGATCAAGTGGGCTTCATCCCTGGGATGCAAGGCTGGTTCAACATATGCAAATCAATAAACGTAACCCAGCATATAAACAGAACCAAAGACAAAACCCACATGATTATCTCCATAGATGCAGAAAAGGCCTTCGAGAAAATTCAACAGCCCTTCATGCTAAAAACTCTCAATAAACTAGATATTGATGGGACAGATCTCAAAATAATAAGAGCTATTTATGACAAACCCACAGCCAACATCATACTGAATGGACAAAATCTGGAAGCATTCCCCTTGAAAACTGGCGCAAGACAGGGATGCCCTCTCTCACCATTTCTAATCAATGTAGTGTTGGAAGTTCTGGCTAGGGCAATCAGGCAAGAGAAAGAAATAAAGGTTATTCAAGTAGGAAAAGAGGAAGTCAAATTGTCCCTGTTTGCAGATGACATGATTATATATTTAGAAAACCCCATCGTCTCAGCCCAAAATCTCCTTAAGCTGATAAGCAACTTCAGCAAAGTCTCAGGATACAAAATCAATGTGCAAAAATCACAAGCATTCTTATACACCAATAATAGACAAGTGGAGAGCCAAATCGTGAGTGAACTCCCATTCACAATTGCTACAAAGAGAATAAAATACCTATTAATCCAACATAGAAGGGATGTGAAGGACCTCTTCAAGAACTACAAACCACTGCTCAATGAAATAAAAGAGGACACAAACAAATGGAAGAACATTCCATGTTTATGGATAAGAAGAATCAATATTGTGAAAATGGCCATACTGCCCAAGGTAATTTATAGATTCAATGCCATCCCTATCAAACTGTCAATGGCTTACTTCACAGAATTGGAAAAAATTACTTTAAAGTTCATATGGAACCAAAAAGAGCCCGCACTGCCAACACAATCCTAAGCAAAAAGAACAAAGCTGGAAGCATCAAGCTACTTGACCTCACACTATACTACAAGGCTACAGTAATCAAAACAGCATGGTACTGGTACCAAAACAGATATATAGACCAATGGAACAGAATAGAGCCCTCGGAAATAATACGACACATCTACAACCATCTGATCTTTGACAAACCTGACAAAAACAAGAAATGGGGAAAGGATTCCCTATTTAATAGATGGTGCTGGGAAAACTGGCTAGCCATATGTAGAAAGGTGAAACTGGATCCCTTCCTTACACCTTATACAAAAATTATTTCAAGATGGATTAAAGACTTAAATGTTGGACCTAAAACCATAAAAACCCTAGAAGAAAACCTAGGCAATACCATTCAGGCCATAGGCATGGGCAAGGACTTCATGACTAAAACACCAAAAGCAATGGCAACAAAAGCCAAAATTGACAAATGGAATCTAATTAAACTAAAGAGCTTCTGGATAGCAAAAGAAACTACCATCAGAGTGTAAAGGCAACCTACAGAATGGGAGAAAGTTTTTACAATCTACCCATCTGACAAAGGGCTAATATCCAGAATCTGCAAAGAACTTAAACAAATTTACAAGAAAAAAATCAAACAATCCCATCAAAAAGTGGGCAAAGGATATGAACACACAATTCTCAAAAGAAGACATTTATGCAGCCAACAGACACATGAAAAAATGCTCATCATCACTCACCATCAGAGAAATGCAAATCAAAACCACAATGAGATACCATTTCACACCAGTTAGAATGGTGATCATCAAAAAGTCAGGAAACAACAGGTGCTGGAGAGGATGTGGAGAAATAGGAACACTTTTACACTGTTCATGGGACTGTAAACTAGTTCAACCATTGTGGAAGACAGTGTGGCAATTCCTCAAGGATCTAGAACTAGAAATACCATTTGACCCAGTCATCCCATTACTGGGCATATACCCAAAGGATTATAAATCATGATGTTATAAAGACACATGCACATGTGTGTTTATAGCGGCACTATTCACAATAACAAAGACTTGGAACCAACCCAAATGTCCATCAGTGACAGACTGGATGAAGAAAATGTGGCACATATACACCATGGAATACTATGCAGCCATCAAAAAGGATGAGTTCATGTCCTTTGTAGAGACATGTGTGAAGCTAGAAACCATCATTCTGAGCAAACTATCAGAAGGACAGAAAACCAAACACTGTGTGTTCTCACTCATAGGTGGGAATTGAACAATGAGAACATTTGGACACACGGTGGGGAACATCACACACCGGGGCCTGTTATGGGGTGGGTTGGGGGAGGGATAGCATTAGGAGATATACCTAATGTAAATGATGAGTTAACAGGTGCAGCACATCAACATGGCACATGTATTCATATGTAACAAACCTGCACATTGTGCACATGTACCCTAGAACTTAAAGTATAATAATAATAATAATAAAGAAAAAATAAAATATTCCAAAGCGAAGAGAAAAAAAAGAAAATCCTCAAAGACAATAATATTCATTTCTATTTTTGTATTGTATTTCTGAAATGTATAATAAATCTGTATAAATTGATTAAACTTTAAAAATAAAATAAAATAAGGCAGTTGGCAGGATGGTGCTTACTTTGAAGTCTCTAGGAGAAAATCCTCCCTTGTCTCTCCCAATTTTTGGTGGCTCCAGGCATCCCTTAGCTGTGGCTGCATAACTCTAATCTCTACCCCCGTCTTCATATGGCCTTCATTTCTGTGTTTCTCAAATCTCCTTCTGCCATTCTCTATAAGGACACCTATCATTGAATTTAAGGCCTGCCCATATTATTCAGGATGATTACATCTAGAGATTCTTTATTATTTTATTTTATTTATTTATTTTTTGAGACAGAGTCTCACTCTGTTGCCCAGGATGGAGTGCAGTGGCACGATTTTGGCTCATTGTAACCTCTGCCTCCCGGGCTCAAGCGATTCTTGTGCCTCAGCCTCCTGAATAGCTGAGATTACAGGTGTGAGCCACCACACCCAGCTAATTTTTGCATTTTCGGTAGAAACTGGGTTTCACCATGTTGGCCAGACTGGCCTCAAACTCCTGGGCTCGAGTGATCCACCAGCCTCAGCTTCCTAAAGTGCTGGGACTACAGGCAAGAGCCACCAGACCCAGCATGAGATTCTTAATATCAGCAAAGACTCCTTTTCTTTTCTAATTTCTCTTTCTCCCTCCCCTCCCTTCCCTCCCCTCCCCTCCTCCCCTCCCTCCCTCCCTCTCTCTCTCTCTCTCTTTCTTTCTTTCTTTCTTTCCCTCTCTTTCTTCCCTTCCCTTCCTCTTTCTTTCCTTCCTTCCTTCCTTCTTCTTTCCTTCTTTTTTTTTGAGTCAAGGTCTCATGCTGTCATGCAAGTTGGAGTACAGTGACATCATCACAGCTCACTACAGCCTTGACCTCCCAGGCTCAAGCTATCCTCCCACCTCAGCCTCTCTAGTAGTGTAGCTAGAACCACAGGTATGCGCCACCACAGTTGGCTTTCTTTTTTTTTTTTTTAATTTTTAGTAGAGACGAGATCTCACTATGTTGCCTAGTCTGGTCTCGAACTCCTGAGCTTGAGCCATCTGCCAGCCTTGGCCTCCTAAAGTGCTGGAGTTTACAGGCACGAGCCACTGCACTAGGTCCCTTTTTCTAAATAAGGTCACATTCACAGGTTCCAAGTGGACATATCTTTTTGGAGGCCAACATTTAACCCACTATGCTTGGTTAAATGATTTTCTTCTTAAAAGTTATTTTTTAAAGGAGTGATTGATTTAAATTTTCAGGTCCTTTTATCACATGGCTACATGGTAGGCAGAACTGAGCTGTGGCAGAACCCACTGAGTGGCTCCAGTGGGGCTGGGGGATATACAGTCACAAATGGGCTACACACCTAAGAAACATGCACTGAGGATTTAACTCCCTGAGCTTTGCTATCCAGAGGAAGTGGCGGTGAAATTGCAGCAATAAGGTTAATGATCTTTCTCCCCAGGCTGTGGGATTTGGATTACAAAACTCAACTGAGACTTCTTTGAGAACTGAATAGCTTCCACTCATGCACTGTCCAAGATTTCTAAAAAGTTGACTTCAATAAAAGGTATTTTGTTTGGCAGACAATAAAGAGCTGTTTTTTACAGTTTTCTTTTATTATTCTGCCTCCAGGATTATACTTTGGAGGTGTAGGTGTGGTTGGTACTTGTTCCCTTTCATATTTCAGGAGTCACCCTGACCATCTAAAAGCTGGATTTTTTAAATTATTCAGATCTATGGAACATCCAGAGCCTTCACTGGTGATGAGGCTGTGTGTGGTGCTCAGGGACAGGCATCATTCTTTGAAATGGTAGGCAAGTCTCAGCAGAACCCCTAAAGAGAGTATTTTCTGTACTGTCAAAAGAATTACCATAAATGGGAATGTTATAATAGTAGCTAAAGTTTACCAGGGGCTTATTATAGGCCTGGCACCATCCTAGGCCCTGGCATGTGCTGCATGTATTCTTTCATTTAAGCTTTGTAATAACCCTGTGAGACATGTACTATTATCATCTCCATTTCACAAATGAGAAAACTGAGGCATGGAGAGGTTAAATTCTTGCTGAAGGTTGGTAAGCAATGAAGCTGAGATACAAACCAGTTAGGGTAGCTCCAGAGACTGTGCTCATAACCACTTTGTAATCTGCATCTTCTGATCCATTTCTGACAAAATTGTGCAGTAGGTGAGGCTGTCTCTAGCGTTTTTCCATGCCCTCCCTGCTTTGTTTTTTCTTTTCTGAGGCAGGGTAGTGTAGTAGAAAGCATATGGATGTTTTAGTCAATCTAGCCCAGTTATGTGAGCGTAGACAAGTTAGATAAACTTCCCGAGCCTCAGTTTCCCCCTTTTTAAAAAAATTTATTTTTTCAAGGCAGAATTTCACTCCTATCACCCAGGCTGGAGTGCCGTGGTGCCATCTCGGCTCACTGGAACCTCTACCTCCCAGGCTCAAGTGATCCTCTCACCCCAGCCTGCTGTAACTGGGACTACAGGCGTGCGCCAACACGCCCAACTAAGTTTTGTATTTTTTTGTAGAGGCAGGGTTTCACCATGTTGCCCAGGCTGTTCTCCAACTCCTGGGCTCAAGCAATCTACTCACCCAGCCTCCCAAATTGCTAGGATTACAGACGTGAGCCCCTGTGCCGAGCCAATTTCCCCATTTTAAAATGGCAATTATAATGATAACTTCATAGGATTGTCCTGTGGATGAAATAATATAATGTAGTGGATGTTGTGGTGTGCTGCCCAGATCACCCTTTCAGGATTAAGGCACTCTTCCTCTCCTTCCCCTCCTGCCAAGAGACTTACCTGTTAAGAGTTCACAACTGAGCCTCTTCCAGAAATTGCCTTTAGCTGAAGGTATTGAGTCCAAAATTATGCCCCTCCCCAGGGGCATCTGGCATCTGATGACTTATCAACTGTGTGTGGTAAGAGCAAGAAGGCCCACTCCCTTACTTCAACTTAGGATACCTCTGAAGGACCACCCCAGTTCTAGCAGCTTCTGGTAGGAGGATTGGTTGAAACCTCTATTGCAACTGTGCTATTCTTCCACTCTTTCCTCTGTCCTATCCTGTTTACTTCAGTCCTCTCAGGCATTGGTGCTGAGATCACTTCCCAATGAACCTCTACATTCAAACCTCCATTTCAGAATCTGTTTCCTGGGGAGCCTGACTTACACCAGCTAATGTATACATAATGTCTGACACATGGTACATATTCAACAAACTCTTTCTAGCTTTTCTGCTCACCTTGTATTCTTCCTGCTGCAATGCCTCACCACCCCAGAGTGCTTGTGCCTTGGACTACCTGTGTCTCGATGAAATTTAGCAGCCCCACATCTTGCCACAGGGAAGCATCTTGTCAAAAGCTGGTTAGTCATGGGTCGATTAATGTCTCTGTTCACCTGGGTTGAGGGATTCATAACCTCCTAGACTACATTGAGCAGTCACAGGGTGAAAGCCTGATTCTAGAGGAGATCCAATTACACCACAAAGGTAGCTGCCCACAGCTCTAGACATAAGAGGCTTTCAGCAAATGTTTGTTGTTGATGATGTAAGGCCACTACTGATCCTGCAAAATGAACACTCAGTTTGCAGCTTCCAAATAGGCGGAATTCAAAACCTAGACACAGATACTCTCTCAACAGTAAGTGCTTTGAGAACTTAACAAAATTTGGAATTTCTGCTCCGTCAGCAACATGCCTGAGAGATCTGAGCATCATGGTCTAAAGACTATAGGGTATAGATAGAGCAGAAAGCAGCAGCCACAGTGTGCAGGCAGCAACACACAGCAAGCGGGCACATGGTCCTGCATCCCGGGAATGTTGCTTGCAGAGCCTCTGCCCACTCCAGCCTACAGGACTGTGTGGCCAGGAGGAAGAAACAGTCTGGGGCAGCCCCGTGTGTTGTCCTGTGGGCAGGCGACAGGCCTTGCAGAAAACCTAGTGGGCTATTTCACACAATGATCACTGCAGGGCACTAACGGGGCTTTGATACTCCACTGTGTTGCAAGGTAATATAGACTTTGATGGACTTTGATGTCCATAATGATACTCTATAGCCAGTGGCATTGGCCTACTGCTATTTTAAAGGCACATCATATAACTTTATTAGAGAGTGCCCCTGAGAAATGACCTGTGCTTTAAAAATACCAAACTAGGCTGGACATGGTGGTTCATGCCCACAATCCTAGTGCTTTGGGGGGCTAAGGTGGGAGAACAAAGACCAGCCTGGGCAACACAGCAAGACATCATCTCTAAAAATTTTTTTAAAGATTAGCTGGTTTTGGTGGTGAACACCTGTAGTTCTAGCTACTTGGGAGGCTGAGGCAGGAGGATTGCTTAAGCCCAGGAGGCTGAGGCTGCAGTGAGATCATGCCATTGCACTCTAGCCTGGGCAACAGAGTAAGACCCTGTCTTTAAAAAAAAAAAAAAATAGTAAACTATATGGCATAGCAAGGCCATTTCAGATTGCTTGGGAGGCTGAGAGGTATAGGGGAAGGAACAAAAGCTCTGGCAAAATTAACCTGGTTTCAAACTGGGTCTGCAACAGCCACCTAATTGTTAGGAAACTTTTTGTAGAGACAGGGTCTTGCTATGTTGCCCTGTTTGGTCTTGAACTCCTGGTCTCAAGTGGTCCTCCCACTTTGGCTTTCTAAAGCACTGGGATTACAGGTGTGAGCCACCACGCCTGGCCTCTTCTTCTGTAGTAATAAATGCTGTATGGCTTCTATTGGTTGCCCTGCAAAAGACTGTATTTCTGATCCTTCCTGGCATCTAGGTGTGACCATGTGACTAGGTTCTGTAAAGTGGAATGAGAGTTGAAATGATATGTGCAATTTCTGGCCCATGTCCTAAAGAGACAGGAGATTGCTTTTTCTACCTCTTCTTTCTTTCCGACTGAAATGTAGCTGTAATAGAAGGAGCGGAAGCAGCCAATATGGACCACAAAAAGCTGCTTGTTGAAGATGCAAATAGTAATAGAGTAGCCAGAGTTTACCGTATTAGCCTTGGGCCCTTATGTTCAGAGTGTTATGTGACAGATATAAACTTCTATCTTATTTAAGTGACTGTTATTCTGACCTTTGATGTAGCAGATAGACAAGTATTTTACCTAAATTCTTAAATCTCAAACAGTTTGCATGTGATGTACCTTTCTCATGAAGTTACCTGGGATACGCTCCACCAACACAGGGGAATCAACCAAGGAAAAGAAAACCAGGAGATTCAGGAAACAGAGGATTTAATACAAGGTAGAGACAATGGAAGTACTCAAGGATCTAGTTTAGTTATATGAAAACAGACATTTCCAATAGTTAGTGGCTTCAAAAAGAAGAAATTTCTTCTCACCAAATGAAAGATCCAGAAGACAGCAGTTCCTGGTGAGTATAGCTGTTCTATAATGTCCTTAGAGGCTCAGTCTTATTCTAGTTTTTTATTCCACCATCCCCATGGTGTGCTTTTTATACTCAGCTTTACAAGTTGATTGCTGAAACTTCAGCCATCACTCCCATGTTTTAGACAGCAGGAAGGAGGAAGATTGATGACAAAATGGAATAAAATCCAGCTGATTTAGACTTTTTTTAATGAGCTCTCCTAGAAGCCCCACCCAACAACTTCCATTTACCATAAATTAGTCACATGCATGATCTTATTTGCAAGGAAGGCTGGGAAATATAGTTTGCTACCCACAACAAAATCAAGATGTGGTTAATAAGGAAGAAGGAAAGAATAAATATTACATAGTTAAATGGTTGTTTCCGCCTTGTATTTCTTTCCCAAAATGTTTCCATTGCCTGTGGATAGTGAGAATATGGATGGTAATGGGTTGTTTTCATTTAAAAATTTTTTGCATACTGGTTGTTTTATAGCAAATATGTATTTTTTTAATCAACCACACAGAAATATAATAACCAACTTTATTAATTACCACATGCTAGGCGTGCTCTAAACAGTTCGTGTGGTGTGTATGTGTGTGAGTGTGTGTGTGTGTTTATGAATTCCTCAAAGTAAATCTTTGGGGTAGATGCTACTGTTATCACTATTATATATGGGGAAACTGAGGTACATGGAGGTAAAGTGACTTGCCTAATATCACTCATTTAGCCAGTGGAAGAGCCAGTGTTGAAACTCAGGGAATCTAGCTGATAGTCTGCCTTCAGCTTAATGTTGTACTGCCCTTCCTAAAAGGAAATTAAACAGAGAAAATAAAACAAGAAGGCAAATGCTGCTCATACCAATAACACCATTCTCACCATTTTCACAAAGACAAGAGCTGCATCTCTAGCATACTTCATATTATATTGATGTTGTCTGTGTCAGGTAAGATCCTTGGCTAGGGGCCTCCTGCTCACACTATAAAAAAGGAACCATATCCTCCTGAAATCAACCATGTCTCCACCCAGAGGGCAGCAGGCTTGGGCTCCACTCACTTTTAAACACATTTGACATCCTTGGCAGCCCTGGCCATCATCAATACCACTTAACATATTTCCAAGGAGTCTGGTATGTTTGGGAGTGCCTCCTTGCCTCAGACTAAATTGGCCAATCCACCGAGTGAGTGCCTGAATCTCTGCTAGGCTGGTTTGAACCTGTTGTGTGTACATTAAGAATGAAAAATACTAGACATCTGTCACTTCATCCAATTAAGTCCTACCTTGGTTTATTAATAGAACTAAGAGCCTCACATAGGTCACCTGATTCCTTCTTCAGTAGATGCCATTTCAATAGATTTTGCAATCCCTCTGATACCAGCATCCTCCTTTCTGCCTTCTCAGTTCTTCAAATGATTGCATTAACTAAAATCGCATGAGCTTGAAATTGCATTGACTGTGACTGGTGACATTTGAGAGTTCCAATGTCTCTAAAAAGCCCTGTTCGGTCTGGCATTGAGCCATCTCCAAATGAAAAACCCATTTTCCTGGCAAGAAACAATTGATGTGAACCTAGATTAACATGGTATTAAAAGGGCCTATGAATTTACATAGCTGAAGATTGTTTGCTGGAATCCCAGGTCAGGCAGTGTAAAAAATGTTTTCCCTTGTTGAATATACTGTGCATTGATTTGAGCTTAACTTGGTTTAAATTCTGGCAAGTGGGTTGCTAGTTCTTATGTTTGGATTTTGTTATCAAAATCCTGGAAATAAATGATTTTAGCCCTATTATATGTTAACACCCTGGAAACCAATGTATGTATTAGCTTTCTGCATTAAGAAGGGAGAAAATGCATTACTCCAGAAGTTCCAGAGTTTCTCTTCTCAGAATCCTTTTTGGAATGAGGCTAAATTTCATTTTTCACACATCTTTCCTCAATTCATTGCCTCGTAAGTAGTACCAGCTTCTCCTAATGGCCTCACCTTCTTTCTGCCCTTTCTTTTTAGGGTCTGTGGACTCCCTATTCCCCACCCAGAGTGGGCCTCCAGGATTTGGGTGAATTGGGGCCACAGGCTTGAGTGGGAAAAATGACCACTGAACATTTACTGAATCTGGCAGGCACTTTCATTTAAATTACCCAATTAAATCTCTGTAACAAATCTCTCAGGCTGACATTCTTTCAGATGAGGAAACTGGGACTTCAAATAATAAATTTTCTCTAGGTTCCACAATGAGGCAAGTCCATGAACAGTGTACCTGGCTCACAAGGCTGTGAATGCTGCCTCCTTAAAACAATCTCTTTACTCTGTTCTGCTTCAAAAACTGCAAGTGCCTCATTACTGTCTCTTGCCTTGTTATAAAGATGGAAGGACGACAATCATATATAAAGTTCATACCAAGGTGCTGCCATTCTCTTGTAACAGACTAAATATCCAAATAAATGGGGCCTGGCGTGGTGGCTCATGCCTGTAATCCCAGCACTTTGGGAGGCCAAGGTGGGTGGATTGCCTGAGTTCAGGAGTTCAAGACCAGCCTGGGCAACACTGTGAAACCCCATCTCTACTAAAATACAAAAAATTAGCCGGGTATAGTGGCGTGCACCTGTAGTCCCAGCTACTCGGGAGCCTGAGGCAGGAGAATTGCTTGAACCTGGGAGGCAGAGAACCTGGGAGGCAGAGATTGCAGTGAGCTGAGATAGCACCACTGCACCACAGCCTAGGTGACAGAGCAAGACTCTGTCTCAAAATAAATTAAAAAAAAAAAATCCAAAGAAATGAAGCCCTAATAATACATTGCAGGGTGTGACATGTAAAGTGTTTCACTTCCCCAGAGTGAGTCCTGAGAGGTTTCTGGTGGAAAAGGAGGTGGATTTGACTGACCTTTTAGGGGTCATTCAAACCCTGCAGTGTAAGGAGCTTAGCCTTGCAGCCCCTGTCCCAGCCCTGGACAATACCCTCTTTGCCCGCTCTTGCAGCTGCCTCTGCTCCCACAGTACAGCTTATTCTTAGCCTGGTGTCCAGATTTTTTCTTTTTCTTTTGGGATAGAGTCTTGCTGTGTCCCCCAGGCTGGAGTGCAATGGTGTGATCTTGGCTCACTGCAATCTCCACCTCCTGGGTTCAAGTGATCCTCCCATCTCAGTCTCCCCAGTAGCCAGGACTACAGGCATGCACCACCATGCCTGGCTAATTTTGTATTTTATTTTATTGTAGGGACGGGGTTTCACCATGTTGCTCAAGCTGGTCTCGAACTCCTGGACTCAAGGTATCTGCCCACTTTGGCCTCCTAAACTGTTGGGATGACAGGCATGAGCCACCGCATTCACCCCATGTCCAGATTTTTGTGTGTTTGTCATATGCTGGTCCATAGTGTCCATAGTCCCTCTTTCTCAGCATTATGCTCCTAGTTCTTTCTGAAAATATAATTCGTAACTTATGATCTTTCACTTCTGTTTCACATTTAAAATAAAATTTATCTCCCTTGTAAATCTGTGCAATCTGCACGTTATCACGTACTTACTGACATGTTCTCTTTTTTCTGTTGGGCTGTGAGGGTTGAGGGATCCACAAAAGGAAGAACAAGGTCTTCTTCCAGCCTTGTTTGTCTGGCTTCTCCAGGCTTGCTGAGCAATAACTGGTCTTTCTTCTGCTTTTCAAGCACACCAAGCTCCTTCCCACCTTAGGGCCTTCACATTTGCTGTTCCCTCTGCTTAGAAAGCTCTTCCTGAGCATCTTCCCACAGCAGGCTTCTTCTAATCAACAGGTATCAGATGTCACCTCTCTGGGAGACTTGTTCTGATTCCATATAAAGAAACCACCAACCTCCAGCCACTCCATCACATCCATTTGTTTTGTTTTCTTCATAGCACTTATCTATTTGATGTTATCATGTCTATTTTGATCCTTTAAAAAAATTTGTCTTAACTTCATGAGAACAGGGACCTTGTCTTGTTCACTGCTACATCCCAGCACCTAGAAAAGTGGCTGGCACATAGTAGTAAATAAATGTTGATTAATACATGAATGAATAGTGGTACTTAACACATGTTAGTTGAACTAACATGAATAAATAAATGACAGAATTTGGTTTCCCTTTCCTCTGAACACCCACAGCCATACCTCTCAGATAGCATAATTACCAACTCCTCCATATTGCAATAGTTTTATTTCTCTAAGTAGGCTTGGAGTTCGAGTACACAAGCACACTGTCTAATTTATCTACATATCCTTCTTAAACCCAGCAGAGTGCCTTTCACATTGTAACTTCTCAATAAACATCCTTCCATTTTCTGGTGCCTATCAGAGCCCAAGAAATGCTGTCTGGGTTCTTACCAGTGATGTGGCCAACCTACATTCTGTCCTTATACATAAGCATGGTCATGCTGTGTGATATGATTGCACAGGGTAGAAAAGCATGCCCCTGCATGGCCAGCTCCTTCTATTCATGCTTCTAGGTCTCGGAGCCAAATGTGCTGAGAGGAGTCATGACAGCCGTGTTGTTCATGGATAGGAAAATCAACAATGTCAGTTGCCTTGTTTCCAATAACTTTGTGCTGATTTTTTAAATGTCAACAGCACATTGGGGTATCTTTAAAAAGCAGCCTCAGTGACGCCTAGATTCCTGTGCCCCATTGTGACTCAGCAATCAAATCCATGTATAACTAGAGCTTGGATGATTTTCCCACTAATGTGCTTGTTAACTTCTATATAGGCCAAAATTGTCTGCTGTTTTTGCTTTGCATAGTTTATCCTTGTCATTTTGACATCTCACTCCCTATAAAAATGTAGTATCATTTTCAAATGTAGAGAATTTACTGTCTTTTCCAAAACATAATAAACCATTAAATTGGACTGACCCAGAATTGCTTCCTCAGGAAATATCACAATTTACACTTCTCCATTTAATAAGGTCTCTGCCCTACTGCCTTGATGTTAATTCTTTTCTCATAGTGAAACCCTAGGCTAACTCAACTAAGGAATAGCTATTTGTGTGAAAATTTTTCAAAGATTTTTCCAAAAATCAAATAAATTCATTGTTTCTCCCTTTTCTCTGTAAATTTGTTTTCCTTCTGAAAGAATAGTCAAGAGTGATTTATTCTTATAGACACTGAGTTGGCTGTCCTTTAAGTGACAAATATTCAGTAATCCTTGATCTTTTTATTCATTCACATTGCTGCCAATGTGCAGAGATCTCCCTTTTTTTTTTTTTTTTTTTTTTTAGATAGAGTCTTGCTGTCTTGCTCTGTCTCCAGGCTGGAGTGCAGTTGCGTGATCTCGGCTCACTGCAACCTCCGCTTCCCGGGTTCAAGCGATTCTCCTGCCTCAGCCTCCTGAGTAGCTGGGACTACAGGCATGCACCACCACGCCCAGCTAATTTTTGTATTTTTTGTAGAGGCAAGATTTCACCATGTTGGCCAGGATGGTCTTGATTGCTTGACCTTTTGATCCACCTGCCTCAGCCTCCCAAAGTACAGGGATTACAGGTATGAGCCACTGTGCCTGGCCCACATATGTCCCTTTTAGAGGCTTGACCCCTCCCACTATCCCTTCAGACAGGAAAAACAATGGTTAAGTCTAGAAAATCAATTTTCAACCTTTTTTGGCTAAACATAAGACACAGGTACAGGAGAGCGTTTAAAAAAAATTACTGGATGGGTGCAGTGACTCATGCCTGTAATCCTAGCACTTTGGGAGGTCAAGGTGGGTGGATCACGAGGTCAGGAGTTACATATATATACTATATACTATATATATTTATATATACTATATATGCTCTATACTATATACATTTATATATAATATAGTGTATATTATATATTTATATATAATATAGTATATATTTTATATATAATATACATATTATATGTAAATATATATATTATATATACATACTGTAGCTGGAACTATAGGCGCACACCACCACATCCAGCTAATTTTTGTATTTTTAGTAGATACTGGATTTTGTCGTGTTGGCCAGGGTGGTCTCGAACCCCTGATCTCAAGTAATCTACTCACCTCAGCCTCCCAAGGACTGGGATTGCAGGCATGAGCCACTGTGCCTGGCCCTACCTTATATTTTTGAAATTCATTTTATTACAGGATAAAAATATTTGTCCATTTGCACATCCAGTCATTGGTAAACATGTGAGAAAATTAGTTTAAAAAAGTGAGCCTATCAAAATTATCATATTTTTCAACACCCAGTTGAATATTTCACACAGGCTTTTCCTTTTCTCCTTTCTCCAGTTTTGCTTCTAACTGATTCTGTTATTATCCTCCTATTAGAATATTGTTACAGCTCTTTCGTCAGGATTAATCTTTTTCTTTTCCTCTTATTGCCATCTCAATAATTCTGTATTTAGTTTAATTGCTTATAGCCAGTAGTTGGTCTAGTAAATAATTTTAACTTGAAATACTCATTCAGCTTCTATTTTATGGTCATTGATGTCACTCTTAGAAGTTTTAAATGGACTTTAATGCATTATTCCTTTTTTAAGAACTTGAAATGCTAGTAACTCTTAAAGAAGTTTAAACCTATTATTCACTAGTATACTTCTCTAAACAGTGAGCAAATAAGCCATTTAATCTTTTTTTATTCTGCTCTTTTGATAGAAACTTAGTACTCTTGATTTGTTAATAAGACAAATACATTCTCCTTTGAAAGACATGACAGGGGCTGTTCTTGTGCTTAGATTCATAACTAGAATCTCAGTAACAGTTTTTGAGAGGCTGGAGAATGCTCCTTTAACCTTCATTAATTGCAAAATAAACAGATACATGAAGCTAAACCTTCAGAAATCTGCACCAGATGTTCAAAGCTTTTTAATGTTCTGAAAAGTCATCAAATAAAACCCTTGGGTGGATTTGGTTATTGTTAGTTTGTTTTTAACAGCTTTATTGAGATATAGTTCACATACCATACAATTCACCCTTTACAGTGTGTGATTCGGTGGCCTTTAGTATGTTCACAGATATGTGCAACCATTACTAGAGTCAATTTTAGAACATTTTCATCATCTCGAGAAGAAACCCCCTATTCTTTAGCTATCTGCTTTCTCACTGTCTTCCCCCTGTCCTCCCCTGCCCTAAGCAACTATTAATCCAGGTTTTTTCTTTATAGATTTCTCTATTCTGGACTTTTATATACATGGAATTCTATGGTATGCAGTCTTTTGTGACTGGGTCCTTTCCCTTACTATGGTGTTTTCAAGGTTCATCTATGTTATGGCAGTATATCAGTACTTTGTTCTATTTTATGGCCTAGTAATATTCCATTACATAGATGTGCCACATTTCATTTATCTGTTCATTAGTTGATGTACATTTGGGTTGTTTCCACCTTTTGGCTCTTATAATAATGCTGCTACAAACATTTGAATACAAGTGTCCGTGTGGACAGATGTTTTCATTTCTCTTGAGCATATACCTAAGAATGAAATCACTGGGTCTTATGGTAATCTTATGTTTAATTGTTTGAGGAGCACCCAGACTGTTTTCCAAAGTGGTTGTGCCATTTTACATTCCCACTAGTAGTGTATGAGAGTTCTAATTTTTCCACATCTTCACCAACACTTAATTACTATTTGACTTTTTTATCCTAGCCATCCTACTGTGTGAAATGGTATCTTACTGTGGCTTCAATTTGCATCTCCTTGGTGACTAATGATGTCAACCATTTTTTCATGTGCTTATTGGCCATTTATTTGTATCTCTTTCTTGGTAAACATCTATTCAGACATTTGCTCATTTTAAAAATTGTGTTATTTGGCTTTTTATTACTGAATTGAAAGAGTTCTTTTTTTTTTTTTTCAGATGGAGTCTCCCTCACTCTGTCACCCAGGCTGGAGTGCAATGCCGTGATCTCAGCTCACAGCAACCTCCACCCGCCACGTTCAGGCCTCAGCCTCCCTAGGAGCTGGGATTACAGGCGCCTGCCACTACTGCCCGGCTAATTTTTCTTTGATATGGAGTCTTGCTCTTGTCGCCCAGGCTGGAGTGCAGTGGTGTGATCTTGGCTCACTGCAACCTTTGCCTCCCGGATTCAAGCTTCTCCTCCCTCAGCCTCCTGGGTAGCTGGGATTACAGGTGCCTGCCACCATGCCCAGCTAAATTTTGGACTTTTAGTAGAGACGGGATTTTGCCATGTTGGCCAGACTGGTCTCGAACTCCTGACCTCAGGTGATCCACCTGCCTCAGCCTCCCAAAGTGCTGGGATTACAGGCATGAGCCACCATGCCTGGCCTAATTTTTGTGTTTTCAGTAGAGATGGGGTTTCATCATTTTGGCCAAGCTTGTCTCAGACTCCTGATCTCAAATAATCCTCCCACCTCAACCTCCCAAAGTGCTGGGATTACAGATGTGAGCCATTGCACCCAGCCTGAAAGACTTCTTTATATAGTCTAGATACAAGCCCCTCAGCACAAAAGTTCTTAGTGCTGATGATGTCTAATATATCTATTTTTTTTCTTGTGTTTCTCTTGCTTTTGTTACCACATGTAAGAAACTATGGCTGAATCCAAGGTCATGAAAATACACCCCTATATTTTCCTCTAATAGTTTATAGTTTTTGCTCTTCTATTATGTCACTAACCAATTTTGAGTTAATTTTTAAAAATAGTGTGAGGTAAGGGTCCAGCTTCATTCTTTTGCATGTGGCTATCCAGTGTCTCAGCACCATTTATTGAAAAGACTATTCTTTCCGCATGGAATCGTCTTTGCTCTTTTGTCAAAAATCAGTTGATTGACCATAGATATATAAATTTATTTCTAGACTCTCTGATTCATATGTCTGTCCTTGTGCCAGTACCACACTGTCTTGATTACTGTTTCTTTACAGTAAGTTTTGAAATTGAGAAGTATGAGTCTTCCTACTTTATTCTTCTTTTTCAAAATTGTGTTGGCTACTCTGGGTCCCTTGAAATTCCATATGAATTTAAGAATCAGCTTGTAGATTTATTCAAAGCTGTCAATTGAGATGATATTGGAGTTGCATCGAATCTATAGATCAGTTTGGACAGTATTAGCATTTTGTTGTTGTTGTTGTTTTGAGACGGCGTCTCACTCTGTTGCCCAGGCTGGAATGCAGTAGCGTGATCTTGGCTCACTGCAATCTCTGCCTACCAGGTCCAAGCGATTCTTGTGCCTCAGCCTCCCAAGTAGCTGGGATTACAGGCTCACACCACCACCCCTGGCTAATTTTTGTATTTTTAGTAGAGATGGGGTTTTGCCATATTTGCCAGGCTGGTCTGAAACTCTTAACCTCAAAGTGATCTGCCCACCTCGGCCTCCTAAAGTGCTAGGATTACAGGTGTAAGCCACTGTGCCCAGCTTTGGAGAGTATTAACATGTTAACAATGTTAAGTCTTTTGATCCATGAACATGGGACATTTTTTCATTTATTTAGATCTTCTTTAATTTCTTTACAGAATGCTTTTAGTTTCCAGAGTATAAGTTTTGTGCTCTTTTGTTAAATGTATTGTAAATGAGTTTTTTTTATAATTTTATTTTTAAATGATCATTGCAAGTATATAAAAATACAATTAATTTTTGTATATTAATCTTGTATCCTGCAGCATTGCTGAATTCATTTGTTAACTGTAATTTTTTAGTGGATTTCTAAGGATTTTCTGTATACAAGATTATATCATCTTTAAAAATAGTTTTAGGCCTGGCATGGTGGCTCATGCCTGTAATCTCAGCACTTTGGGAGGCAGAGTTGGGTGGATCACTTGAGATCAGGAGTTTGAGATCAGCCTGGGCAACATGGTGAAATCTCATCTCTATTAAAAATATAAAAATTAGCTGGACGTTGTGGTGGGCACCTATAATCCCAGCTACTTAGGAGGCTGAGGCAGGAGAATCACTTGAACCTGGGAGGCAGAGGTTGCAGTGAGCTGAGATCATGCCATTGCACTCCAGCCCGGGTGACAGAACAAGACTCCATCTCAAAAATAAATAAGTAAATAACTATAATTTTACTTCTTCCTTTCCAATCTCAATGCCTTTTATTTCTTTTTCTTGCCTAGCTACATTAATATTCATAAGAGATATTGGTCTACAGTTTTCTTGTGGTATGTTGGTGTGATTTTGACATCTAGGTAATATTGACCTCACAGAATGATTTGGGAAGTGTTCCTGTCTCTTCTGTTTTTGGAAGAGTTTGTGAAAAATTGGTATTCCTCATGGAATGTTTGGTAGAATTCAGTGGGGATGACATCTGGGCCTGGGTCTTTCTTTATGAGTGTTACAAAAAATTACAAACTAATTATTCATTACTAATTCCTAATTCATCCTTCTCACATGTAGTTCTATTCAGACTTTCTATTTCTTCTTGAGTCAGTTTCAGTAGTTTGTATCTTTCTTTTGGTTCCTGATTCTGTCTGAGCTTCTCCACTTCATTATCTCTAAGTATTGGCAGATGTGATGAATCAGCACTAGGATTGTGGAGCACAAATGAGTGTGGCTAGATGCAATACCTGGAAGGATTAAAAAGCAGCCAGGGGTCAGCAACCCATGGAGCAATAGAAGCCAGAATGTGCATTAGCAGAGAAGTCAGGACCAGCCATAAAATACAGCCAATGGGAGACTAGACCCAGAGGGAAAGTAAGAACTAGGAGGTGTGCAAAGCAGGGGAGGGAAAACAGCAATAGAAGAAAACACAGACCAAGGCTTAGGCAGACAGACCAGAGACCAGCAGTAAGAACAGAGCTCACTCCCTGGTACTGAACCAACTTCTGCCTCAACCCAAGACCTTTTCTGAACTGTGTTGAAGGCAAGAACCACTCATGAGCTTGGTGCCATGAGACTCAAAGATACAGATATGTAGGACTATCTGACAATATTAGGGAATGAAACAGTGATAATTGAAATAATGTGAGAGTCCTAAAAAGATCTATACAACCTGCTCAAGTCATACCCTATACCAAACTCTTTTAAGTATGAGACAGATATCCTAGGAAAAACTAATTTAATATTAATGTATATAATTTCATATTCCTTAGAACTACACATGACTATACCAAACAATGGACAATTAGACTGACATTTTATGTGTCCCAGAAAGAAGAAATTATTTTTTCATATTTTGGAATATAAAAGCTGAGCTTTTATTCCAAATTAATTATCTTCCAAAAAGAATGGGTAACATGAATCCATTAAATAAATAAAAGAAGTAAAATGGAAAATATTTTTAATCACACATTTGATTACAATATTAAGTATGATGTGTATCTGGAAAAAATGGTCCCTTGAGGAATACAAATTCCAAGTAACATGGAATTTATTTTAAAGGGAGAAAGCCATAGCTATGCTAATAATCCCTTTTAAGATTCTGTGGATAACATGAGACCCACAGTAGTATCTTACATAAACATGTAAGGAGATTTGAGAGAAACACAAAAATAAACTGTGAGAATTGCCCCTGCAAAGTTTTTTCCACCCTCTAGCTTTTTTTTTAAATCTCAAGGAAAAGATGAGAGTAGAAAAGATAAAGGAAATTAAATCAGAAGAGTGAATTGTCAACTATGTCCTTGAAGAACATATTAATATATAGGTGTAGGGATAGATTGATTATTTGATTTGTTATTAACTGGTTCAGGGCATTTTTACTTGAAAATCCCCAAAGCCAATATAAATTAGCTTAGTTCCAGGCTGGGCGCCGTGGCTCACACTTGTAATCCCAGCACTTTGGGAGGCCGGGGTGGGTGGATCACCTGGGGTCAGGAATTTGAGACCAACCTGGCCAACATGGTGAAACCCCACCTCTACTAAAATACAAAAATTAGCCAGGCATGGTGGCGGGCACCTGTAATCCCAGCTACTCGGGAGGCTGAGACAGGAGAATTGCTTGAACCCGGGAGGCAGAGGTTGCAGTGAGCCGAGATCGCGCCATTGCACTCCAGCCTGGGCAACAAGAGAGAAACTCCAAAAAAAAAAAAAAAAAAAAAAAAAAAAAATTACCTTAGCTCCAAAGGCAACTTGTTAGTTCATAGAATTGCAAAGTCTAAGAGATGTAGTTGAATGCTATACATCATTCTCTTGTCTTTCTGTCTCTTGGCTCTGCCTTCTTCTTCCTTTTTCTTTTTCATTTGTTTGTTTATTATTTAAGAGCAGATTTCACTCTGTTTCCAAGACTGGAGTACAGTGATACAATCATAGCTCACTATAGCCTCGAACCTCTGGGCTCAAGAGATCCTCGCACCTTAGCCTCTTGAGTAGCTGGAACTACAGGTTTGCATCACCATGCCTGACTTTTTTTTTAAAAAAAGTTTTTGTAAAGACAAAGTATCTACAAAAAAAATTTAAAAGCCTGATATGTGGACTAGGTTGTTCTCAAACTCCTGGCCTCAAGCTATTCTCCTGCCTCTACCTTCCACAGTGCTGGGATTATAGGCATGAGCTACCATGCTCAACCCCTCCTTTTTCTATTCCTGCTCACCCTCCTTTCCTTATCCTTCTCTGTCTTCTCCTTCTCCTCTTCTTCTTCTTCTTCTTTTTTTAACCTCATGTTACTTCATTCTAAAAATGGATTTTTCCGTGTAGTTGGGGAAGACAGTTTCTGACAAAAATGCAGTTTCATACTCCTTAGAGCTAATTGTTGATTACATTAAGGAACTAATGAACACGCTTCAGGCCAATAGAGCTGTAGTAACACAGAAGACAAGATAAGAGGCTCAGAGAATGGTCATATCTGAAGGCCCCTCTGACTCTGCAACCTCTGTCTTTTCAACCATGACCTTGCCACAAGAGCCTTTCTCTATACTAGTGTGGGCTTGACGAACTTCCACACATTGCCTGAAGATGAGAATGGCTTCAGTTCATTTGATATTCATCCACTAAACACATGCTCTTAAGCTCCTACTCTGGGCTCTGGAGTACAGAGAACAGTAAGATAGATGAGTCCCTGTTCTCACGAAAATTATACTTGAGTCAGGGCTGATGGTTGGGGTGTTGCTTCCTTAGAATGGTGAAGGCCTCTTTGAGATGTGACAGCTGAGCTCAAAGGTGAGGAGGCTTTAGCCATATGAAGATCACTTTCTAGGAGTGCAGAGAAAATCTCCAAGGAGATGTCAGCTGAGCTTCTGTCTTAATCACAAGAAGGAGCTGGGCACGTGAAGGTCACATACCTGCCACACTTTCATAATTGAGGCCCTCACTGTCTCTCACCATTGTGGCTGCAGTAACCTCTCGAACAATCTTGATTCTGAAGGGCCCTAGAATTGCCTTTCTAAAATGTGGCTCTGATCATGACACTCTCCTGTTTAAACCCTTCCACTGCCCCAGGTTAAACTCTGAACCCCCAGGCGCACAGGTGCAGTGTGATTGATGACCTGGCCCCTGTGCTCCTCACCAGCCTCATTCTTGCTGCCCACCACGCACTGCATGTCGCAGTCACACTGAAATCACTGGTGTTCCTCTTTCAGGACAAGCCCTTTCACATCTTCATGTCTTCGTACATACTGCTCCATGACCTGAAATTCCCTTCCTTCTTTGGCCTCCATTCCCTGTGTAATCAATACTCATTCTTGAAAGATGTCACCTCCTTTAGGAAACCTCTGACTGCCCCCAAGCTGGATTGGATGCCTGTGCTGCGCACTTGTAAGCCCCCTGAGCTTACCTTAATCATATTATCTTATTGTAATTTTCTGCTTCTTGGCTTCCTCCTCCATTAGAGAGTAATCTCTCTGAAGACAGGGTCCTTGTCCTAGCCTAATACCCAGAGCAGAGAAGATTCATAGTAAACATTTAAATACAAGTGTAGTGGCATGTTGACTGTAGTCAACTTAGGAAGCTGAGGAAGGAGGATTGCTTGAGTCCAGGAGTTCAAAGCTGTAGTGTGCTATGGTTGTCCCTGTGAATAGCCACTGCACTATATAGCCTGGGCAACATAGACAGACTCCATCTCTAAAAATATTAATTTAATAAATACATAAATCATTTTTAAAAATCTACACAGAAACCAAAGTGCAGAAGGTGAATTATAGACTTCACCTTGCAGAAAACTGAATAAATGATGTATAGGGCAAGTTTGAGAAACATTTCATAGGACACACATAAAAGTGATAAAGAGATAAAAATGAAAATTATGTGATTGAATAATAGATACAGAAAGTGTTGAACAGTTGTTTCTTTTCTGTTTTGCAGGCATATTTTCCTTTCAGTAACCTCTCATCCCATACCTAGTGTGGATAGCAATCATTTGACCTCCCGGTTCCTGCCACAGGAACGGGCCTGTAACCCAGGCTGACCACCCTATTCCTTTGGACCTGGAAATTGAGCAAGGAGTGAAAATAATCCCCACCCCCACCTCCAAGGACGGCCACTTAGCAATTTATGAAGCGATTGATACGGATCTCTTTTGGTATCTGAAATTGTGAGCTTCTAAGAGCACTTTTGTTGTCAAGCAGAGCAAGCTCACCTGAGAATTAAGCCAAAGCAGAAAAAGGATTGCTGAAAAGTAGAAAGCTGGCATCTGTCTCTGTTCAGTTTGAACCCTTGCATCCAGCTGTATCTGAAGTCAGGTCTCCCAAACTTCCCAGTTATGTGAAACCTAATGGGTTTACTTGCAATCATAAGATAAATATTGGTAACTAGAAGTGGAGTACAGCAAGTCTTAGGCCCTAACATGAAGAACTGGGTGAGTTGAGGTATGTAAGTGGGAATGAGGATTCTTCTGTCCCCATCTAAGAACTGAACACTTGGATTATAGGGTAACCACACATGTTATATTTGGGAAATCTGATCATGTGCCTTCTATGGCTAGTGCTTTAGTGACTTGTAGAAAATACCCAGATAGGCCGGGCGTGGTGGCTCAAGCCTGTAATCCCAGCACTTTGGGAGGCTGAGACGGGCGGATCACAAGGTCAGGAGATCGAGACCATCCTGGCGAACACGGTGAAACCCCGTCTCTACTAAAAAAAAATACAAAAAACTAGCCGGGTGTGGTGGCAGTCGCCTGTAGTCCCAGCTACTCGGGAGGCTGAGGCAGGAGAATGGCGTGAACCCGGGAGGCGGAGCTTGCAGTGAGCTGAGATCCGGCCACTGCACTCCAGCCTGGGTGACAGAGTGAGACTCTGACTTAAAAAAAGAAAAGAAAAGAAAAGAAAATACCCAGATATTGGAATAAGTTGATGTTTTTTATGCTTTTAATAATTTCAAGAAAATTACAGCCTTCATCAAGCAGTTAAACATACTATTGGCATATGGCTCAGCAAGTCCACTCCTAGGTATTCCAAAAGAAATGCAAACACATGTCCACATCAAAACTTGTACATGAATGTTTATAGCAATATTATCATAATAGCCAAGAGTAAGAAACAACCAAATGTCCACCAACTAATGAATGGATAAGGAAAATGTAATACATCCACACAAAGGAATATTATCCAGCAATAAAAGGAGAAGTTCTGATATAGGCTACCACAAGGATGAATCTTGACAATGTTATGTTAAATGAAAGAAGCCAGTCACAAAGCACCACATTTTATCTGATTCCATTTATATGAAATGTCCATAGTAGGTAAATCTGTAGAGACGGAAAATAGATTAGGCTGGGCACGGTGGTACACACCTGTAATCCCAGCACTTTGGGAGGCCGAGGTGGGCGGATCACCTGAGGTCAGGAGTTCGAGACCAGCCTTACCAACATGGAGAAGCCCCATCTTTACTAAAAATACAAAATTAGCCAGGCATGGTGGTGCATACCTGTAATCCCAGCAACTTGGGAGGTTGAGGTGGGAGAATCGCTTGAACCCAGGAAGTAGAGGTTGCAGGGAGCGCTGAGAAGGTGCCATCGCACTCCAGCCTGGACAACAAGAGCGAAACTCTGTCTCAAAAAAAAGAAAAAAAAAAGGTAGATTAGTAGTTGCCAGGGACTGGGAGGGATGAGGGTATTGAGAGGTGAGTGCTAGGTTTCTTTGGAGTGATAAAAATGTTCCAAAATGGATTATGGTGAGGAATGCACAACTGTGTGAAGATATTAAAAAGTCATTGAACTAAGATATTAAAAAGCCATTGAACTTTACACTTTAAATAAGTGAATTGTATGGCATGGAAATTATATCTCTATAAAACTGTTTTTTTTAAACAAGAAGGCTTTAACCTAAACAGCATGCTGAATAAACAGCATGCTGAAGGGGAATGACATATAACTCTGTGGAGAGGCCCTTTCTGTCTGTAACCAGCAAGATATCTGAGATACCTGCAGGATCACTAAGAAGCAGCTGATTATGTGCATTTGGAGAAGTCTAAGAACACTATTTCCTACTTGAACCTGGAGCTAAAGTGAGTGAGAGGTAAGGCAGGCAGGTAGAAATTGCAGAAGATAAAACTGGCTGGGGTTAAGTAAGGACATAGTTAGGAAGAAATATTTTTAAAGGTAAAAACAAACAAAAAAAACAACTTTGTTTTAAAAAAAAAAGGGAAAAAGACTGGCTGTGGTAGAAGCTTGACCCCCAGGCCTCCTCCAGACACCTCCCGCTGTTACTTCTCAGCACCACAAAGGTGAGAGTAATTCTGCTACTAAAGACAACAGCTGGGATGTGGGCTGAGAAAGACTACTGGATCTTGGAGTGTTGGGTCACAGCCAGGAACAATACAGTTAAACCAAGAGCAAGGCAAATGGGCACAGCATCAAGGTCTGCAGCAAAGAGAGCTGTGGGTTCAGGTTCAAAAATCAGGACCTGGCAGATCTTTGACTTTGGTTACTAGCTCATGGAGTTTACAGTGCAAGATTCAGCCTACTGCTAGGGCAGACTCCTTACTTTTTCTTTTAGCAGCACAGGTATATGCCATAGAGTGGTGGCCACTGAAAATTGGCCCTCAGTTTTCAAATAAGAGGTTTTGTTGTGGTCTCCTGATTTACTTCATATATTGCAAAACTGAATATTCAGGCCAGAGCATAGTGGCTATTCACAGACGCAGTCATAGCATGCTGCAACCTCAAACTCCTGGCTTCAAGCAATTCTCCCACCTCAGCCTCCTGAGTAGCTGGGACTACAGGTACTCACCACTGTACCCAGCCTATATTTTTAATTTATCCATGGGTTATTAAATGGTGAAGTGAAGAGTCATATCTAGACCTAAAATTCTGGGACTTTAGAGCACAATAAGGTGACTAGATGAGTTTTGAGATTTCTTGTTTTGGGGAGAAAGAGAGTGTGTTTTCATTTGTGGAAGAAATATTTGCATTGTCATGGGGGGGTACTTTTTAAAGTGTATGGAAATGTGTGTGTGTGTGTGTGTGTGTATGTGTGTAGGATCCTGAATAGTTTAGGAATGAAATGGACATCAACTCTATCTTTGTGGTTACAGCACCGTTTGTGTTTGGGAACAGTCTCTCCACATATGGTGGCCCCTCAATACCCTGATCGCTCTTGGATGCATCACATAATAAAATCAATTATAATCTTTGTATTGTGTGGAATTTATATGGCTTTGGGGGAGGAAAACCCTTTCTCCTTGTGATATTTCAAGCACTAAGTAACCTATAGGCTTGGAGCTACTGGGAACTAGTTTTGCTGCCATTTTCAAATAATCTGCCAGAAAACAAAGCTAACCCAGAGGAAAGTAAGGACCAAGGCAGGCAAAAACTTATGTATGTTTTGTTCACTGCGGCATCCCAGCACTTAGTACAGTGTCTGGAACACAGTAGGTGCTTAATAAATGTTAGTTAAATGAATAAAATCAGAACTGAAAAACAGGAAGAGAGAAAGAAAGCTGGTGACATGGTTTGAACTTTTGCTTCCATTTGTTTCTAGAGTCAGCCTGTTCCTTGGCCTTCCCAGGGACATGGGTGAACAAATTTCCTTTTATTCTAGTCAGTGTGGCAGACACTGTCAACTGGTTCACTCAATACTGCTCCAACCCCATACTAATGAGACTTTGTGTACATCAGAGGCTGGAAGATCGACGTCTACATTATCCACACACCTTTGCAGTGAGGATTTCTGAATGGGATGTAGCATCCACCAAATAGATGCATCTGAATGAGACTTGGAAGAGGGTTATGGGTCCTATGAGGAGGCTATCCTGGCAGCACAGTGGCAGAGGCATTTTGGTGCTTTTGCAGCAGCTGTCAGAAGCTCTGATGTCTAGTCAGTTCCTAGCTCTATGCAACCAGCAATGACAGCAGTAACTTCCTACTCTGGCAGATTTCTTGACCATGCTTAACGGCAGCCTGTTCTTTAAGTCAGTAGTGATGCAGCGGCAGTGGTAGCAGCAATTTTGCTGAGGTAGATTTCAATGTAGCTCCAGGAGTTCCTAAAAGTCCAGCCTCCTGCTACAAGTCTTCCAACCATTCTGCAGCAAGTTAATATACTTTGGTAAGTATTTCTCTGCTTAAACTGACTTCAATGAATTCTTTTGTCCACAATTGAATGCTGATCAATTTTAAGTTGATTTTCTGTCATTAGCAACTGCAAGAGTCCAGACTAACTTTGTAGAACTTATGAACGTAAAAATAACAAAGGAAGCAGAAATAATAACAAAACATATGAGAAAACATCCAAATATATGAACATGGAAAAATGGTTATTTTCAGTGGAAAAATATCAGATTGGCCTCAGGCTTCTGAGCAACACCAAATACCATAAAAAAATAAAGCAATACCCATAGAAACAGGGTGGGAGTGCTGTCATGTGTGATGTCAAAAGAATGGCATTCTCAGTTATAAAAGGTCTCAGAATTAGACCATCTATGTGTTCTGTCTGAAAAGTTTCTTAAAGATGAGCTCTAAGGGCCGGGCGCGGTGGCTCACGCCTGTAATCCCAGCACTTTGGGAGGTCGAGGTGGGTGAAGCACAAGGTCAGGAGTTCGAGACCAGCCTGGCCAATATGGTGAAACCCCCGTGTCTACTAAAAATACAAAAAAGTTAGCCAGGCTTGGTGGCACACGCCTGTAATCCCAGCTAATCGGGAGGCTGAGGCAGGAGAATTGCTTGAACCCGGGAGGCGGAGGTTGCAGTAAGCCGAGATCATGCCACTACACTCCAGCCTGGGTGACACAGTGAGACTCCGTCTCAAAAAAAAAAAAAAAAAAAAAAAAGATGAGCTCTATTACATTGAGAGATTTGTCAAAACTGAAGAATTTAAGAATGAGGAAGTTGTGGTAGAAAAGAACTGCTGACATGTAACAAAATCAAGTAAGCACATAAAACATAAAATTGATAAATATATTATAAAACTGAATGCAAAACAAAAACTTTGTGAAATAAATATGTGGTTTAAAAAAATAAGTAGGTATATCTAGCAGGGTTCTTGCAAGTAACAGAAATGAACTCTAAGTAAAAAAAGAAAGTTGTTAGAGGGCTGTGATGTAGCCATAGAATCAAGGCAAAAGCTATCGAATAGGGTCTCAGAGAGGATAAGAACCAGAGCAAGTCCAGGGATCCAGAACGAACTAAGTGACAATCTCAAGTCATTGCCACTGGGATGCTCTGCTCCAACCATTGTCAGTTTTTGTCACTTGGAAGCAAAGTGCTTTTGGTGTACTTTGCTTGTTGGAAAGTAGAAAAAACACTTCCTAGCTCCAAAGCTGTATACCAGTGACTGAGGCTGTAGTATTTTGCCCCATTACGTATTTAGAAGAGCAGCTGCACTTGGAATAACCATCTGATCATGCTAGCAATAATCACTGACATTCTTTAAGACTGTTGGGGCTGGGACCAGTGGCTCATGCCTGTAATCCCAGCACTCTGGGAGGCTGGTCTTGAACTCAAGGAGCTCCTTGAGCTCAGGAGTTGGAGACCAGCCTGGCCAACATGGTGAAACCCCGTCTTTTCAAAAAGTACAAAAATTAGCTGAGCATGGTGGTGCAGGCCTGTAATCCCAGCTACTGGAGGGGCTGAGGTGGGAGGATGGCTTGAGCCCAAGAGATAGAGGTTATAGTGAACCAAGATTGCACCAAGGCACTTCTGCTTGGGCAACAGAGCCAAACCCTGTCTCAAAACAAAAACAAAAACAAAAACACACACACAAAAACCAAGTTGTGTTGGAATACTTCTAGCCCCCTTGCAGGCTGTGTTCTTTTCTATTTCCTTTCTTCTCATCTTATTGGCTAGAATGACATCATATTGTCATATCTGAACCAATTATTGCAAAGATAATGAAATTATTAAGATTTGGACATAGTCTAATTAAGATTTATTCTCATGTAATGGGAAGGAGTTCAGTCTCCTTGAAGCCCATGGCTGTTTTATAATTTTAAAGTTAAAAAAGGTGAGACCGGGCGTGGTGACTCACACCTGTAATCCCAGCACTTTGGAAGGCCAAGTGGGAGTAGTATCATTGCTTGAGCCCAGTAGTTCAAGTCCAGCCTAGCCAACAAAATGGGACTGCGCCTCTTTAAAAAAATGAATTAATTAAGCCAGGTGCAGTGGCACATTTGTCCTAGCTACTCAGGAGGCTGTGGTGGGAGAATCACTTAAACCCAGGAGTTCAAGGCTATGGTTTTGCCACTGCACTCCAGCCTGGGTGACAGAACAGACCCTGCCTCTAAAATAAAATAAACTTTAAAGAGGCATTTTGTTTAGCAAGTAAAAATAGCTATTGGATAGGTCACAAACAGTGGCATTAACATCTGAAATTCTCCCTGGGATATATCTTTGCCTTTGATTTACCATTTTAATAGGGAGAAGAAACCCCAGGGTCTTCCATTTGGTTCTTCCTATCACAATAATTCTTACTTCATAGGAAAAAGTCTGGGGATTTTTGCCACTTGTGGAGAATGTTTATCCAACACAGGAACTGAAAAAATCCACAGAATGAGTGAGTTTAAAGTTTGATCCAGTCAAAGCGACCCAGGTACATCCTCACTCTGACAGGTAATTCCTGGTGATTTATGTGTACCAGAACTAGCTAGTAGCCCAGAGCAGGTATCTAAGAGTTTCCAAAAAGCCTTATTTCCTCTCATCCTAAAACACAGTTACCCTATTAAATTCCCATTAGGACTGTCTAGGAGTAATAGTCAAAGAAAGGGAACCTTTGCTGTTATAACACAGTACCTAGACTTCCATTCAAGCAAGTGCTATGAATTTGTTAATTCAGCTCTGGAAATTGCATGAGGAGTCATGACTCTCTACTGTCTTGCCTCAGGTCACATTGGTCTATTTTGGTTACACAAATTAAGTAAGAATTTTGTGGAAACTCTGTGTTCAGATAGGCATAGCCAGATATCTCTGAGGGTGAACTCATTCTGATTACCAAGCTAGTCTTATAGCCTATTGTCATAATCAAGCACGCTCGGCTCTGACTGTTGAGGAACGCTATCTTACCTCTATACCCCCAAGATTCTCCTATGGAAATTGAAACTAGCAAATGCATTTCAATTGCAGTATTTCCCACCAGCAATTTCCAACATTCAGAAAATAGGTCATGAATATTTTCTTTCTGTAAGATGCTGAAATTCCCCTCAACAGTGCAGGTCTCAAGGTCATGGATGAAATTCCATCTCAGTCCTTCTTTTTTTTTTTTTTTTTTGAGATGGAGTCTCACTCTATTGCCCAGGTTGGAGTGCAGTGGTGTGATCTCAGCTCACTGGAACCTCCACCTCCCCGGTTCAAGAGACTCTCTGCACTTAGCCTCCTAAGTAGTTGGGATTATAGGCATGAACCACCATGCCCGGCTAATTTTTTGTATTTTTAATAGAAATGGGGGTCTCACCATGTTCACCAGCCTGGTCTTGAACTCCTGACCTCAGGTGATCTGTCCATCTTGGCCTCCCAAAGTGTTGGGATTACAGGCGTAAGCCACTGCATCCGGCAGTCTCAGTCATTCTTGAGGCAACAGTTACGTATGTGCAAAGCAGGACATTCGTAATGAATCTATTCCAGCATTCCTATCTCATGGGGCCTTTAATTTCCTTCCCATATATACGCCAAGAGACTTTTGGCATCTCTGCATCTTTTAATGAGGGCCCAAGTTGGTGCCTGATTTGCCTTATCCAATCCAGTTAGACACTCAACTGCTTAAGCCAGCACTTTGGATGCAGCACTTTTGGTAAGTGCATCCTTATTGACAAATTCAGCCCAATCTAAAATTGTGTTTCACTTTTCTTAGTTGAGTGCTTTTAATATATATTCCCACAAAAATTTCGCCAATAGTTGTTTTTTTTATATATATTTCATAATACATTTAATTTTTTTTATTATACTTTAAGTTCTAGAGTACATGTGCATAACGTGCAGGTTTGTTACATATGTATACTTGTGCCATGTTGGTGTGCTGCACCCATCAACTCGTCAGCACCCATCAATTCATCATTTATATCAGGTATAACTCCCCAATGCAATCCCTCCCCCCTCCCCCCCTCCATGATAGGCCCCAGTGTGTGATGTTCCCCTTCCCGAGTCCAAGTGATCTCATTGTTCAGTTCCCACCTCTGAGTGAGAACATGCGGTGTTTGGTTTTCTCTTCTTGTGATAGTTTGCTAAGAATGATGGTTTCCAGCTGCATCCATGTCCCTACAAAGGACGCAAACTCATCTTTTTATGGCTGCATAGTATTCCATGGTGTATATGTGCCACATTTTCTTAATCCAGTCTGTCACTGATGGACATTTGGGTTGATTCCAAGTCTTTGCTATTGTGAATAGTGCCGCAATAAACATACGTGTGCATGTGTCTTTGTAGTAGAATAATTTATAATCCTTTGGGTATATACCCAGTAGTGGGATGGCTGGGTCATATGGTACATCTAGTTCTAGATCCTTGAGGAATTGCCATACTGTTTTCCATAATGGTTGAACTAGTTTACAATCCCACCAACAGTGTAAAAGTGTCCCTATTTCTCCACATCCTCTCCAACACCTGTTGTTTCCTGATTTTTTAATGATTGTCGTTCTAACTGGTGTGAGATGGTATCTCAAGGCTACAGTAACCAAAACCTTAGTTGTTTTTTTAATGTAGCAAATCCCTGCAACACTTGCAGTGTAAAAATCTTCTCTTAGCAAAAGGACAGTTCTGGCCAAATATCCCAGGCAGATGTTGTCGGCTACTCTTGTCCTTTATGTGCTTGCTGCAGAATTGGAGGACTCATTACCATTTGAAACCCCAGGAATGGTTTGGGCAAAATGTAATAAGAGCATCCCCCAAAACTATTTTCCAAGGCTGGGCACAGTGTCTTACGCCTGTAATCCCAGCACTTTGTTTGGGAGGCCGAAGCGGGTGGATCACATGGGCCCAGAAGTTCGAGACCAGCCTGGGCACACAGCAAAACATCATCTCTACAAAAAAATACAAAGATTAGCTGAGGGTGGTGGCACACTCCTGTGGTCCCAGCTACTCAGGAAACTGAGATACGAGGACTGCTTGAGCCTGCAAGGTTGAGGCTGCAGTGAGCCAGAGATCACGCCACTACATTCCAGCCTGGGTGACAGAGCAAGACTCTGTCTCAAAAAAAAAAAAAAAAAAAAAAAAAGTTTAAAAGAAGTTATTTCTTTACTGTGATAAAAAAAAAAATCATTTAAAGTGTCATCATAATACTTTTTGGTGGCCGGGCACAGTGGCTTAAACCTGTAATCCCAGCACTTTGGAAGGCTGAAGCAGGTTGATCACTTAAGGCCAGGAGTTTGAGACCAGTCTGGCCAACATTGTGAAACTCCATCTCTACTAAAAACACACACACACAAATTAGCTGGGTGTGGTGGCGCACACCTATAGTCTCAGCTACTCGGGAGGCTGAGGCAGGAGAATCAACTGAACCTGGCAGGCGGAGATGGCAGCAAGTCAAGATCGCACCACTACACTCCAGCCTGGGCAACAGAACGAGACTCTGTCTCAAAACAAAACAAAACAATCTTTTTGGTGAGAAAACTCCCAATAACTTTCTTCTGGACATTTTATCCAACATAAAAAGGCAGAAAACAGAAATAAGAATTTTAAATTTTGAAAGTGACAAGATTATTAATATTTATAGGTAAAATGATGAAATAGCTGAGATCTAAAAGGATTATGAATAATATTAACAAGATAGGCCTACATAAGTCAAACTGATAGGATGGACACAACATATTCTTTTTAAAGAAAACAAATAATTGTAAAGATGTCAGTACTTCCCAAGTTATAGATTTAATTCCAGTTTGTTTTCTTTTCTTTTTTTTTTTGAGACCGAGTGTCGCTCTGTCACCCAGGCTGGAGTGCAGTGGTACAATCTCGGTTCACTGCAAGCTCCGCCTCCTGAGTTCACACCATTCTCCTGCCTCAGCCTCCTGAGTAGCTGGGACTACAGGTGCCCGCCACCACACCCAGCTAATTTTTTGTATTTTTAGTAGAGACGGGGTTTCACCATGTTAGCCAGGATGGTCTGGATCTCCTGACCTTGAGATCCACCCGCCTTGGCCTCCCAAAGTGCTGGGATTACAGGAGTGAACCACTGCGCATGGCCTAATTCCAGTTTGTTTTCTTATTTGTTATTAGTTTATTTTCTTACTTGTTTGATTTCTGGGAATTTGACAAAATGATTTTAAGTTTATTTGCAATCATAAACACACTATAATAACAAAGAAAAAGATTTTAAAGACTGGGTGTGGTGGCTCATGCCTGTAATCCCAGCATTTTGGGAGGCCAAGTTGGGTGGATCACTTGAGGTCAGGAGTTCAAGACCAGCCTGGCCAACATGGTGAAACTCTGACTCTACTAACAATACAAAAATTAGCTGAGTATGGTGGTGCACCCTTGTAATCCCAGCTACTAGGGAGGCTGAAGCATGAGAATCACTTAAACCCTGGAGGGGAGCTTGCAGTTGGTCAAGATTATGCCACTGCACTCCAGCCTGGGCAACAGAGCAAGACTCTGTAAAAATAAATAAATAAATAAAAATAAAAAAATAAAAAATTGAGTAATGAGGGACAATTTATTCTACCAGAATGAAAACAGAATAAAAACACAAAAGTGCACAGTGGTGACTAAAAGAGCATGGGCTTTGGATCTAGTAGAGGTAGGTTTGAATTCCTGGCTCTGACACATAGTAACCATGTAACCCTAGAAAATTAACTTAATACATTTAAGGAAAGTGTATATTATGGACCTTAATTGTCCTACTTCTCTACCCTATCTCCATTGACATCTTGCCATGGCCTCATCATAGACACACTTCCCTGCCTCTTGGGTTTGGGATTGGCCATGTGACTTACTGTGGTCAGTGGCAGTTCCAAGCCCAGGCCTTCAGGAACCTCCACGGTTGTGTTTGCCCTCCTGCCCACGCTGCTGTTGTCATGAGAAGAGCACTCCTGAGTGAGCTGCCCCTTCAGCCTGGGCTCCAAAGTTAAAGCATGTGGAGCACAGTTGCCCCAGCTGCCCGCAGATCCACGAGAATAAGTAATTGCCATTTTAGGCTCTCGAGAATTAGCTGATAAAATGTACCAGCGGTTTCTTAAGGAAGAGTCCCAGGATTGCCACAAATACTTCTGCTTACACCTCATTGGCCAGAATTTAATCACAAGGCCAATGCTCACTACAGGAACAGCTAGGAAATGTGGCCAGCTAACTGGTACTTTATTACTATGGAGGAAGGGGAAGATGGATTCAGTGGGACAACTAGTGGTCTCAGCCACAGTTGTGTAACCCCTATTTTTTTTTGCATCTTTTAAAAAAATTTTTAATTAGCTTAAATTTTAATTTTTAAATGCATCTTCAGTTGTAATCATTAATTTTTTAAAAAATAAATGAAGTAATTCTGGTTGTTCATTAATTAGCTTTTCCTTCACTTACCTCTCTGAGAGATCTTTCCATGACAATACACAACCGCTGCATTCTTAACAGCTTTATATATTTCATAATATATATATATTATGAAATACATATATACATAATATACATAATATATATATATCCATAACACAATTTATTTCCCCTTTAGGTTATTTCCAACCTTCTTCCTAGTTCAAAGAGTGCTAAAACAAAACTCTTGTATATCCATGTTTGTGTATATGTGTAAGAATTTTTGTTGGAAAGATTCCTAGAAGTGGATTGCCGAATCAAGTTGTATATGCACTTTTATTCTGAAATATGTTACAAAATTATCCTCCAAAAAGTCTTTAATAATTAATGTTTCCAGGCCAGTCATGGTAGCTCATGCCTGTAATCCCAGCACTTTGGGAGGCTGAAGTGGGTGGATCACTTGAGGTCAGGAGTTTGAGACCAGCCTGGCCAGCATGGCTAAACCCCATCTCTACAAAAAATACAAAAATTAGCCGGGTGTGGTGGCAGGTGACTGTAATCTCAGCTACTTGGGAGGCTCAGGCAGGAGAATTGCTTGAACCTGGGAGACAAGTTGTAGTGAGCCAAGGTCATGCCACTGCACTCCAGCCTGGGCAATGGAGCAAGACTCCATCTCAAAAAAAAAAAAAAAAAAAAAATCATGTTTCCAAATGAGTATATGAAAATATCTCTTGGAAAGACATTTTTGATAGTAACATATCAAAAGTTTTGCACTGCATATGTGAGCTATCCCAGTCATTTTGTTTATGGACATTTATACCAGAAAATAATTCTAAACACAAAATAGATTCTGTACAAAGATCTACATTGTAACATTGTATATAATAGTAAAAAACTGGACACAAAATATTTTTTTGAGGCAAGGTTTTGCTCTGTCACCCAGGTTGGAGTTTAGTGGTATAATCACAGCTCACTGCAGCCTTGATCTTCCAGGCTCAAGCCATCCTCTCGCTTCAGCCTCCTGAGTAGCTAGGACTACAGGTATGTGCCACCATGTCTGGCTAATTTTTTAAATTTTTTTGTAGAGAGGAGATCTCACTATGTTGACCAGCCTGGGCAGCATAGTGAGACCTCCTCTCATATTCTCTAATAGTAAGAACTCCTGAGCTCAAGCAATCTTCCCACCTTGGCCTTCCAAAAGTGCTAGGATTATAGGTATGAGCCACCATGCCCAGCCCAAAGTAAGTTTTTTAAATAGAGCAGGTAAATTATTATAAAGCATGGTGAACAATTAAGATAATGATTACAAAGACTAATAACGTGGAAATGGCTTATGATATAATGTTAATTGAAAATGGCAAGATTTAATTAAAAGCTTAATCAAAAGATTCAAAACAATTGTGTTTTGTATGCATACCTATTGGTGTACATATACCTATTGATATTATATTATTTTACTTATCTTACTACTTTCTAAATTTCATAGGTTTTCTTGAATGAAGATGTCTCAGTCCATTCAGGCTGCTATAACAAAATACCATAAACAAGAGAAATTTATTTCTCACAGTTCTGGAGGCTGGGAAATACAAGATCGAGGAAGATTCAGTGTTTGATGAGGGCTCACTTTCTTGTTCATCAGTTGTGCCTTCTAGCTGTGATCTCACATGGTGAAAGGAGTGAGGGGCCTCTGTTACAAGGGCACTAATCCTATTCATGAGGGTTCTACCTCTATGACCTAACCACCTCCCAAGGGCTCCACCTCTTAATGCCATCACTTTGAGGGTGAGGATTTCAACATATGAATTTTGGGTGGACACAAGCATTCAGACCATTGCAGAAGACTATACTTTTCTAGTAAAAAACAAATATTTAATCAAATCACTTAGGATACTGTTCTGTACTTGTTAGGTATTCAATGGGTTCTTTGATGACTATCCCTGAGGCATTTTATAAAAAGGAGCCAGTTAAAAACACAACAAACATGTTGGGTTTTCAATCTTTCTTTCTTTTCTTTTTTCTTTTTTTTTTTTGACAGAGGGCTGCTCTGTCACCCAGGCTAGAGTGCAGTTGTGCGATCTTGGCTCACTGCAACCTCTCCCTCCTGGGTTCATGCGATTCTCATGCCTCAGCCTCCCTAGTAGCAGGGATTACAGGCAAGCACCACCATGCCTGGCTAATTTTTGTATTTTTAGTAGAGACGGAGTTTCACCATGTTAGCCAAGCTGGTCTCAAACTCCTGGCCTCAAGTGATCCGCCTGCCTCAGCCTCCCAAAGTGCTGGGATTACAGGCGTGAGCCACTGCACCCAGCCTTGTTTTCCATCTTTCACATCACTTTCCCTTCCCTTCAATCCAGGAGGTTTATATTTTGTGTTCTGTTCCAGAAGGATTTTGCTTCATGGTTACCGCTCTTGAGTAAACTGGTTATGGCATTCACGAGTATTTGCATTTTTAAACAATCAAATACTTAATAATAAGAAAATTCATATAAAGCTCTTAGCACAGAGTAAGTATTGGGTAAGTGTTGTTGATATGATGGTGGTGGTGGTGGTGATAAGAATATTGACCAGGAAGAAGCAGTCTTCAAGATTAAAATGGGGCTTCGTGGGGGAAGAGTGGTTATTCACCATTATAACAATTCCAAAATATTTAGATATTTCTTTATCTTTAAAGAAAAAAAGCTCATTATGGATCTATAATCTGTGAAAATACTAGAGATAACTATGATGATAATAATACTCAAACCCTTCTTAAATGTTTATAGTTTCAACCTATGTGATTGTATGAATGACTTCCTATTATAAATTCCTACTATAAAATGTCAGTACTTTCTGTTAGTAATATTAATATGGTTTCTGTGAAACCTGAAGGGACATCCACTTTTGCTAGTATTCTTATATTGGTGGAGTAAATGCAAATTAACCCTATCCATATTTGATGCTTGTCATGACTTTATTATTATTATTATTTTTGAGACAGGGTCTCTTTTGCGCAGGCTGGTGTGCAGTGGCACAACTTCCTGGGCTCAAATGCAACCTCAACCTCCCAGGCTCAAGTGATCCTCTCATTTCAACTTCCTGAGTAGCTGGGACCACAGGCATGTGCTACCACACCTGGCTAATTAAAAAAATTTTTTTGGCTGGGCACAGTGGCTCATGCCTGTAATCCCAGCACTTTGGGAGGCCCAGGTGGGCGGATCACCTGAGGTCAGCAGCTCCAGACACCGAAACCCCGTCTCTATTAAAAACAAAAAACAAACAAACAAAAAATCCCACAAAAATTAGCTGTAGTCCCAGCTGCTTGGGAGGCTGAGGCAGGAGAATCACTTGAACCCGGGAGGTGGAGGTTGCAGTGAGCTGAGATCGTGCCACTGCAGTCCAATCTGGGCAACAGAGCAAGACTCCATCTCAATTTTTTTTTTTTTTTTTGTAGAGACAGGGTCTCACTGTGTTTCCCAGGCTGGTCTTGAAGTTCTGGGCTCAAATGATCCTCCTGCCTCAGTCTCCCAAAGTGCTGGGATTACAGGCATGAGCCATTGTGCCTGGCCTTGTCATGACTTTGCAACTAAATCATATGAGGCAAATTGTTTCTTTTTAGGTATCACACCTAGCATGTGGTGTCCTCAGGTAAGAGTTCGAGCTTGGACATGGCTGCATGCCAAAGGCAAGGCTTTCTCCTACTAAGGCTTACTCCCTAAACTTTTCCACAACTATACTTTTTTCTATAAAAATAACTGCTTCCCAAACTTAGAATAAAGATTAATTAGCCACTAATTGCCAGCGTTGAGTCTGAAGAAAAGATAACATTTAACACAAGTTTCAAAATATGCCTAGCCATAAGATCATTTAACGTCTCCTTGAATCTGCTTCAATAGTATGGTAGTAAAATGTAATTCTGCTTCTATTTAGTACGTCACTAAATCTCTTCCTAGGGTCCAAAGATATTTGGAACTTACACAGTATACATTTACAATTCTGACTCCGGCTGCCTGTTTACATATTGCCTTATTACAGAACAAGGCTTTGGGTGCCACCTTCCCAACCGAAGAAGCATATCGATATTTTCCTGGCCTGGCATGGTGGCTCATGCCTGTAATCATAGCACTTTGGGAGGCTGTGGTGGGCAGATTGCTTGAGGCCAGAAGTTCAAAACCAGCCTGGGCAACATGGTGAAACCCTGTCTCTACCAAAAAACAAACAAAACCCCCAAATTAGCCAGTTGTGGTGAAGGCACCCACAACTGTGGTCCCAGCTACTCTGGAGCTTCAGGTGGAAGGATTGCTTGAGCCCGGGAGGCAGAGGTTGCAGTGAGGTGAGATGATTTCAAAAAACAAACACAGATATTTTCCAAAACAAAAGTAGGAATAATTTGTTTCTACTTCACTAAGTTTTATGTTAAGCTTTGCAGCATAGCTTACAATTTGTCTTTTTTTTTCTTCTTCTTTTCTTTTCTTTTTTTTTTTTTGAGGCAGTCTTGCTTTGTTGCCTAGGCTGGAGGGCAGTGGCACATCTCTTGGCTCACCACAACCTCCACCTCCTGGGTTCAAGCAATTCTCCTGCCTCAGCCTCCTGAGTAGCCAGGATTATAGGCATGCGCCACCACGCCTGGCTGATTTTTGTATAAGTAGAGCCAGAGTTTCACCATGTTGGCCGGGCTGGTCTCCAACTCCTGACTTCAAGTGATCTGCCCGCCTGGGCCTCCCAAAGTGCTGGGATTACAGGCATGAGACACCATGCCCAGCCTACAACTTGTCTTTCATGGGCTTCCTGAAGTCTTAAAGCAGCTATACAATTTCCTTCTTTTCTTTTTCTTTCTTTCTTTCTTTCTTTTTTTTTTTTTTGAAACAGGGTCTCACTGTCACTCAGGCTGGGAGCACAGTGGCATGTTCATGGCTCACTGCAGCCTTGACTTTCTGGGCTCAAGTGATCCTCTGTCCTCAGCCTCCCAAGTAGCTGAGACTACAGGTGTACACCACCACACCTAGCTAATTTTTAAATTTTCTGTAGACATTGGATCTCTCTGTGTTACCCCACTGGTCTCCAAATCCTGGACTTAAGCAATCCTCCCACCTTGGCGTCCCAAAGTTTTGGGATTATAGGTATGAGCCACTTTGTCTGTATACAATTTTTAATCTTACGCTCTTCAAAGGGATAAACAGAAGTTGCTCCCAGTGTCAATTACATACTATCCATTCTAATTTTATTTTTCTTCTCCTTTCCTCTTCTCCTCCCCATGATGACTTAAAAACATTGTTACTTTCATTTGTATTTTCCTGACTATTGGTGAAGTTGAACATCTTTTCATGTTTACTAACCATTTGTGTTTTGTGTACAAATTTATCAGTTTAGATTTTTGCCCATTTGTCTAGTCTGTCTTTTCCTAATTAGTTCCTTTTATCTGTTTATGTGTTCTACATATGAATTCTTTTTCATCTATTATATATATTGCAAATATTTTTATTTCATTCTGTTGGATACTATTTTAATTAACTTTTTTTTAAAAAAAAATGTTTAGAGATGGGTCTTGTTATGTTATTGCTCAGGCTGGTTTCAAACTCCTGAGTTCAAGTGATTCTCCCACCTCAGCCTCCCCGGTAGCTGGGACTGTGGGCATGTGCCACTGGGCCTGGCTTTAGGTAGGTATCTATTAACTGTGGTTATTGGCTTTCCTGTAATGGAACTTTTCAATTCTTTTTGTTTGTTTGTTTGTTTGAGATAGAGTCTTGCTCTGTCACCCAAGCTGGAGTGCAGTGGTACAGTCTTGGCTCTCTGCAACCTCCGCCTTCTGGGTTCAAGTGATTCTCCTGCATCAGCCTCCCAAGTAGTTGGGATTATAGGCACAAGCCACCACGCCCAGCTTTGTATTTTTAGTAGAGACGGGGTTTCACCATGTTGTCCAGGCTGGTCTCCAACCCCCGACCTCAAGTGATCTGCCTGACTCGCCTCCCAAAATGATGGAATTACAGGTGTGAGTCACCGCACCTGGCCTAGTCTTCAATTCTTATGTAGTCAAATCTGCTCAACTTTTCCTTTCTGTTTTTTGAGTATTTACATTTTGCTTATCAGGTCTTCTATCTCAAGTTTATAAAAATATTCCACTATACTGTACCAAAACTTTTATATTTGGGGATATTTATTTATTTATTTTTGAGAGAAGGCTTTGCTCTGTCACCCAGGCTGGAGTGCAGTGGTGCAATCACAGCTCGATGCAGTTTCTATCTCCTGAGCCAAAGTGATCCTCCCACCTCAGCCTCCCAAGTGGCTGAGACCACAGGCATGCACTATCATGCCTTGCTTTTTTTAAAGTATTTTTTTGTAGAGACAGAGTCTCCCTATGTTGCCCAGGCTGGTCTCGAACTCCTGAGTTCAAGTGATCTTCCTGCATTGGTCTCCCAAAGCGCTAGGATTACAGGCATGAACTGCTGTGCCTGGCCTAATTTGTTTAAAAATTTTTAAATAAGATTTTAATTTTATAATATTTTTACATTTACAAAAATGTGAAGATAGTACAGAGTTCTCATATACCTCAAACCCAATCTCCCTTGTTTATTAACATCTTATATTAGCACGATACATTTGTCATAATTAATGAACCAGTATTGACATTATTAACTGAACACCATACATTGGTCATATTTCCTTAGTTTTACCTAATGTGCTTTTTCTGTTCCCGGAGTCCCTGATACATTTGGGATACCCCATTATATTTAGTTCTAGCATTTCCTTGCCCTTCTCTGGTCTGTGACAGTTTCTCAGACTTTTCTTGTTTTTGATAATTAACCTAGAAGAGTTTTAGTCAGATATTTTATAGAATACTCCTCAACTGAGATTCATCCAATGTTTTTCTCATAACAAGACTGGAGTTTTGTGTTTGTGGGAGGAAGATCACAGAGCTTTTGTAAAAAGCCCTTCCCATCGTGGTTTTTGTTTTGTTTTGTTTTGTTTTAAGACAGGGTCTAGCTCTGTTGCCCAGGCTGGAAGGCAGTAGTGCGATCTCGGCTCACTGCATTCTCTGCTTCCCAGATTCAAGCAGTTCTCCCACCTTAGCCTCCTTAATAGCTGGGACTACAGGCGCACTCCACCACTCCAAGCTAATTTTTTTTTTTTTTTTTTTTTTTTGGTATTTTTGGTAGAGATGGGGTTTTACCATGCTGCCCAGGCTGACCATCGTGTCATATGAAAGGTATACATGATCAAGCGACTTAACGCCACTGAGGTTAACCTTGATCACCTGAGAGAATGTTTCTCTCTTATTCTTCTTCCCCCTTTTCATACTGTACTGTTTTAAAGGAAGTCACTATGTATAGCCCACACTTAAGAAGTGAGAATTATGCTCTACTTCCTTGAGAGTGGAATATCCCGTTTCTCTGTTTTTAACAATTTGGATCTAAAACGCATCTGGAATTTATTCTGATATATTGTCATAGTAGATATTAGGACTGTTTCTTCCTCCTCTCCTTTATGTAACAAGCATTTCTTTTGTTCGGGGTAGTGGGTTATTGACAACATCCTTACCGCTAAAAGAGAGGCCTGCTGTTTTAGATCAACTGGAATTCCCATCCTTTTTTTGTTTTTTTTTTTTTTGTTTTTTTTTTTGAGATGGAGTCTTGCTCCATCACCCAGGCTGCAGCGCAATGGCGCCATCTTGGCTCACTGCAATCTCCACCTCCCAGGTTCAAGCGATTCTCCTGCTGCAGCCTCCGGAGTAGCTGGGATTACAGGCATGCACCATCACGCCCGCCTAATTTTTGTCTTTTTAGTAGAAACGGGGTTTCGCCATGTTGGCCAGGCCGTTCTTGAACTCCTGACCTCAAGTGATCCACCCGCCTCTGCCTCCCAAAGTGCTGGGATTACAGGCATGAGCCACCAGGTCCGGCCTCCATCCCTCTTTTCACACAGATTTATTCAGATAAGTCAATTATTGTTTCAGGTGTAAACCAAATCATTGCATGCTAGGGAATGTCAAGCCGACAGTTTGAGCCAATGACAGGAAGAGAGGCTGTCTTCTGGAAGAGAGGGTTTCTCCTTCTCATATAAGGGAGCTACCAAAAGATAGTATTTTTCTCCTTTGGGGCAGTTTGGTGTGAAGATTTGGAGCCTGGCAACTTCGGCAGCCATTGAAGTCCTAGGAAGCAGCTGGCACTGCCTATGTCAGAATGAAGAGGCAGAAAAAGAAAACATAAAACAAGTGAATAAACAAAAACCCCAATGTCTTTCATGTCAGTACTCAGCTACCAACTCCAAGCAATTCCTAAAGCCTGCTCTATTTCAGGGTCTTTCAGTTAAATGGGCCCTTTGTTGAGTAAGGCAGTTTGGGCTGGATCATCAATTGCTTGCAATATAAAGAAGGCTAACTGATGCAGAGTGATAGAAATAGAGATCTAACTTTATTTTATTTATTCCAAAAAGTCACCTGTTTCATCTCAATTTATTGAGATGTGAAATGTCACTTTATCATAAACAACATTTCCAGATAAAAATGGTTATGTTCTGGGCTTATTACTTATTATATATATTAATTTATCTATGTCTAAGTTAATACCACAATTTTTTTTTTTTTTTTTTTTTTTTGAGGGGGTCTCACTCCATTACCCAGGCTGGAGTGCATGGTAGCATGATCTTGGCTTACTGCGGTCTCCACCTCCCAGGCTGAAGCAATCTTCCCACCTTAGCCTCCTGAATAGCTGCGACCACAGACATGCACCACCACACCTAGCTAATTTTTTGTATTTTTGACAGAGACAGGGAGGTTTCTCCATGTTGCCCAGGCTGGTCTTAAACTCCTGAGCTCAAGCAATCCACCTGCCTCAGCCTACCAAATGCTGAGATTACAGGCATGAGCCACTGGGCCCAGCCAATACCACACCGTTTTAATTTCCATTGTTTTGTTTTGTTTTTGAGACAGGATCTCGTTCTGTTACCCAGACTGGAGTGCAAAGGTGTGATCAAGGCTCACTGTAGCCTCAACCTCCCAGGCTCAAGTGATCCTCCCACCTCAGTGTCCTGAGTATCTGGAACTATAGGTGCATGTCACCATGCCCAGATAATTTTTTGCATTTTTTGTAGAGACTTTATTTCCCCATGTTGCCCAGGCTGTTTTCAGACTCTTGAGTTCAAACAGTCTGCCTGCTTTGGCTCCCAAAGTGTTGGGATTATAGGTGTAAGGCTGGCCAATTTCCATAGTTTTATTCCATACTTTGCCACCTGCTAGGACAAGCCTCTCTTCATTGCTCATTTTTTCAAAACCTTATTGACTTTTTTTATGTATTTCCTTTTCCATTTGAACTTGAGAATTAACATGTTAAATTCTGTAAAAGGTCCTTTTGAGACTTTAAAAAATTGGAGTTAACTAAATTTATAGATTAATTCAAGGAGAATTAAAAAATTTTAAATATTGAATCTTCTCATTTAGGAACACGGTATATCTTTTATTCAGAACTTCTTGTATGCCCTTCACTATTTTTTTAAATTCATATAGGTTTTGTATATTTTTCTTTTGGATTATGTCTATGTATTTTATGGAGCTTGTTATATTTGTGAATGCTATCTTTTTCTGACCCAATTTCTAGTTGTTTATTGCTGATGAACTAGAACAGTGATTCTCAAAGTATGGTCTCTGGACCAGCAGCATCAACATTTCCTGAAAACTTAGAAATGCAGATTCTCCAAGTGATTTTAATGCATGCTAAAGTTAGAGCCACTGCATTAGAAAGATACTTTGTCTTTCCTGATAGTTGAAATCCTATTTTTCTTATAGGTTGCAGTAGACAACCTTGTATTTTTTATTACTATTATTATTTTTATCTTTTTCCATTTTCCATAGAACTGTCAAGTCCAAACTTTTTAGTTTTGTTTTTTTACATTTTTAATTTTTTAATTTTTTTTTGAGACCAGGTCTCTCTTTTTTGCCTAGGTTGGGGTGCAGTGGAGGTCACTGTAACCTCCAACCCCTGGGCTCAAGCAATCCTCTCACTTCAGCCTCCCAAAGCCGTGGGGTTGCAGGCATGAGCCACCATGCTAGACCCTGTACTTTTTATTTTCTTTGTTTTTTTAGAGGTCTTAAGGTAAAATGATAGAATTATTGAAATAGTTCCTGCTTTAAAGAACCTCAGTTTTGCACACAGATAAAATAATGCTTTATTTTTGAAACAGCTTTATTGAGATCTAATTGACATACAATAAACTGCACATAATTCAAGTGCAGTTTATTGTATGTCAATCGTTTGATAAGTTTTGATTTATATACACACTTGTGAAGCCATCACCACAATCAAGACAATGAACACATCCATCCCTCCCAAAAGTTACCTCTTGGTACTCAAGCTCTGTGTAATCCTCTCTGAGTGTTGGCTGGATGTAGTGATTTGTTTCTACCTGATAGAACACAGAAAAAAATAATAAGATGCCACTTCTGTGATTAGGTTGCAAAAGACTGTGACTTCCATCTTGCTTGCTCTCTTGTCTTCTCTCACTTGTTCACTTGGATGAAGCCAGCCTCTATGCTGGGCACTGCCCTCTAGAGATGGCCATCTGGGACCTGAGGGGCCTCTCAGAGGCAAACTGGTCGTAAGGAACAGAAGTCCTCAGTTCAACACCCATGAGGTACTGAATCTTGCCAACAACCCCTGAATGAGCTTGGAAGTGGATCCTGTCCCAGTTAAATCTTGAGGTGACTATGACCCGGGCCATCACCTTGACTAAAGCCTTGTGAGAGACACAGGACCAGTGCCTCAACTGCAGCCTTTTGAGAGGCCCTGAACTGAAGGGTCCTGCTAAGTTGCACCTGGATTCCTGACTTATAGAGACTAGGAGGTAATAAATGTTTGTTAAATGGTTAAATTTGGGGGTAATTTGATATTCAGCAATAGGCAACTAATAAAGATAGGAATTAATAAGTTATGTGTGTGTATATACATATATATATATAATGTGTGTGTGTGTATATATATATACATTTTTTTTTTTTCTTGAGACAGGTTGTCACTCTGTTGCCCCAGGCTGGAGTGCAGTGGTGTGATCACGCTCACTGCAGCCTCCACCTCCTGGGCTCAAGAGATCCTTCTGCCTCAGACTCCTGAGTAACTAAGACTACAGATGGGTGCCACCATGCCCAGGTAATTTTTGTATTTTTGGTAGAGACAGGGTTTCACCATGTTGCTCAGACTGTTTTTGCTTTTTGTTTTTTGGTTTTTTTTTTGACAGAGTCTCACTCTGTTGCCCAGGCTGTAGCGCAGTGGAGTGAGTAGTGCATTCTTAGCTCACTGCAACCTCTGCCTTCTGGGTTCAAGTGATTCTCATGCCTCAGCCTCCTGAGTAGCTAGATTACAGATATGCACCACTGTGTCCAACTAATTTTTTGTATTTTTTAGTAGAGACAGGATTTCACCATGTTGGCCAGGCTGGTCTTGAACTCCTGGCCTCAAGTGATCCACCTGCCTCAGCCTCCCAAAGTGCTGGAATTATAGGTGTCAGCCATGGCACCCAGCCTCTATTTTTAATGCCCTTACTCTTTTTTTTTTTCCCAAAATAATTTCCGTTTACTAAGCATACATCTGTGGTGTTCAGACGCTTCTCTATTACTCTTTCTCCTCTTATTTGTGGCTAAATATACAGAGATAATTCAACAGTTCTTTGTTGACGGTATTTTATAACAACTGGTTATATGGCAGAAAAATCTATTTTTTTACTTTTGAGTTATTATGATTTATTAGCAAGGTGCCCCTGAGATAACTTTCCTAATACCTTTGACTTTGTTTCAAAGGGAATTTTAGAAGCCACAGTCATCTTACCCTCTTTCTCATAAAGACTGAGGTTGAAATCATAGTTTAAATGCCTGAGGGAAATTAACCATGGAAAAGTATTCCATGGATAATTTTTGTAAAATAATCACTTTATTAAGCAAAAAATTACTTTTTATAAGGGAATCCTTCCCTTTGGAAAGGAATTCCAAAGAAAGAGCCAAAAGAAGGTTGTAATGGGGATGGATATTCCATAATGTCAGGTTAGGGACCACATTTCATTATCTGTGTCTGGCAACTTAATGAATAAATGTTGGTTAAAAAAATGTTTGAAAGGAAAAAAATATTAAAGTTCGAATATTCAGTCTTTCTCCCTTCGGTTTCTCCCACCCACTGAAGGAAGGATCCTTCATTTCTTATCTCTCCATCTATGTTGGGTTAAGAAGGAGGTTAGTCTGGGCACGGTGGTTCATGCCTGTAATCCTACCACTTGGGAGGCCGAGGCAGGAGAATTGCTTGAGCCCAGGAGTTCAAGACCAGCCTGGGCAACATAGTGGGAACCCCTGGTGCTACAAAAAAATTTTTAAATTAGCCAGGCCTAGTGGTGCACACCTGTAGTCCCAGCTACTCTGGAGGCTGAGGCAAGAGGATTACCTGAGTCTGGGAATTTGAGGCTGCAGTGAGCCGAAATCACACCACTGGACTCCAGCCTGGGTGACAGAGTGAGACCTTGTCTCAAAAACCCCCTCAAAAAACAAGCAAACAAAAAATCCACACACGGAGAAGGAGAAGGAGAAGGAGAAGGAGAAAGAAGGAGAAAGAAGGAGAAGGAGAAGGAGAAGGAGATTAAATTATTCTCTTGTGTGTTGGGGGAAAGGTCTGAAGTAATAGCCAAGGAAGGTAAATGGCCTTGATGGAAGGGTGGGGGTGGAATTGCGGGAGAGGGAGAGGAGGGTGAGTATGAGAAACCGGAAGAAACTTGAGAATTTGGTGAGCAAGGGAGAAGTTATTTGGGCAGCTTTTCAGGGAAACTTTAGGGAAAAAGACCAGTAAAGAGGATTTTTGGGAAGTTTTGCTGTGTTAATATGTATATAATTCCTCCTCCGGCATTTCTGTGAGATTGTTAGTAAAAATTTTCATCTTTCCAAACTTTTTGCAATTGAATTTGAGCTTGCTTTGAATGTATCACATGCTCAGACTGGCCTTAGGGCGGCTGACTTTTACTCCAGCTTCCCTCTGTCTACTAAACATCTACCTCTCCTCTTTTTTCCCTCCTGCTCTAGGCCTCATTTACTTGTTTTCCAAGATCATTAACTGATGTCACCACTACACATTTATCTAGGGGTATTCTTACTTCCCTAACTTTCCTCGCCTAGAAGTAAACAAGTCTTCTTTCTGCTTAGTTCAGTCAAGACACATTAGAAATTATTCATAGAGGCCACAGGCAGGAATAAAAAGAAATTGAAAGATCAAAAATGTACAAAGAAAAATAATTAAAACAAGAAACAGTAGTTTATAGAGTTTAGGTTTCTTATATATTTTTTAATTAATTAATTAATTTTGATAGCGTCTCATTCTGTCACCTAGGTTGGAGGGCAATGGCATGATCTTGGCCCACTGCAACCTCTGCCTCTAGGGTTCAAGCGATTCTTCTGCCTCAGCCTTTCGAGTAGCTGGTACTAAAGGTATATCCTACCACACCTGACTATTTTTTTTTTTTTTGTATTGTTAGTAGAGACACGGTTTCACCACCTTGACCAGGTTGGTCTCGAACTCCTGACCTCAAGTGATCCACCCACCTTGGCCTCCCGAATGCGGGGATTATAGGTGTGAGCTACCACACCCAGACTAATTTATTTATTTTTAGATAAGGTCTTGCTCTGTTACCTAGGCTGGAGTGCAGTTGTGCAATCATAGCTCACCGCAGCCTCAAACTCCTGGGCTCAAGTGATCCTTCCATGTCAGCTTCTCAAGTAGCTAGGACTACAGGTGTGTGCCACCATGCCCACATTTTTACATTTTTTTGATAGAGATGGGGGTCTGCACTATGTTGCCCAGGCTAGTCTTGAACTCCTGGCCTCAAGGGATCCTCCCATCTGGTCCTCCCAAAGCTCTGGGATTACAGATGTGAGTCACCACACCTGGACATGTTTCCTTATGTCAACGTAACTAAGGACGCACCATGAAAGGGCTTCATCTCATGGAGTCTATCAGATTCTTCGTGTTGGTTCTTTTCTCTTCCTTAGCTCTGTGGCTGTGTTTAGTGTCTTAGCCAATCATTGCTGTGTTTTGAGAGATCTTCAGCTTGTTCTGGAACTTGGGTTTGTACATAAAGGAAATGTTTTTTCTCCTTATAACTAATGTATAAGGAGGATGAATTTTATAAAATGGAAGCCATTTTTTTCTTTTTGCTGAACTCCAGCCTGTTATCAGCCTGAACTACAGCACTTTTCTGAATGATAGAACTTACTGATAGTTTATTACATACAGAATTGAATTGTTATTTTACTCTTTCATGAATGTATATTCTGCATTTTCAACTAAGCAGTTCTGAGAGGGCAAGGACCATATTTTCTATACTTTCCCTTCATAGGTCTTAGTTATTGTGTTTATATAAAGTTAGTGTAGATCAATAGTTCTTAAAGTGTGATCCAGGCACCTCCAGGGGTATCTGAGACCCTTTCAAGGGGTCCACAAGGTCAAAACTATTTAAAAACAAGGTTTAAATATTATTTGCCTTTTTCAGTCTCCCTCTTTCATGAATGTATGATGGAGTTTTCCAGATGCTACATGGATATGTAATGATATCATTGATCTGATGCCTCATGAAATGTGTGCTTGTGTATCTTGTGTTTTAAAATTTTCTCAGTTTTGGCTGGGCGCGGTGGCTCAAGCCTGTAATCCCAGCACTTTGGGAGGCCGAGACGGGTGGATCACGAGGTCAGGAGATCGAGACCATCCTGGCTAATACGGTGAAACCCCGTCTCTACTAAAAACTACAAAAAACTAGCCGGGCGATGAGGCGGGCGCCTGTAGTCCCAGCTACTTGGGAGGCTGAGGCAGGAGAATGGCCTAAACCCAGGAGGCGGGGCTTGCAGTGAGCTGAGATCCGGCCACTGTACTCCAGCCTGGGCGGCAGAGCCAGACTCCGTCTCAAAAAAAAAAAAAAAAATTTCTCAGTTTTAATTTCTTAATATTGATAGATATAATTCACATAAACAAAAGCTCTTTAAGTTTCTCCGTAGTTTTTAAAAGTGTAAAATGGTACTGAGACAAAAAAGTTTGAGACCTGTTGGTGTAGATAATTATGTGTTGAACTGAAAGTAAAATCAATCTGATCTTATCCAAATAATTTTTCTGAGTTTATAGTGGGGCCTGCAATTCTTTGCTATTACTCTCTGTATCAGTCAAGGTCCAATCTGATACAGAAACCACAAGAGATAGAGACCACAGTTATTTGAACAGGAAGAGTTTAATATAAAGAATTATCAACTATAACTGAGGACTGGAGTAACAAGTGATTGGCTAGTAAGAAGCAAAGGCACCTCTAAAGAATATAGGTGCTATTGTTTGAATGTTTGTTTTCCTCCAAAATTTGCATGTTGATGTCCTAACCCTGAAGGTGGTGACTTTGGAGGTGGGGACTTTGGAGGTGATCAAGTCATGAGGGCTACCCTCATTAATGGAATCTGTACCCTTACAAAAGAGGTCTGAGGAAGCTGTTTACCTCTTCTACCATGTGAAGACACGGGGAAAGATGGCTGTCTATGAATCAGGAAGTTGGCCCTCACCAGACACTGAATCTGCCAGGTCTTTGATCTTGGACCTCCCAGCCTCCAGAACTGTGAGAAATAAATTTCTGTCTTTTTTTTTTTTTTTCAATTTTTTGATTTTATTTTTATTTTATTTTTTTCTGTTGAGACGGAGTCTTACTCTGTTGCCCAGGCTGGAGTGCAATAGTGCAACCTCGGCTCACTGCACCTTCTGCCTCCTGGGTTCAAGTGATTCTCCTGCCTCAGCCTCCCAAGTAGCTGGAATTAACAGGGGCCCACCACTGTCCCCAGCTAATTTTTGCATCTTTGATAGAGACAGGGTTTCACCATGTTGGGCAGGCTGGTCTCGAACTCCTGACTTCAGGTGATCCACTTGCCTCGGCCTCCCAAAGTGCTGGGGTTACAGGCGTGAACCACTGTGCCCAGCAAATTTCTCTTGTTTATGAGCCAACAGTTTATGATATTTTGTTATAGCGGTCTGAATTGACTAAGATAACAGGAATAACAGCTACTCCCCCTGAGGCTGAGCTGGAGCACCCAAGGAAGAGGCCCCCCAGGATTGAGATCCAGACCTTGTTGAAGAAGACACAGCTGTGTCTCACTGAATGGCAGAGAAGTTACTGTAGTGCCATGCTGACAGAACTTGCTGGAAATCTTCCCTCTGGAACTTTGCAGAAATCTTCCTCTTAGGTTTCTGGGAAAGCTGTTCATGGTGAGGCGTCTCACTGGGGGCACTCAGTAGCAAAACTGCCTGAAGGAGGGGTGGGGTGTGGTGGGAAGGAAACTGTTGGTCACTGGGTGCTGCTGCTGCTCTGTACTGCAGGAACCAAATGCTGAAGAAGGTACATGTGTTACAGGACCTGACTGGACAATGTTGAAGTTGCGCATTTAGTAGGACCCAGAAAAGCAGTCCTTGGTGCAGGAGCCTGCAGAGGGAACATATGCCCACCAGGAAGGAAACCTTTTTCTTTTGCAATGTCTCTCCAGTGCTGTCCACTGACAAAGTTTAACATCATGCCATCTGGTAAAGAAAAATTACTTAAAGGGCATAGCTCTATTTTAACAGAGCAGGCAATGAAGGATGAATCTAGAGTTGAGAAGAAACAAAATCACAAATGGCATACTCATTTTCTCTTATGAGAAAAGAAAAAGAACTCAGAGTAGTCTGAGCTCTGTGAGGTATGCAAAATGTGTCAGGCCCAGAGAGTCATGAGTATGGAACTTCAGTCATGCCTCGAGTATGGAACTTCAGTCATGCCTCTTCCAACCCATGCCCAGGGGCAACTGTGTAAAAGCATTTTGCTCCTGACTAGCTGCCTCACCCACTATCTTCAGGTTCCTGAACTTTGTGATACAAAGAAAAATGAATAGCCAATCAATAGCTCATGTTATTTCAATGTAAATTCCTGGTAACAATTTAGGAATTGCCTCTTCTTTTTTCCTTACACCCCACTTGTAACTGCTGTTCATCAGGAGGTCATTCTCAAGTTTTGGGCTGTAATAAACTCTATACTTAATCATATTTTCTGAATCTCATCATTTAAGGTTGACATAATGTATAGTTCATGAATTACTGTGTCTCTTTAAATTCCTTATATTCTACCCCTGAAGGTGATGGCATTTGGAGGTGATTAAGTCATGAGGGCTACCCTCATGAATGGAATTAGTACCCTTACAAAAGAGGTCTGAGGAAGCTGTTTACCTCTTCTACCATGTGAAGGCACAGGGGGGGAAATGGCTGATAAGAGACATTTACCATCTATTCCCTTTGAAGTCAGCTAACTGGAGGCTCTATCTACATAACATGAACCTTGGCTCCCATACCCCCCTTTTTTTTAACTACAAGACTTCCTTTCTGCTAACTTGAACTCTTTAGGCAAAACTTAACTCTTTCAACCAATTGTCAATCAGAAAATCTTTGGATCCTCCTATGACCTGGAATCTTCCCCCTGCACCCCCCAACTTTGAGATGCCTTTCCAGGCCAAACCAATGTAAACCTTACATATATTGATTTATATTTTTGCTTGTAGTTTCTGTCTCTCTAAAGTGTATAAAATCAAGCGTAACCCAACCACCTCGGGCACATATTCTCAGGACCTCCTGAGGTCATTGTCCTTACATTTGGCTCAGAATAAACCTCTTCAAATATTTTACACAGTTTGGCATTTTTCATCAACATGTCTGTGACACATTTCTAGCCAACAGGACATGTAGGAAAGTCTGCAGAGGGACTTCTGGAATAGACTTTTCCTACCATCTTATAAAAGTTGTATTCAGAAATAAATAATTCTCTTCTGGTGCTGGGCATTGTCCTGTCTCCATGTAAGGCCTGGAACATTGGTGGCCATCTTGGCCCTTTGAGGGTAGGGAGATAGTTTGAGGAGACGACTAGGTCTGCTGTGCACAGCAGAGCAGTGAGAAATAGAAATTAAATCCTAGGCCCCACAGCCAACTGAATGGACCCCCTTGGCCAACGGGACCCCAGAGAAACCTTAAAAACTAAGTTCCCAGCCATGACAGGATAGGCGGTCAGACATACCTCATTATACTTCTTCCCTTGCTAATTGCCTTTAGACTTTCTTTCCTAAGAGTCAAACAGGAACTAGTCCTTTCGAAAGACTTGCTGGACTCCTTTTTTTGTGGTTTTGACAACAAAATTTTGTAGTTTGACAACACAACTGACCAGCATTTCTTTCTGGTAAGTGACCACCATGGATTGGTTGTGGCTGATTTGCAGAGGACGCACACAGGATGCCTCTGTGTTTTCAGTTTCACGTTTTGAAGTATACAGCTTAATTTTAGTGCATGTAAATTGAAGTCTCCACCCCAAAGTGAACATGGGTAATATGCATGTTTGCTTATTGTGCATGTGAGTGTCTCCCTTTATGAATATACATATTCACAAAGGGGAGGCACTATAACCTATCGAACATGTACACTTAGCCAATCCATCTCATTCTTCCTTCTTTAAAATGCCTGCTTCCAGTTTCTGACAGAGGCTATGCTTCCCAGATTGTGGGATGGCCAGCCTGCAGGCTGCAACCTTTTATAAGAAATAAAGCTCTCCACTCAAAATTTATGAACCTTGTGATTCTTAAGTTGACAACAAGAAATGGAAGTAAATTGAAGAATTATTCAAACCTAGAAACACCTCCTTCTAGGCTTCTTGTTTTAAAAATAATTTTGAGTTGTTACTTGTAGCTAATAGTTATGATAGACTCCTGACGTGACAAATAGGAAGAAGATACTGTCCTTATTCCCAAGAGGCTCACAGTGTGGTCTGAGAAACAAGTTAAATAATAGTTTAAGATTGTTACAATAAAGGAGTACAGTGGTTAAATTCAAATGCAACATGCTAGTTTCAAACTAACCATAAAACTGATTTAGAAAAGAGAAACAGATCAAGAGAAAATGTTTTGTCAAGTTACCTCTTGAAGGAAAACATTTCCAAATTTTCCTGCAAATAAAAACCTACACAATATATTTGATTAGAGATTTCTCTCTTCCCCAAACTCTTCCTTATTATAGCAAAAAAGATTAATTAACATTTGTTAATTGATATTATTTTTCCAACAAATATAAAAATGAGGCTGGGCATGGTGGCTCATACCTATAATCCCAGCACTTTGGGAGGCTAAGGTGGGAGGATTGCTTGCGACCAGGAGTTCGAGACCAGTCTGGGTAACATAGTGAGACCCCCGTCTCTACAAAACTCAAAAGTAAACTTAGCTGGGCATGGTGGTGGATGCCTGTAGTTCTGGCTACTTGGGAGGCTGAGGCAGGAGGATTCCTTGAGCCTAGGAGTTCAAGGTTATAGTGGGCTTTCATTGTGCCACTGCACTCCAGCCTAAGAGAAATACAAAGTTATACTTTCAATGAATAGCTTCAACTAGTATGACAAGGAAAATTTTTTTACTTTAATATTTTTCTGTCTTAATATTTTAAACATGGTAGTGTACGGATTCAGTTACAAAGAATGTGCTTTTTGTTATTCAAAGGAACCGGATCTCAAGTTGCAGATATCTCTCCCATTTCTCTTAGAGCACTCAACTGAGAATTGTAATCAGCTGTTTGCTAGTATAATTAAAGTGTATCTTTAATCTCGATTCCAAATTGAGCTGATGGAAGCAGAAGCAGATTACCTTACTTTCCTTTTTTTTTTTTTTTTTGAGATGGAGTCTTGCTCCATCACCCAGGCTGGAGTGCAATGGCGCAATCTCAGCTCACTGCAAGCTCTGCCTTCCGGGTTCACGTCATTCTCCTGCCTCAGCCTCCCGAGTAGCTGGGACTACAGGCTCCTGCCACCACACCCAGCTAATTGTTTTGTATTTTTAGTAGAGACGGGGTTTCACTGTGTTAGCCAGGATGGTCTCGATCTCCTGACCTTGTGATCTACCCGCCCTGGCCTCCCAAAGTGCTGGGATTACAGGCGTGAGCCACCGCGCCTGGCTGATTACCTTACTTTCACAGTTAAGTGAAGCTGGGTGACCCTTATCTGTATCTCAAATGTTCCTGCAGCTTTCATTGTTCATGTTCTTATTTGCAGTTTGAATGATGACTTCTATGCTTTCCTCCTGGAATCTTCAGGTTGGTTTTCCACAGACAAAGTAAAATAGAAGCTTGAAGCATTTTTTTTTCTTCTTCTGAATAATTCAGGAGGAAAACAATTCCTTTTATTCAGTAACACACAACACACCAGGCACACTCCTGCCTCTGGGCCTTAGCGCTTATTGTTCCCTTGGCCTCATATTCTAACATTCCCTTGGCCTCACAGTCAGGCTGTCTGCATGGCTCTGGCCTCTACTTCCTTAGTCACTCTTTCATTGAGGCCTTCCTTTGCCATCCTACCTGAATTTCATCCCTTCCCCTCCACTTTATTTTTATGTATTTTTTATTTTTTTTGAGGCAGAGTTTTGCTCTGTTGCCTAGGCTGGGGTGCAATGGCGCAATCTTGGCTCACTGCAACCTCCGCCTCCCGGGTTCACGCAATTCTCCTGCCTCGACCTCCCAAGTAGCTGGGACTACAGGTGTCCACCACCACACCCGGCTAATTTTTGTATTTTTTTTTAGTAGAGATGGGGTTTCACCATGTTGGCCAAGCTGGTCTCAAACTCCTGACCTCAAGTGATCTGCCCACCTTGGCCTCCCAAAGTGCTGGGATTATAGGTGTGAGCCACCACATCTGGCCTCTTCCCCTCCACTTTATATTCCCTTTTTCCATTTCACGTTTCTTCCTTACCGTTTTCAATCTCTAACATGACCCATTAGGTACTTTTTTATCTTATTATGTTTCCCCAACCAGAATGTAAACCCCCTGAAGGCAGGGATTTTTGTTTATTTGTCATCTCTTTTCTTTACTGATGAATCTCCAACACCTAGAACAGTGTCTGGCATACTTAAGTGCTCAATAAATATTTGTTGACTGATCTACAGTGGAATGAGGCCCAGCTTTGGAGTCATAAAGGCCTGGATTAGAACACAGACATTCTGTTTATCCTAAGGTAACTCATTTCACACTTTTGAACCTCAGTTTTCTCACATATAAAATGGAAATAACTACTTCACAAGGTTGTTTTAAGGGTTTAATGAGAAAATGGAGGCCAAGTGTCTGATCCTGTTGGAGTCGTATGATAATTATTAGCCTTCTCCCTTTTCAAGTTGAGGAAAGACCTCAGAAATTTATTTTCTGATAGTATTCCTCCTCCTTCCACAATTCTTTATGGGTGTATGAGTCAGGATTGTAAGCCCTTTAGAAGGTACAATCAAATTAGGGTCAATTGAAGGAGTTTAATTTACAAATCGTCAGTTGAGGATTGAGGTTGGGGAACACAGGACATAGAGAAGAAACCCAGGGAATAGGAGAGCAGCCATGACACTTAGGCCCAAAGGGTCAAGGGGAAGGAGGGATAATTAGGTAGAGTAATTTGCCTTGCAAAGAGCCATGATTCTCTGGAACACAGCTAGCCCTAGGTCACCTCACAGGAAGGGAACCAGGGCATCCAATAGTCTGACCTCACTCTCCTTTCTCCCTCAGATGATCTGTTGCTTGGTCTATCATCGGACCCAATCATAAGCCAAGGGGCTTCTGATGTCAGCCATACATGTTAGTTCACAGAGCAGAGAGCAGATGGAAAAGGATGGAGAATGAATCTGCAGGACCAAAAGGAAGCTATCTAGCCCAGTGCCCTTACGATGTATCAGGCACTTGCTATCAAGGTATAGAGAATAAAGATATGGTTCAACTTTCAATCAACTCATAGTTGGGTTGGAATGACAGTCTAATAACAGAACTTCAATATAGTGTGAAAAGTTTCATAGAAAAGCCAACATGGGGTGCTATGGACATATATACGAGTATCTCCTTCACAACTTAAATGTGACAGATAGTGGGTGATGGTGCTGGTGGTTTGACCGGGAAAGGCTCCCTGGAGATTACAGTTGGTAAAACAATTCAGAGATCATTTTTTCTTTCTTTCTTTCTTTCTTTCTTTCTTTCTTTCTTTCTTTCTTTCTTTCTTTCTTTCTTTCTTTCTTTCTTTTTCTTTCTTTCTTTCTTTCTCTTTCTTTCTTTCTTTCTCTCTTTTTTTCTTTCTTTCTCTTTCTCTCTCTCATTATTGAAACAGGGTCTCACTCTATTGCTCAGACTCATGGCTTACTGAAGTCTTGGCCTCCTGGGCTCAGGCAATCCTCCTACCTTGGCCTCCCTAGTAGCTGGGACTACAGGTACATACCACCATGCTCAGCTACTTTTTTGTATTTTTTTTTTTTTTGTAGAGATGGGGTTTCACCATGTTTCCCAGGCTGGTCTCGAACTCCTGGGCTCAAGCTATCTGCCTGCCTTGGATTCCCAAAGTGTTGGGGTTGAAGGTGTGAGCCACCTCGCCCAGCCTTCCTCAAGAGGTTTCTCTGATGAAACACAAAAAGATGGGAGTGAGCCTGGCACGGTGGCTCATGCCTGTAATCTTAGCACTTTGGGTGGCTGAGGTGGGTGGATTGCCTGAGGTCAGGAGTTCAAGACCAACTTGGCCAATATAGTGAAACCCTGTCTCTACTAAAAAATACAAAAAATTAGCTGGACATGGTGGTGGGTGCCTGTAATCCCAGCTACTAGGGAGGCTGAGGCAGGAGAATCTCTTGAACCAGGGAGGCGGAGGTTGCAGTGAGCCGAGATCCCGGCATTGCACTCAAGTCTGGGCAACAAGAGTGGAAAAAAGAAAAAAGAAAAAAGATGGGAGTATGGCATGGAAGTGAAGATGAGAGTTGGGGGGTTAGAGTGGGGTAATTTCAAAGATTCTTCTCAGGTTTAACATTTTAAATATTAGGTTTTAAAATTGTTGTTGTCCTGTTATTTCTGAACAGTCAGACTGTGGATCTTTAATAAATGCAAACAAGTATAAAATTTTGTAGCCGGGCATTGTAGTCCCAGCTACTTGGGAGGCAGAGTTGGGAAGACTGCTTGAGCCCAGGAGGTTGAGGCTGCAGAGAGGCGTGATCACACCACTGCACTCCAGACTGGGGGACAGTGAGAACCTGTCTCAAAAAAACAAAACAAAGAAACCCTTTTTCTTGTTCTCAGAATTTGAGTTTCAAAAATGAATGGTCTTAAAATAACTAAATTTAGGGAAGAATATAATGGTTTGAAAATAAATAGTGTAAGTTTATTATTACATAGTGAAACTTAATGCAAAAAGAGGACTAAACTAAACTTGTATTAGCTGCTAATAGTCAAGTTTAATTTGGGCAAATATTCACATTATTCAACATTCTCTTCAAATTCATTTCCTTTATTTAGCATTATCTTCACATTTATTGTTCTAACCTCCAAGAAAATTCTATATAACTCTACATCTTGACAATTTCTTTCTTTCTTTTTCTTTTTTGAGACAAGGTCTGCTCTGTCACCCAGGCTGGAGTGCAGTGGCGCGATTTCGGATCACTGCAACCTCTGCCTCCGCGGTTCAAGTGATTCTCTTGCCTCAGCCTCCCAAGTAGCTGGGAGTACAGGCGCATCACCACGCCTGGCTAACTTTTGTATTTTTAGTAGAGACGAGGTTTCACCATGTTGGCCAGGATGGTCTTGAACTCCTGAGCACAATTGATGCGCCCGCCTTGGCCTCCCAAAGTGTTGGGATTACAGGCGTGAGCCACTGCGCCCGGCCCATCTTGACAATTTCTGACAAAAACAAGTAAACTCATGTAGCAGCTGTGTATTGTTATGTGAAAGGTATCTATATATGGAATTTAAGGTTAAAAGTATACCCACAATATGGATGCATGCAGTGGTCAAATTACAATGGGATGAGGACTACTGGGGTCAGGTTAGGGGAGAGGACCAAAGAGGGAAGGAAGCACACTTTTCTTGAGTATTCTTCTTGGCACCATAATTTGACAGGCTTGCCAGGTTACCCAATGGGACAGCTGCAAGGACCCAGTGCAACTGAATTTGGTGCACCGAGAGATCTCACTGCATTAATTATTTTCTCGGTAATTAGATGTAATTATTGTGAAATGTAGCGAGGAGCTTGTCTACAATAAAAATCAAACAAGAATTTCCAGAAGTATCCCTAGTACTGCGGCCTACACATGCCAAATGGCTGGGGGAAAACATAACCGATAATTATAAACAGAATTAGAGAGGGAAGCGTGGGCAGTTAGAAAGTAATACGTCAAACGGATTCACACGATGTTTGGATGTATCGTTGGGAAAGCCAAAGAAATGAGTCAAATTGGATCAGGGCAAACCGTACCGAGGGCAAGCGAGGGGCGGAGCACTGGGCCAGCTCGGAGGGACTCGCCCTTCCCCAGGCTAGAGCGGCTCCAGCCTCGCCCCCTCGCTCTAGCCGAACCTCCTCCTTTTCCCGGTCACGGGGCTCTGGGGTCAGCCCGGCCTTCGTCCCCGGCCCCGCCCACCCGCCGCGGCAGACTCCGCCCCCCGCCGCGGCGCCCGGCTCCGCCCACCTTCTCTGGGCCGCTGCCGGAGGCAGGCAACCGGCGGCCGGGGGCGGGGCGGGAGGAGCAGCGCTCCGAAGCGGGAGGGAGATCCGCCGCGGAGTTACGGGAAAGTTGGTCCGAGTTCCCAGAGTTTCCCTCTGTGGTTCCCTAGGCTCGGCCAGCCGGTCCCCGGTCTCCTTTCCTCCTTTCGGCCTTCGCAGTCCACCAGGTCCCTCTCTCTGCCCCCGGCCGCCATGGAGCAGCCGCCGGCGCCTAAGAGGTAACGAATCGGGGAGCGGGAAGAAGGAGGGAAGCGGCGCCGGCGGCCGCGGGGCGGGGGTGGCTAGGCCAGGCCCTGCTGCGACCCTCTCCCCGCCCGCCGGGCCCCGAGCCGGGCGCGCCGAGGTTGGTAGGCGGGTCCGAGTGTCCCGCCGAGTCTGTCTACCGGGCGAGGGGGCCTGAGGGGAGCGGGAGCCGGAGCCTCCCCTGCGGCCGGCGGGCCTGGCGCGTGGAAAGTCGGGTGGGCAGGGCCGGGCTCCCTGCGGCCTGACCTCCCGGGGCGGGTGGGGTGATCCCTCGTAGCAAGTTCACAAAGTCTGGGAGACTTAAAACCAGGGAATTATTGTTCTTCTTACAACCACGTAGACTTTCTTGTCAAATGTTATGCATAATACTGCCTTTTGTTTTTTTTGAGAAGGTGGTTTGCTTACGGCTTAAGGAATTAAATATTAATAGCTACACAGGCTGTAAAACATTGTGGATGTGCTGCTCTGACAGGTGTTCCTCCGCCTAACCCCTCAAGTTCAAAAGTATTTATGGATTCAAGACAGTGGGAAGTTTAAATTAGAACACCCTCCCCCAATATAGATTTGCGTGTAAAAATAGTGCTGCTTTGGTATGGTATTTACTGTTTTTAATGGTTTATATTTAATCTTTGATACCTGTGTTGGAAATGTGTGCATACAAGAGTGGGATGTGTTTAAGCTAATATTTGCGATGATCATAGGAAGCCAAATCTAGGTTGTCCATTGACAGAAGTTTATAATATGCATTCCTCTCTCCCCAAGAATGAATTAACGAATTGTCTGATGTTGCTAAAACATTTAACCTCAGTCTTTTATTTTTAACTTATAAAATAAGGATAGTAATCTCTCAGATAGTGCTGTTGTGAAGATTAAAGAGATCGTTTGCTTTGACAGCTGGAGATCTTTAGATGAAAGGTGTATTCAAGAACATGGGATAATTGAAAAGGTAGGAACTTTGGGGGCTATTGTGAATTGTGTGACTAGACATGTGAACCTTGAGGCCTAGAAGCCATCTGTTCAGGTGAAAAAAGGGGTGGTCGTGAAGGAGTTTCCAAAAGGGACCTGCTGTCAGAGCCCTTGAGCAAGTCAACTGATAGATTATTTTCTAGCATTTTGCAAGTTACCTGCATTCTACTCACTGGGCACCGTTTTAATATAAGAGAATTGGGCACTTTTTTCTTTTCTGGAAGAACTGGAAGGAGCACTTCTGAGAAAACACAATAGGCCAGTTTGAACAACTGAATTGAAGTGCAGCTCTCTATTGATTAGCTGTACTGTAAGTTATCAGAGTTTCATTATAGATGTAAGAGAATCCTTGCCCTTGTAGAGACAGCAGAGAACCTGGAGGAGTCAGGGGCAGGTGTAGGTGGTAATTCTGTGGTGATTTATACTTTTCAAAGTGGTAGTTGCACATTTAACATACTTATTTTTAGCTTATTTAGAGAGTCTTATTTTGAAGTGGTGAACAAAAATACCACAAAGGCATTTTTGAAGGCAAAAGGTATGTGACAGCTATCCCTTATATTTGAATGTCTCAACATTTTTTTTAAGAATTTTCGTATTCGTAATATTTAATCCTCACAGCAACCCTATGGAGTAGGTTGGATTATAGGCATTAATCCTAATTTATAGATGAGGATGTTGAGGGAGTTTGCCACATGGAAGGCTATGACAGGGATTCCTGGCAGTTTTGTCCCTATTGATTATTGTCTCCTAATAATGAAATATAGCTACTCGTTTTGAGGTCATCCTGTTTGCCAGAAAATTTAAATATACACTATTTAAATCCTAAGAAATAGTAATCCTGGCACTGCTACTTATTATGCTAATTCTAAGTTTAATTTTTTCATCTGTGGAAATGTATTGTGGGGATTAAATGAGGTGATATGTAAAGCACTTGGGACAGAGCAAGACCCTGTCTCAAAAAAAACAAAAACAAAAACAAACAAAACATAATGGGGACTAATTTAATAAATATTTATGTATCACAACTGAGTTTAAGAAATAAAATTTGACCAATATATTCGAAGCCCCTATGTGTTCAACAGTGTTAGTTGTTAACTTATATTTTCTTTATTATATGAGGCTCAAAGAGGTTAAATAACTTGGGTCAAGTGGAGAAGGTGCCAGAATTCTGCATCTGATTGGCTACAGAGGCTGTACACCCTCTTATTGTATACAGTGATGGCTCTTTTGGAAACTCTCTTTCTTATTCCATGATGTAGTGGTCCTCTTTTTTTCTGTAATCTCCTGGTCTCTGTTGCTTATTCTGCTCATAATGCCTATAAAAGTGCCATTTTGCTTTTCTGCCTTGAATAACACTTCCTTAGTGCTGACTTTTACATGGCCTTATCGATGTTGTTGATGTTCAAGTATGACTAGAAGCTGCTGCTCAGTTGGCATTTTTCATTTTTTCAGGTAGGTCTTACTCTTTCTTGCTCTTTCATTAACCCATCTAGTTTGTCACTAGAGCCTATCAAATTTTCTATTGAAAAGTTGGTGGATTAATTTTTTCTCTTTTCTTTCTCAAGAGTACTACCCCATAAAACCCATTCCATGGTTTTATGACCCTCACTTTTGAATTGCAGCAGTACCTTCTAGCTGGGCACTGTAGTCCAGTGGTTTTCAAAACTATTTTGTTTTGTTCTATTTTGTTTTGTTTTGAGATGGAGTGGTGGAATCTTGGCTCACTGCAACCTTCACCATCCTGGTTCAAGCGATTCTCGTCCCTTAGCCTCCTGAGTAGCTGGGATTACAGGTGGGCGCCACCATGCCACGCTCATTTCTGTGTTTTAGTAGAGACAGGGTTTAGCCATGTTGGCCAGGCTGGTCTCCAACTCCAGACCTCAGGTGATCCACCTGCCTCTGCCACCCAAAGTGCTGGGATTACAGGCGTGAACCACCGTGCCTGGCCCCCACTATTCTTTATTTATGTTATAGGCTGTGGGTACTCCCAGCTTTGCCTTTATTCACACTTTTCCATTAGAAAAGTTTGTGTTGCTTTTTGCCTGAAGAATAATCTATGTTTTATTCTTCCTTCAAAGCCTAGCTCATCAAGTATGTTTTCTGAGTACTTTCTAGCCTGAGATATTTCACTGAATTCATAACATGATATCCATTTGATTATATACCATCTTTTTATTCTTTTTTATTACAAGATTTTAGACTTCCAAAAGATAAAGAGGGCCTGCTGTGGTGGTGCACGCCTTGTAATCTCAGCATTTTGTGGGGGCTGAGATGGGAGGATTGCTTGAGCCCAGCAGTGGCACGTTTCAGTGAACTATGATTGTGCCACCTGCACTCCAGCCTGGATGGCAAAGTGAGACCTTGCCTCAAAGAAACGAAAATAAAAATAAAAACAAAACAAGCAGAAAAAAGAGAACAGAGCCTAATTTAATAGATACTTAAGTATCTATTAAATTATTAAATTATTTAAATTAGAAATATTAATAAAAATATTATCAATACATTTGAAGCCACCATGTGTATTTCTTCTCAGTTAGACTCCCTTCCCATCCCCCAAAAGGTAACCACTGCCATGAATTGGATATTTGTCCTTCCCATACATGCCTTTATATTTTTAGTATGTTATATATATTTATGTGTGTATGCATGTGTGTATATATATGTATGTATGTACACATATCAACACATAATGTTAGGCCTGGGTATTAGGCCTAGCCTTGTCACTGACTTTGAAATTTGCTTCTTTGGGTATCTCCTCTGGGAGTTGGAGATTCCAGTGTGTAGCCAAGTTCAAAAATCATGACTCAGAGACCTAGATGATTTTTAAGGCAACTCTCACCGTCACATTCATTGATTTGGTCTCCTTAACAAGGTTTGTGTTAAACATAGGCAATAGATGTGGTCACCCATGTCACTGACTTGAGACACCAGAGTAGTTTTTAGATTACTTAGATTTCCTTAACATATCTGTCGCTGAGGTCTTCAGAAGTCCTTTTTTTCTTTTTAACTTTTTTTTTTTTTTTGAGATTGGGTCTCACTCTGTCACCCTGGCTGGAGTGTAGTGGCACAATCATGGCTCACTGCAGCCTTGACCTCCCTGGGCTCAGGTGATCCTCCCACCTCGGCCTCCTGATTAACTGGGACCACAAGCATGCACCACCACACCTAATTTTTTTGTTTTTTAATTTGTAGAGATGAGGACTTACCATGTTGCTCAGGCTGGCCAAGATCATTATTAAAAGGATTTCCCTCTGGGAAGGGAAATCCATTAAATCAGATCTCCAACCATTTTGGCACCAGGGACCAGTCTAGTGGGAAACAATTTTTGCACGGATGGTTTAGTTGGGGGAGAAATGGTTTCAGGATGAAACTTCCATCTCAGATCATCAGGCATCAGTTAGATTCTCATAAGGAGCATGCAACCTAGATTCCTTGCATGCACAGCACAGTAGGGTTCGCGCTTCTATGAGAATCTAATGCTACCACTGATCTGACAGAAGCTGGAGCCCAGAGCAAGTACAGTAATGCTTCCTCACAGCTTACCTCCTGCTGTGCTACCTGGTTCCTAGCAGGTCATGGACCAGTACTGGTCCACCGTACTGTACTGTAAAGAAGTTGGGCACTCTTTTATTAAATGATTATTAATTAGTATTTTGGTTAGATGGAATTGATTGGATTTTATTTTATTTTTTAATTTTGAGGTGGAGTCTTGCTCTGTCGCCCAGGCTGGAGTGCAGTGGCGCAGTCTCGGCTCACTGCAAGCTCTGCCTCCCAGGTTCATGCCATTCTCCTGCCTCAGCCTCCTGAGTAGCTGAGACTACAGGCACCCGCCACCACGCCTAGCTAATTTTCTTTGTATTTTTAGTAGAGATGGAGTTTCAACCATGTTAGCCAGGATGGTCTGGATCTCCTGACCTCGTGATCCACCCGCCTCGGCCTCCCAAAGTGCTGGGATTACAGGCTTGAGCCACAGCACACTGCCAAATTTATTGGATTTTTTGTAGGGGAACTGCTAGCTGAGAGAAAAATGACCACATAATAGTCCAGCTTTGATAGGTAGAAAGGTAAATGACCAGAAAACATGGGCTCTTCACCAGGTGGAACCTTCATAGAAGGGAGGTGGGTCTCTGTGATAGATAGGTGGGCAGCATGAGAATATATTTAATACTTGTCAAAGAGAGGACAGAATATCACTGCTGGAGAGAGACACTTTACCAGATAGGCTTGTTCCTCAAATAGGTTATAGTGTTAGTTGTTATTTAAAATGTATAATTCGTTGATTAAAGTGTAGTTGGAGGACAGGTTAGCATTGAACAATGAAAACACTAAAAGATAGTAAAAGAATAAGCTATTGAAGCATACTTACTCTCAAGACAGGTGAGGAGAGTTCTTTAATTTAAGCTATAGTTGGATTCTGTGGCAATTTTTTTATTACTATTATTATTTTTAATAGTGTGAAAGGGTAGTTTGGGGGAAATAAAGTTGAAGGTTGAAGTCATATATTAGGGTCCCTTCACACAAATGGAAAGCAAGAAAACACTAATTTCATAAGGGCAAATGAATGTTTGGAAGGATTACCCATCAGAAAATAGATTATTATGGAATGAAAAAGCAAAGTTAATGGGTTGAGAATATAGAGGAGTTAAGTAGAAAGTACTCATGAATTCTTCAGCATGAAGAGCCCACATCAACTTGTAGCATCTATAGCCCGGATCTCAGGCCAAGAATTAGGAATGGAGAGAGACAGCAGATAACTCCCAGCGCTCATGAATGGAAGTGGGTGAGACAAAGCAACACACCAGTTAAGTAGATAGTAGGAATATCATGAAGATATTGCAGGGAGAAGAAGGGTGGATGTCATTTTATGTGTATATTCCTAATTTATGTTTCCTTGGAATGTTAGAAAGTAAAATTGTGTGTATATCATAGAGATTGACTAAATAGAGAGCTGGAGTTTTCTTTGAGAAGATGAACTCTAAGAACCCTTAAAAAACCCAGTAGTCTTAGAGGAAGGCCCTACGAAAAATTTCCAATTTTAGAGGTAGACAAGTGGACAAAATGTTCAAAGTAGTTAGTCCAAGAGGAAAAGAAAAGAACCAAGCAAACAGGAGCATCTCTGAATTAACAACTTGGTCCCTAAAGCATCTACTGTCTTCCCTTTGGCTTTTCTTGGTTAATTTAGGGTAACATTAACATGATTAGAATTGCTTTAGGCCCTGCTGATGGCAACAGTCAGTTGGCTCATTCTTCTTGGATAGAAGTGTGACAATAAAAGTTGCAATAGTTCTGGTAAACAAACTTTTGTTGTATGTCAACTAGAGAAACTCAGTCTTCAGTTGACTCTAGAAACAATTCAGGCCATCATATATTACTGGCTTTCAACATTTAAAAAAAAAAAATCATTGATACTGAGACTCAGTATAGACCGACACATTTACATAAATGGGAGGTAGAGGTGGGAGGATTGCTTGAGCCCAGGAGATTGAGGCTGCAATGAGCCATGATCGTGTGGTTGCATTCCATCCTGGGCAACAGAGCAAGACCCGGTCTCAAAAATGTTCATTGCTTGCATACATACTATGAATATCGACATGAAGATTACCTTGAATTTCTGAAAGTACATCATAGGAGTATATCTTGAAAAATGACTCATAGCAAAATGAGAATTACAAAGTGTTAACATTAATGATAATTAGGTAGTATTATTTTGAGTTCTGAATTAGTTTATAGATTTATATAATACCAGACATCTTAGGGAAGAGGTGAATTGAGTAAATTTTTCAGATGTTTCTGTTATCTTGGTACACACACACACACACACACATATATTTATAATTCATAATTGCCAGCTAATTTTCTTGACTCTTTGTTTTTGGAACCAAGCCACATAGTCTCCTGTTCTCTGTTGTGTTGCTGTGTTCTCTTTTTTTCTGAAAACTGGCTTTCTTTACTTACTGATCACTACTCATGGCAAAATTGGCATTCAGCCTTTACTTCATTTCCTCATTTATTCATACATTCAGTAATTATTAATTGTTTTCCACATTCCAGATGCTCACTGGTGAATGAAACAGGTGGGCTCTTTGCCCTCATATAACATAGACTCTTGTTGGAGCTTGAGCTATGAAAAATATAAGTAGTGTGTAGAGAAAGATGGTGGAACCTGCTTAATAGGGCAGTTGGCAGAGGCTTCTCTGAGAAGGTGATATTAAGTTGTGACCTGACATTGAGAAATTATCCATGTGAGTAGCAAGGGAAAAGTATTCCAGTCAGAGGGGAAAGCTATGAGAAGGCCTGGAGGTGGGAAAGAGCTTAATGTGTGGGAGGAATTGAAATGAGACCAATGTGCCTGGATTGGAGAAGAGGACAGTAGCTAGAGATGAGGTCAGAGAGATGGGCACGGATTCAATGATGCCGGCCATGGAAAGGAATTTCGATTTAAGTCGGAGCTCTGTGTGCTGTTGTTAAAGGTTTTTAAGCATGATTTTAAGCAGTTTATGTTTTTAAAAGATCTTTTTGGCTGCTTTGGGTAGAGTAGATTGTAGAGGGTTAAGAATAAAAGTGAAACAAGTTAGGAAACTATTTGAATAGTTTGTGGTTTGAGATGGTAGAGTCAGTGGAGATAGAAGTAGAGAGATTTGTGATGTTTTGGAGTTATGAATGAAGGACTTACTGATAGACTAGATGTGGGGAATGAGGAAAAAAAAAAAGTATCAATCCTGGCTCCTATGTTTTGGGTTGAAACAACTTGGGGAATGAGGAAAGACTGGGAGAAGAACAGGTTTAGATATCTATAAATCTCTTTCTTGGAATTTCATAATCCCAAGAAAGTGAATCTGATTGGCCTAAAATATGGTATTAAGTGGTTCCTTTAGAAGAGGAAGTGGGTAGGGAGGAAATGATGCGCACTGATTTATATATATATATATTTTTTGAGATGGAGTCTTCCTCTCTCGCCCAGGCTGGAATGCAATGGCGCAATCTTGGCTCACTGCAGTCTCTGCCTCCTGGTTTCAAACGATTCTCCTGCCTCAGCCTCCCAAGCCTCTGGGACTACAGGCGCATGCCACCACGCCCAGCTAATTTTTATATTTTTAGTAGAGATGGGGTTTCACCATATTGGCCAGGCTGGTCTCGAACTCCTGACCTCAAGTGGTCCACCCACCTCGGCCTCCCAAAGTGCCGGGATTACAGGCATGAGCCGCCATGCCTGGCCTGATTTCTATTTTTATCCTATTGTTTTCACTCAGTTAGAGTAGAGAATGGAAAACATATCTAGCCTTTTTAAGGTGTTGAAATGTCAGGTGTGCTGGTAACCTGCTATTAAAAAAAAATCTTTTTATTGCAAAATAGAACATTAGTACAAAACATGTGTGTGGCTGTGTGGCTTGGTGAATTATTATAAGGCAGATACCTTTGTAATCACACCTCAGGTTGAGAAATAGATCACAGTGGCCTTTCATTGTAAGTAATCACTTTCCTGGCTTGTGTAGTAGTAACCCAAATGTGCATTGCTAGATACTCTGGTTAGTCTTGATGATTAAGAAATAGTAGGTTTTGGCCAGATGTGGTGGCTCACACCTGTAATCCCAGCACTTTGGGAGGCCGAGGTGGGCGGATCACCTGAGGTCAGGAGATCGAAACCAGCCTGACCAGCATGGCAAAACCCCATCTCTACTAAAAATACAAAAATTAGCTAGGCATGGTGGTGGCCGCCTGTAATCCCAGCTACTCAGGAGGCTGAGGCAGAAGAGTTCCTTGAACCCAGGAGGTGGAGGTTGCAGTGAGCTGAGATCGTGCCATTGTACTCCAGCCTGGGCAACAAGAGGGAAGCACTGTCTCAGGAAAAAAAAAAAAAGAAAGAAAAAAAAAAGAAGTAGTAGGTTGTGTGTGTGTGTGTGTGTTTTTTTTTTCTTTTGAGACAAGATCTTGCCCTGTCACCTAGGCTGGAGTGCAGTAGTGCAATCTCAGCTCATTACAGCCTGACCCTCCTGGGCTCAAGGGATCCTCCTGCCTCAGCCTCCTGAGGAGCTGGGACTATAGGCATCGGCCACCATGCCCAGGTAATTTGTGTATTTGTAGACACGGGGTCTTGCCATGTTGCTCAGGCTGGTCTTGAACTCCTGGGCTCAAGTGGTCCTGCCTTGGCCACCTGAAGTGTTGGGATTATAGGCATGAGCCACAGCACCCAGCCCAAAAAGTAGTTTTGATATGAGTTGTCACTTTTAATCTTTAGTTTAGTCCTCCATCCTTTTCCTTTTCCTGTTGGAGAACCCAGGTTGTTTGAACTGTTTTCCCAGAGTCTGGATTTTGCTGATTGCTTAATAGAGGTCAGTTCAACATGTTCCTTTGTCTTCTGTATTTTCTGCAAACGTGCAACTGGATCCAGAGATGGAGCAGACTCAAGTTCGATCCCTTAGGCATTGTGATATATATATAGGTGGGGTTTGGCAAGACCATGGAAATATCTTAATGTCTAATATCTTTCTTTTTTGTGATGTTAGCGGCTGTGGATGGTTAGTGGGTGTTGCAAAATAATGAAATTCTAAATACATCATTTTGCTTTCATTTATTAATTGGAATGTTTTTATAAAAAGTAACTTCCCCTCATCTTCTGTTTAGTTACCCAGTGGTATTGTTGTTAAAGGAAAGACAGGATAAATGTTTGATTCTTTCCTGTTACTTACTAGTTTTCAAGATAAGGAATTAGTTCCCTGTCTTCCTCCAAAGGTGACCATTGTTTTTTCTTTTAAATGCCATTATGAGAAGATGGATTTAAACATACTTGATGGATTTAATCCATTGGAATTACTTTCATTGAAGGGCAAATTGTCTCATCTTTGGTTAATGGGAGTCTCTTCAGGAGATAACATAATCCTAGTGGTTTTTGATCGTTTCCTTGTTGTCTGCTTTGATATTTGGGGCCCATCTTGTATATTTCTTGTCCCAGATCTGGAATCATCCATTTCTCCAAGAAGCCTTGGTTTCTCTTAGTGAGAAATGGTATTTCAATATCCTAACCTGGAGACTAATATCCTATCCTATTATTTTTAATAGCATTTTATTCATAGATAGGATAACTGATTTTTTCTCTCAAACTCTGGGATATTCTGCCAAAAAATGTGATGGCACTGGTGGTTTTGAGCTCCTTTCTCTGGATAGTCTCTCTGCTACACATTTATTTTCTAAGTTTGAGTCAGAAATTGGGCATATATAAATTCAAATTACCTGATACAGACTATTTAGAGCAGACTTTTATCTTTATGTTCTTCCTATTTGCTCTGGTTGCTCTTTGACCCACTATAATCCTAATACACTGTCTCACTTTTTTTCTCACCATGTAGTATTTCAGAGCACCTAGTGTCATTTTAAATGAAAAAGATAGAAAATAAAATAATCCAAGACAAATAACACCACTGTTGATAAGAGTAGATTTTAGGCTGGGTGCAGTAGCTCATGTGCTAATCCCAGCACTTTGGAGGCCGAGGCAGGCAGATTGCTTGAGCCTAGGAGTTCGAGACCAGCCTGGGCAACACGGCAAAACCTGGTCTCTACAAAAAAATACAAAAATTAGCTGAGCATGGTGGTGCATACCTGTGGTCCCAGCCAGGAGGCTGAGATGGGAGCATCACCTGAGCTCGGGACGTTGAGGTTCCACTGAGTCGTGATCATGCCACCGCACCCCAGCCTGGGCTACAGAGTGAGACCTTGTCTCAAACTAAACTAAACTAAACTAAACTAAACTAAACTAAACTAAACTAAACTAAA